>NW_006921648.1:8807525-8835893 GCF_000298275.1 Orycteropus afer afer
AGAAGGGGAACAAAAAAAAAAAAAAAAAAGACCAGGTTTACTGGTCGAATAGAGCCTGGTAAAACCCCTGAGACTATGGCCCCTAGTTATCCTACAGGTCTGGAATTGAACTCAGTCCCATGGCTTCCAGGCAAGCAATAGACAGGTGTATGGGGTGAACGTTTACATCAGGTAGATACACTCTTTATACTGATCAATCTTGGGAGAACAGAAGGGCAGTATTGGTACAGGGAGATAGCTCAGAGGGCAGGAATGCATAGGAAAGAAGGCCACAGGGAAGAACTAACTACAGGGAAGAAGTGGGAAGAGAGCTGTTACACTGTGAGGACTACAGTCAATGTCATGAGACAAAACGTATATAAACTGCTGTATGGAAAATGAAATTGCTCTGTAAACGTTCACCCGAATTACAATATTTTATTTATTTTTTTAAAGCAAGGCTGGTGAGTCTTTGACACACTGTAGACACGTCAGTCATCAGGAAGAACGCCATGTTTGGTCAAGCAGAGGGCCAGTGAAGACAAGGGAACCCCTCAGTGAGATGAGCTGACACCACAGCCCAAACACTGGCTCAAAGACACCACCGACTGTGAAGATAGCGCAGGACCAGGCCACGTTGCGGGGAGTGAGAGCCGACTCACAGGAACTGACAGTGAGGGCTGACTGCAATCACACCGGTGTTTGCTACTGTGCTATGCACTCTCCTAGCTGCCTCAGTCTGTGGTTTTTAATAGAGGAGGAAGAGGAATGGCCGCCATTGGGCGGCCGTGTGATAGTGAGCACACTGCTGTACCTCTCAGAGCCTCGCTCTTCACCTGTAAAATGGGCGATAAAAATGCCTAAGGGGTGGATCGTTGGGAAGATTACAACTTGCAAACAAGTATAGACCCAAATGTAGATTTTGCCAAAACCTAAGAGGGCAAATGGCTCCATTTATTACACCTATTCCCTTCCTTTCTTAATGTCTGTTGTATTTAGAATGATTCAGTGATCAGGCCCAGGCTCATCAGAAATGATTGCCAGATTGATTAATGATGTCTGTCATGAATACAGGCATAGGAGGGGAGGTGTGTGTCTGTGCGCACAGTGTTTCTCTGTAGACTCAGCTGCTTAATCAACAGACCATGAAAGCTATAGTGCTTATTACTGTTAATGTTGGTTATTCAGGTCATTGAAAAGTCAAAGGAATCCTTTCTTTGAAGGAGGCTAGAAATCTGTGAAGGAAGTAGAGTTACGGATTTCCCTTAAATTGTTGGCTCCCTGCAATCAAATGGCTGTGGTGTCAAGAAGGCTTTCACGTGTTTTGACAGAGGGGCAATTGGAAGCCAAATGACTTGGCTACAATTATCTCCTTCACTGACACTTGTTCTTGCTGTGCAGGTTGGGACAATGCAGACACCACACAGTGACAGAGACCTTGTGTCTCCCAGAATGGAGGCTAAGGCTGCCTGAGTGATCAGGGAGACAGCTGGGGGTGGGGAGAATCAGCTGAGAAAGTGACCTAAGAAGCCTCCTGTTGACAGCTGGTTTATGAAGAAGGGAGTTAATATTAAAAGGAAAAATAAAAAATACCTATAGTTAGTGAACATGGGTTGGTTTTGCTGCACTGGTAGGGCCCCCTCTTCAGGTAAGAGCACCCCAATTTTTCTTTAGTGACTCACCCTTCCCCTGCTCCAGGTGAGGGCTCCTGAGTCAGACCAGGCCAATCCGAATACTGTATCCCTGGCCACAGAGTCTCTGGGTGGCATATACAGTTAAGTCCTCAACTACTAACTGCAAGGTTGATGGTTTGAATCCACCCAGAGACACATTGGAAAAAAGATCTAGAGACTGACTTCAGGAAGATCACAGCAAATCCCTATGGAGATGGTTCTAGTCTGAAACCCATGAGGGTAACCATGAGCTGGAGGAGACTTGACCACAACTGGTTTGGGTTCTCTTTGGCCACAGAGATAGGTCGAGGGATGGTCCCATGATCAAACCAATCCTCTGAGAATTAGATGCAGGATATTTTCTGGAACTGTTGGAAAAATGTTGCTGCTCTTGGCTGCCAATGACTCAGCCTCTGACTCCTGGCCACCCCATGCATAATAGGATCAGACCATGGTGATCCATAGGGTTTTCACTGGCTCACTTTCAGAAGCAGAGAGCCAAACATTACTTCCTAGTCTTAGTCTAGAAGGTCCACTGGAACCATGAGTGACCCTGTTGGTGTTGGAAATACCAGTGGCATAGCTTCCAGCATCACAGCAACACACAAGCCATCACCAAACCATAAAACCAAACCCATTGCCACTGAGTCAATATCAACTCATAGTGGCCCTTCATTGGGTTTCTAAGGCTGTAAATCTTTACAGAAGCAGAATGCCTCATCTTTCTTCTGTGGAGCAGCTGGTGGGTTTGAACCACTGACCTTTTGGTTATCAGCCAAAATGCCTTAACTACTATACCACCAGAGCTCTCTCAAGCCACCACAGTACACAAGAGGCCTCAGCCCAGGTGATTTTTATGACATATCACTAACAATGACAATATCCCCATACTGTGATTTCCGCTTTCCAGATGAAGAAAATCAAGACTCAGAGATAATGTATTATGCCCAAGGTGAAACAGCTGGTTAAATTACAGAACTTAGATCTTAGCCCAGCGCTTTGTGACTCCAGTTGTTGATGAGTCAATCTTGAGTCATGGTGACCCCATTTGTGCCAGGAGAACTGTGCTCAAAAGGGCTTTTAATGGCTGATTTTTCAGAAGTTAATTACCAGGCCTTTCTTCCAAGGTTCTCTGGATAGACTCAAACCTCCAAACTTTGAGTTAGCAGTTGAGAATTTTAACCACTGCGCCACCCATGGGATCCCTGTGACTCTAAGACCTGTACTTTCACTACATAGATGAACTCTTGGCAAGGAGAAACCACACAGGGACCTAGGTCTACCAGTACCTGGGCATTAAGGTGGATCCTCACACATCATTATCTCCTTGAGGGAGAGAACACTCAGGCCATGGAGACTGAAAAACTAAAAGATTAAGAAAAATGTGTAGGTAGGAAGTACAAAAGCTGCCTGGCCTGATGCATGGAACTCCTTAAGTAACTTATATTAAAATAATTGATCGAATGCATATTATCAGCTGCTGGACTACACAGTGGTAATGGTTGTCGATCATTTACTGGTTAACCTGGAGACCCTACAGGAAACTCCAAGGAGATCTATGAAGGGTATTAGTGCAGTGCACATTTCTGGAGCAACGGAGAGGGAGACAGACAGGTGGTCACATTTCAAGCACATTTTGACACCTGTTGGAACAACAATGATCAATGTAGTAGAGCAGCTAATAGTCTCCCAAGGTGCAGACAGGTTGGAAACACTCACCATTCTTTGCTACAGAAAACATCTGCCTCAGCATTCAGACGAGAGATTGCTCCTGGACGGAGCATGTCACTCATCAGCCAGCAATTGGTCCTGGGCTTGAACAGAAGCCAACCATTCATCTCTGAGACCTTCACTGAACACAAAACACTAGTCTTCAGTGGCATGGGGGACAGTTTTACCTTCAACATCATAAATATTTAAAAATACTTTAAAATGAGAACAGCTGGTGCGATGGAATACCTTTCTCCCAACAGAAAAATCTTTCTCCTTTTTCCATTCCCCACCTCTCTGTAGTTCAACTTCAAAGGAGACAGCTAGTGATGATCATGATGATGACGATGATGCGAATGATAAAAACCCATCACCACTGAGTCAATTCCAACCCACAGCAATTCTTTAGGACAGAGTACAACTGCCCCCACAGGATTTGCAAGGCTATATAATCTGTACGGAACAGACTGCCTCACTTCCCTAAGAGGGGCTGGTGGGTTCACACCACTAACCTTTCAATTAGTAGCCAAGCACTTAACCACTGATCCTTATGATAAGCTATCAACTGATTACTGGGCACCCACAACGTACTTGACACCTTGCTAGCCTATTTATATACATTATTCTACCGCCTCTCTCGGAGCCCATGCATATATATTTCCCTCTTCCCTCTAATTCCTCATCTGCCATGTTTCCATTGAATTAACTTCTATCAATTCTTCAAATTCCAGCCTAGCTATCCCAGGTGAGACCCTTCTATGACCCATTTTCTTAGTCGCTAGTATTTCTCTCAAATAGAAGCACCACTTTGAGATTTCCAAACCAAAAACAAACCCGTTGTTGTGGAGTCCATTCCCTCATAGTGACCCTCCAGGATGCAGTAGAATGTGTCACAGGATTTCTAAGGCTGTCAGTGGCTTTTGTGTGTGTGTGCTTCAGGTGAAAGTTTATATAGCTAAGTAGTTTTCATAATCAATAGTTAATATATGAATTGTTCTGTGACATTGGCTGAAGTCCCTACAATGTGTCAGTATTCTTCCTATTTCCTCCCTGGCCTCCTCATTTCCACTGGTCCAGCTTCCTTGACCCTCCTTGTCTTCTTCACATCTTTGTTGTTGTTAGGTGCCATCGAGTCATCCCCGACTCAGCGCAACCCTGTGCACAGCAGAATGAAACAATGCCTGGTCTTGTGCCAGCCTCACGATCCTTGCTATACCTCAGCCCATCGTTGCAGCCACCATGTCAATCCATCTCTTTGAGGGCCTTCCCCTTCTTCATTGACCCTCCATTTTGCCAAGCATGATATCCTTTCTACAGGGAATGGTTCCTTCTGACAACATGACCAAAGTAGGTGAGATGAAGTCTGGCCATTTTCGCTTCCAAGGAGCACTTCTTCCAGGACAGATTTGTTAGTCCTTTTAGCAGACCATGGTACTCTTGCATTCTTCTCCAACACCACAACTCAAAAGCATCAACTCTTCTTCAATCTTCCTTATTCATTATCCAGCTTTCACATGCATAAGAGGCGATGGAAAATACCATGGCTTGGGTTAGGGACACCTTAGTCTTCAAGAAGACATCTTGGCTCTTCATCACTTGAAAGAGGCCTTTTGCAGCAGATTTGCCCAATACAATATGTCGTCTGATGTTTTGACTGCTGCTTCCACTGGGGTTGATTGTAGAGCCAAGTAATATGAAGTCTTTGCCAATTTCAATCTTTTCTCCATGCACTGTGAAGCTGTTTATTGGGCCAGTTGTGAGGATTTTTGTTTTCTTTATATTGAGACGTAATCCATACTGCAGACTGTAGTCTTTACTCTTCATCAGTAAGTGCTTCAAGTCATCCTCACTTTCAGCAAGCAAAGTTATGTCATCTGCATATTGCAGAAGAATCATTGTTAATGATTCTTCCCCCAACTCTGATGCCATGTTCTTCTTCATATAATCCAGCTTCTCGGATTATTTGCTTAGCATAGAAGTTGAATAAGTATGGTGAAAGGATACAACCTTGATGCGCTCCCTTCTTGATTTTGAACCATGCAGTACTCCCTGTTCTGTTCTGTTCAAATGACAGCCTCTTGATCTGTGTACAGGTTCCTCATGAAATAATCAAGTGTCCTAGAATTCTCATTCTTCTCAATGTTATCCACAATTTGTTATGGTCCACACAATCAAATGCTTTTGCAGAGTCAATAAAACATAAGTTAACATTTTTTTGGTATTCTTTGCTTTCAACCAAGACCACCTGACATCAGCAATGATATCCCTCGTTCCACGTCCTCTTCTGAATCCAGCTTGCATTTCTGGAAGTTTTCCATTAATATACTGCTGCAACCATTTTTGGATTATCTTCAGCAAGATTTTACTTGCATGCGATATTAATGATATTGTTTGATAATTTCCTCATTCTGTGGGATCACCTTTTTTTGGAATGGGTATAAATATGGATTTCTTCCAGTCAATTGGCCAGATAGCTGTCTTCCAAATCTCTTGGCATAACCGAGTGAGTGCCTCCAGTGGGGCATTCATTTGTTTAAACATCTCAATGGGTATTCCATCAGTTCCTGGAGTCTTGTTCTTTGCTAATTCCTTCCGTGCAGCTTTGACTTCTTGTTCCAATACCATTGGTTCTTGATCATATGCCACCTCCTGAAATGGATGAACATCAACTAGTTGTTTTTGGTACAGTGACTCTGTATTCCCTCCATCTTCTTTTGATGTTTCCTGCATCATTCAGTATCCTGTCCATTGAATCTTTCAATACTGCAATATGAGGCTTATTTTTTTCCCTCAGTTCTTTCAGCTCGAGAAATGCTGAGCGTCTTTCCCTTTTGTTTTTCTAACTCCATGTCTTTGCACATTTCACTATAATAATTTACTTTGTCTTCTCAAGCTGCTCTTTGAAATCATCTGTTCAGCTCTTTTATCTTGTCCTTTCTTCCATTTGCTTTAGCTACTTTCCACTCAAGGGCAAGTTTCAGAGTCTCTTCTGACATCCATTTTGGTCTTTTCTTCCTTTCTCATCTTTTTAATGACCGCTTGCTTTCTTCATGGATGATGTTCTTGATGTCATCCCTCAATTCCTCTGGTTTTTGGACACTGGTGTTCAATGCATCAAATCTATTCTTTAAATGGTCTCTAAACTCAGGAGGGATATAATCAAGGTCATATTTTGGCTCTCATGGACTTAATTGTCTTCAACTTCAACTTGAACATGCATATGAGCAGTTGATAGTCTGTTCCAAAGTCAGCTCCTGGCTTATTTTTGGCTGAAGATATTAAACTTCTCCATCGCCTCTTGCCACAGATGTAGTCTACCTGATTCTTGGTATTCCACCTGGTGAAGTCCATGTGTATAGTCGTTGCTGATGTTGTTGAAAAAAGATATTTGCAATGAATAAATCATTGGTCTTGTAAAATTCTATCATGCGATCTCCAGTATTATTTCTATCTCCAAGGTCATATTTTCCAACTACTAGTAACTCTTCTCTGTTTCCAACTTTTGCATTCCAGTTACCAGTGATAACCAACACATCTTGATAGCACGTTCAGTCAATTTCAGACTGCTAAGTTGGTAGAAATCATCAATTTCCTCATCTTTGGCTTTGGTGGTTGGTGTGTAAATTTGAATAGTAGTAGTATTAACTGGTTTTCCTTATAGGCATATGGATATTATCCTATCACTGACAGCATTGTACTTCAGGACAGATCTTGAAACACTCTTTGTGATGATGAATGCCATACCATTCCTCTTTGTCATTGCTGGCATAGTAGATCATATAGTTGTCTGATTCAAAATGGCCAAATTTGGTCCATTTCAGCTCACTAATGCCTAGGTATCAATCCATTTAATTTTTGACAACTTCCAATTTTCCTTGATTCATATTTCATATATTCCATGTTCCAATTATTAATAGATGTTTGTATCTGTTTCTACTCATTTTGACTCGTGCCACATCAGCCAATGGAGGTCCCGAAAGCTTTACTCTATCCATATTGTTAAAGTCATCTCTACTCTGAAGAGTCACCTCTTCCCCAGTCAAATTTTAAGTGCCTTCTAACCTGATGGGCTCATCTTCCAGCACTATATCGGACAATGTTTCAGGGCTGTTCATAAAGTTTTCCAGGAATATATCAGACAGTGTTTCACTGCTATTCATAAGGTTTTCACTGGCCAATTGTTTGAGAAGTGAATGGTCTCTTCCTTCTTCCAGTCTTAGCCTGGAAGCTCCACTGAAACCTGCCCACCATGGGCAACCCTGCTGGCATTTTGCAACACGGTGGCATAGCCTCCAGCCTCATAGCAACATGTAAGCCACCACAGGATTACAAACTGACAGACAAGTTCATCTCCCTTAGTTGTTCCTAAGCCCTCTGCACCTGCCTACCTCAGGCAATGGCCTTAAAATGGAGCTGCCCACAAGTGAAAGGAAGCCCCTAAGCCCTGGCCTGCCTACCTCACATCTTTGGTTCTGGGCAAATGTTGCTCTGTTTGTTTTGTAGAGTTCATATTGTTCTGAGACATATTCTTCACATTGTTTACTTTACAGTCTTGTCTATCATTTTGCTGGAAGGTGGCCTCTGGAAGTGCCACAGTTTAGAAGGTTGCCTCAGGACAATAATCTCAGGGGTTCCTCCAGTCTCTTCCAACCAGTAAGTCTGGTGTGTTCTCCCCCCAACACACACACATTCTGGCTTTTAATTTTGTTATATATATACATTAACCTATTCTAACAGGATCTTTATTGTGTTTTTGGTCAGAGTGGTTGGTACTGGTACCTAGGGATCATCTAGTTCTTCTGGCCTCAGGTTAGAGGAACTGTGGTTCATGCGGGTCATTAGTCCTTTGAAGTAATTGTTTCCTTGAGTTTTCATTTTCCTTCTTTCTCCTAAGCTCCAGTTGGGAAGAGACCAATAGTTGCTTTTTAGATGGCTGCTCACAAGTTTTTAGACCCCAGACTCTACTTACCAGACTAGGATGTAGAACATTATCTCCAATTGACCTAGATGGTCCCTGAGACTATGTCCCTTAGCCTTCATTTCCAGTGGTTTAGTCCTGATGTCTAAGTATATCTATAACTGTGCCACCTATATGCTGTTACATACATATGTGTAGCATTTGCAAATATATACGTAGAAACAACCAACACCATACCTACATACGTATGTGGATCCACTCTAATACAACCCCCCTCACTTATGTAGCATCTCATCTATTTATTTATCTCCCTCATCTATTTATCTACTCCTGAGTTATTGTTAGTTATTACTGCTATTGCAGGACTGCATATGTTACTGCATTTACCAAAGTTGTCATTTATTCTTGCATATTCTCAATGTCTTGTTTTGCCTGGTCATGTTGGGCTGACTTTTCACATACTGTGTATTGTCTTTCCTTTCACCAGAATTAACTCTTGTCTTTTGTCTAGTTAGTGCCTCTCCCTCTCTCTCCCTCCTTTTCCTGGTAACCATCAAAGAATGCTTCTTTCCATGTGTAAACCTGTTTTTGACTTACCAGAGTGGTTTCATGCAATATTTGTCCTTTTCTGTTTGACTTATTTCACACTCAGCATAATGTCCTCCAGATTCATGTTGTGAGATGTTTCACAGATTCATTATTATTGTTTATCACTGCATAGTATTCCATTGTATATATGCACCACATGCTGTTTATCCACTTAGCCACCGATGAACATTTAGGTTGCTTCCATGCTTTTGCTACTATGACTAATGCTGTGAGGAACATGGGTATGCATTATGTCTACTCATATCACTACTCTTATTTCTCTAGAATATACACCTAGTAGTGGGATTGCTGGATTGTATGGTATTTCTAGTTCTAGCTTCTTAAGGTAGCACCATAGCACTTTCCATGGTGGTTTTACCATTCTGTGGTCCCACTTGCAGAGCATAAGAGTTTCAATCTCCACACAGTCTTGCCAATTTCTTTCTTTCTTTTTTTTAATCACTGCCATTATTGCTGGGGTGAAGTGGTATCTCACTGTAGTTTTGACTTGTATCTCTCTAATGCCTAATGATTAGGAGCTCTTTTTCATGTGTTTGCTAGTAGCCTGAGTACCTTCTTTGGTGAAGTATCTGTTCATTTTCTTTGCCCATTTTTTTTTTTGATTGGATTGTTTGTCTTTTTGGTTGTTGAGAAGTTGAAGCTTTCAATAAATTTTAGAGATTAGACCCTTGTTGGATATGTTGTAGCCCCATTTTTTCCCCCAGTCTGTATTTTATTATCTATCTATTTATTTATTTTTAGTCTTTTGGGTGAAGTCTTTTGATGAGTGTAGATGTTTAATTTTTAGGAGATTCCAGCTGTCAAATTTGTCTTCTGCTGCTGTGCGTTATTAGCTATGTTTGCAATTCTATTTATGCCATGTATCAGGGTCCCTAGAGTTGTCCCTATTTTTTCTTCCATAATCTTTATAGTTTTAAAGGTTTTAGATTAAGGTCTTTGATCCATTTTGATTAGTTTTTGGGTACGGTGTGAGTTATGGATCTTGTTTAATTTTTTAGCAAATGGAGATCTAGTTTTGCCAGCACCATTTGTTACAGAGATTTTCTCTTCCCATCTAATGGATTTTGACCATTTATTGAAGATAAGCTGTCCATACGTAGATGAATTTACATCTGGGTTCTCAATTCTGTTCCATTGGTATATGTGTCAATTGTTGTACCAGGACCAGGCTGTTTAGATTACTATGGCTGTGTGGTAGGTTCTGAGGTAGGGGAATGTGAGGCCTCTTGCCTTGTTCTTCTTATTCAGTAATGCTTATTGGGGTCTCTTTCTTTTCCATATAAAGTTGGTGATTAGTTTTTCCATCTCATTAAAGAATGTTGTTGGATTTGGATTGCATTGTATTTATGGATTGCTGTGGGACGTACTGACATTTTCACAATGTTAAGTCTTCCACGAGCATGGTATGTTTTTCCATTTATGGGTGTTTCTTTTGATTTCTTGCAGTAGCATTCTGTAGTTTTGTTTATATAAGTCTTTTATATCCCTAGTTAGATTTATCCCTAACTATTTTATCTTTTTGAGGGCTATTGTAAATGGTATCGTTTTCCTGATCTCCTTTCCAGAGTTGTCTTTGTTAGTGTAGAGGAATCCGACCAATGTTTGTATGTTGATCTTATATCCAGCCACTTTGCTGAAATCTTCTATTTGTTTCAGTACTTTTCTTCTGGCGTCTCTGGGATTTTCTATGGATATAATCATGTCATCTGCAAAGAGGGGTAGTTCTACTTCTTCCCTACCAATTTGCATGCCCTTTTTCTTGCCTTACTCCTCTTTCTAGGACTTATAGTATAATACTGAACAAAAGCAGTGATAAATGGCATCCCTGTCTTTTTTTCTCATTCTCAGGGGAAATGCTTTTAGCCTGTCTCCATTGAGTAAAATGTTGGCTGTTGGTTTTGTATATATGCCCTTAATTATGTTGAAGAATTTCTCTTCTGTTCATATTTTGCTGAGAGTTTTTACTAGGATTGGGTGTTAGACTTTATCAAATGCCTTTTTTGTATCAACTGGCTCTTATCCTTTGTTTTATTTATGTGGTGGATTACGTTGATTGGCTTTCTTTTGTTGAATCATCCTTGCATAGCCGGTATGACATTCACTTGGTAGTGGTGTATTATTTTTTTGATCTACTGTTGAATTCTATTGACTAGAACTTTGTTGAGAATTTTTATGTCCATATTCATGAGGGATAGTGGTCTATAACTTTTTAGTGGAGCTTTTACCTGGTTTTGATATCAGGGTTATACTTGTTTCATAGAATCAATTAGGAAGTATTCCATTTGTTTCTATGTTCTGGAATAGTCTGAGTAGTATTGGTGTCAATTCTTCTCTAAATGCTTGATAGGATTCTCCAGTGAGCTTGTTTGGGCCAGGACTTGTTTTCATTGGGAGGTTTTTTAAATTCAGTGTTTTTTTTAACTTCAGTTTCTTCTTTTATTATGAGTGTCTGTTTATATTTTCTATCTTGGTTTGTGTTAGTTTGGGTAGGTAGTATATTTCTAGGAATTTGTCTGTTTCTTCTAGGTTAACATATTTGTTGGAGTATAATTTTTCATATTATTCTATTATGATCCCTTGCATTTCAGATGATGCTGTTGTAATGTTGCCCATCTAATTTCTTGTTTGGGTTATTTTCATTTTCTCCTTTTGTCAGTTTAGCCAACGGTTTATTGATTTTATTGAACCTTTCAAAGAACTAACCACTAGACTTATTGATTCTACTGTTTTTCTGTTTTCTGATTTTATTTCTTTCTGCTATAATTTTTATTATTTATTTTTTTTCTGGTGGTTATGAGCTTTTTTGTTGTTGTTGCTCTTTTCCTATCTGAGTTGTAGGGTTAAGGTATTGATTTTTGCCTTTTTTCTTTCTTGATGTGTTTAGTACTATAAATTGACCTCTGAGTACCGCTTTTACTATGTCCCAGAGGTTTTGGTACATTGCGCTTTCATTGATTCTAAGAAATTTTTAATTTAATATTTTGTTTTTTTAATCAGTGGCTTTTGAGCAAGGTGTTATTCAGTTTCCATGAACTTTTTTTGTTCTTCCTATTGTTGATTTCTAGTTTTATAGCATTGTGATCAGAGAAGATACTTTGTACTATTTTGATGTTTCTGAGTTTATTGAGGCTTGCTTTGTAGCCTAAATTATGGGCTGTTCTGGAGAATGATCCATGTGTGGTTGAGAAGAATGTGTACTGTGCTGCTGTTGGATAGAGTGTTCTATATATGCTTATGAGGTAAAGTTGATTGATTATGTTTAGGTCTTCTGTCTCTTTGCTGAATTTCTTCCTGTCTTTGTCAAAAGTGGCATGTTAAAGTTTCCTACTATTATTAGGAGTAACTATCTTTTCTCAATGTTGTTAGAATTTCTCATATATTTTGGAACTCTATCAATGGGTGTGTAATTATTTATTATGATTATGTCCTCTTGGTGATTTAACCCTTCAGTCATTATATAATGTACTTCTCCGAGGCTGAAAATCATTATGGAAGAAGACTGCCACATCTTTCTCCTGTGGAGCCTCTAGTGGGTTTGAACTGCCAATCTTTTGGTTAGCAGCCAGGTACTAAACCACTAGGCCATCAGGACTCCCTTTCACTTTGAGATTACATAACTGTAGTTATATAATCTCTTGTGTGGTTGTTAGACCAACGTCTGGCTCATTAGAAGCTAAGTTCCATGAAGGTAAGTATTGTGCCATTTTTGTTCCACATTATATTCCTGGGGCTTATCAAAGGCATATAGTAAGTCCACAATAAGTATTTTACAACTGTAATGGAGTAGGTGGCTATTACTAATCAAATTTTATATATTGGAAACTGAGGCACACAGAGTTAAATAATGTACAAGGACTTTAATCCAGTCCTGTTTCACACAAGGTCTGCCTTTAACCATTATGTTATTTTGACTTCTCCCAGAAACTGACCTTCTGCTTGGCAGAGTTGAAAGAACTAAATAGGGCTGGTGAGCTTGAATACCCTTATGCTTAAATAGTATGAAAGTTTAAAGCTCTTGCTTGAATCTAATTACCTCCATGGTATCAAGAGTACTTTCCATTTGGACTTCGAAGTCCAAACTCCTTAGATTGGCAACAAAACACTTCATCATATAAGTCCAGAGTTCCCATACCCATAACCCATTGCCATCAAGATAATTCTGACTCATAATGACCCTATAGGACCAGCGTAGAGCTGCCCCATCAGGTTTCTAAGCCTGTAAATCTTTACAGAAGCAGACTGACACACCTTTCTCCCATGGAACAGCTGGTGGGTTTGAATTGCCAACCTTTACATTAGGAGCCAAGCACCTAACCACTAGACTTAACCACTTCTCTGGAGTTCCCAGGTGATGGAAATGGTTAACACTCTTGGCTGTTAACCAACACAATGGAATCAAAAGTCCACCCACAGTAGTCTCCAAAGAAAGGCCTGGTGATCTGCTTCCAAAGAATCAGCCACTGAAAACCATACAGAAGATAATTCTACTCTGACACACATGGGGTCACCATGAGTTGAAGTTGACTTGACAACAACTGGTTTTAATCTAGTCTAGTGTTTCTCCTTATTTTAGTATGTCTCAAACTTGTGGTTCATTGAAATCATCTGAGAAGGTTATTTAAAAAATACTGATGCCTGTATGCCACACCACAAAAACATTTAGATTTAATTGGTCTTTGGCAAGGAGCTCTGGTGGCATAGTGCCTAAAGCATTTGACTGTTAACCAGAAGTGGTTCAAACCCACCAGACACTCTGTGGAAGGAAGACTGGGTAATCTACTTCCATAAAGATTTGCTGCCTCGGAAACCCAAAGGGGTTGCTACGAGTTGGAATAGATGATAGCAGTCTGTTTTTTTCCTTAGTGGGAACCGGGCATTATTATTATTATTATTATTTTAAACAATGCTCCCCAGATTTGTAGTAGGCTGAGAACCATTGATCTAGTCTGCCAATCTCACTAGTCTTGTCTCTGATATGTCCCATATTCACTCTTCAATTTTCACTTCAACCTCACTCTCCTACTTGCTGTTTCCTAATAGCTGTATTAACCTTTTCACCCACTGTTCTGGTTACCTAGTGTCACTCTGAAAGGAATATACCACAAATGGGATGGTCTTAACAAACAGGAGTTTATTATCTTACACTTTAGAGGCTTTAAGTCTAAGTTCAAAGTGCCAGGCTCTAGGGGCTGGGTTAAAGCCCCTTGACCTTGGGGTCCAGCTCTGCCTCCTGCTCCCGGCCCACTGGAGCTAGAGGGGGTTTCTTCACTCAGACAGCTACTGGCTGCAGAGGCTGACAGCCCAAGGTTGACAACTAAAAAGGCACAGTCCCGATGTTACCAAACCACATGGCAGGCCATTAATTAAAGTCCATTTTAAGTCCCAAGGTTGGCAGGGCATGGCAGGATGCTGAACAACGACATGGCTACATGCAAGATCCAAGCGTGCCATAGGCTAGAGACCATTCTCAAAAGCATCTCCCTATATACAGGAAGCATACCACATCCCAGCTACTCAGCTGCTTGTGGTAGATCCCACCATGGAGTTGATTGCCAGTCTAATCATGGGGAATAACTACCACCAGCTGCCCAGCCACTCACCCAGGCCCAGCCAAGTTGACACACAAACATAACTACCACACCCACCATGCTGATAAGTCTTCTCTACCTTGTCTGCTGACACCCTGTACATGGTGGCACTTATCATTCTGTACTCTGATCCATCACTTTCTAATTCTAATCTATTTTTCTTGATGTCACCCAACCAGACTATGACCTACTTGAGGTCACAGTCTGGGTCTTATCCAATGCCATCCACCCAGTGTTCGCTACTGTTAGGTGCCACCGAGTCAGATCAACTCATAGTGACCTAACGTGTAACAGGATAAAACACTGCCCAGTCCTGCACCGTCTTCAGGATCACTGGCCTGTTTGAGTCCACTGTTGGGGCGACCGTGCCAGTCCATCTCATGGGGGTTTCCCTCTTCCCTGCTGACCCTCTACTTCACCAAACATGACATCCTTTTCTAGCGACTGGTCTTTTCTGATGACATGTCCAAAGCAAGTGAGGTGAAGTCCCACCATCCTTGCTGACAAGGGGCTTTCTGGTTTTATTTCTTCTAAGACTGATTTGTTTATAACAAATGATTGATGTATGAGAGAATGAGTTAATGAATTAATCAAGTTATAAAACATTGGGATGATTTCATATTTTTCACCCTTGCCCATTTAAATCATAAATTCAAAAGTCAAGGAATACTGTGACTGTGGAAGTCGCAGATTTCAAGAGAGCAGCTCTGTCTATGCAGCCACTCAACCATAAATCTCGGTGCTAAAATCATCACCAGGTTTTAGAAAGACTATTTGGGGCTAGGTGATTTCTTAAAAAGTATCTGGCCTAGAGACATAATCTGGTACACTGGTCCTCAAATTGGCTGTCCATTGGAATTACTTGACAGTGACAGTAACTGATCATCTAACCAATTGCCACATAGGTCTACGGTGTGACATAAGGAGCCCAGGTGATGTAATGGGTACGCGTTCGGCTCATCACCAAAAGGTTGGTGGTTAGAACCACCCAGCAGCTCCATGGGAGAAAAGACGTGGCAATCTGCTTCTGTCAAGATTAAAGCCAAGAAAACCCTACGGGGCTATCACGTCACATGGGGTCGCTAGGAATTGGAAATGACTTGATGGCACCTAAGAACACTGTGTGTTATGAACTGAGGCATCTACTGTATTTCATGAGTTAACACAGGAAGTTCTCACTGCATATACCCAGAAGTTCATGTTTGGAGCTCTGAACATAGATAGTCCTCTCCTGCTTTCTTGTTTATCACACATCATCCCACAAACACATCCTAGAAGCTGCAATTGGCTTTTCTTGCAAAAATGGAAAAAAAGAAAGGAAGAAAAAAAAAAAAAAACTGTGAAACACCATATATTCTGAATTTTTCTAATTGATTCTTTATCATCTCCATATGGTAAACACCTTCATTATGCCTTTCATGAAAGTACAAGGAAGAGAATAACTTTCTTTTAAAAATTCATTTGTTCTCAATTACAGTTTGGCATGAATGTTCTGATGCTATTGTTTTAAGGATAAGGGAGAAAAAAACTTGAGCGTAGAAATATATTATTGATTCCTGCCTCTTCTTGAGGCTCATGCACTATTGATTAAAGCCCTCCCAGCCCTAACCTTTGCTCTCTTTTCCCAAGGGGGCAGGTTTGTAGAGCTGCCAAAGGCCAGAACTCCGGCTTGGAGATTTTGATACTTAGTGAGCTAGCTAGACTGGGAAAGCTCAGAAAGTTTTTTTATCAGTAGGATGAGAGACCTCCATTGGGAGATGTAAGGAGGACAGAATAAACTGACAGTGAAATCCAGGATGCCAACAGCGCATACTCTAATTCAAAGGCTCACCATCTTTTTTTGCTGCATGTATTTCTACATATGAGTCTGGACTGGCACTGTGGATGTGAAATTCAGTACTTTCTTATTGCAATCAACAGAAACCTGACCCCAACTAGCACAGGCAAACCACACTGGAGCCTTTTTGGTTCATATAACTGGAAATGGTAGAAGACAGTTACAGCTACTGGTCTTGGGATAACTGGATCCAGGAGTTTGCAGACACTCAGTCTGCTTTATCAGCTCCTTTTCTCTGTATTTGGATTTCATTCCTTGCCAGTGCAGACAGGTCTCCCATTGCTGGTTCTTCTTTCACAAGACTTCTAGATTCAATCTCCTTTTCTCCTTTCTTGTGATCATTCCCCTCATCCAAATTCTGAGGAACGCACAACTAAGTGATTCCATTAGCCTCTTAAGTGGTGGCTCTGGACCTCGTATTTTGCCCTTGGGAGGTGATGTAGAAAGACCAATGTCAGGTTCCGATTCTGGCATGACAACAATGAACTCAGCACTGCTGGGAAAGCCACTTAACCTCTAAGAGCTTTGCTTTCTCCTTCTTTGTCCATGTCGAATGGCTGTGACAAGGATCAAAGGGGTACACACATGGTGTAGGCTGTTTAGGGTGATGAAAATGAGATGTCCTCCTAGAGCCCCTAACAATTAACCTGGATATTTGGGAAAAGGTACTTTTCTGGGAATCAAACCATGAAATCAACATGCAGTGGATCAGGGTAGCAGTAGCAAAGAAAGAGCTCAAATTTCTAGGCTGGAGTCAGACTCAGGTGAAATTGCTGATGACCAAAAATACCCACTGCCATTGCATCGATTCCAGCTCCTAGTGACACTGCAGGACAGAGCAGGACTGCCCCACTGGGTTACAAGACTGTCAATCTTTACAGAAGCTGACTGCCTCATCTTTCTTCTGCAGAGTGGCCACTGGGTTCAAACTGCTGAACTTCTGGTTAGCAGCCAAATGCTTTAACCACTGTATCACGAAAGCTAAGTTGTTAACTAAGGACAGTGTAGCTATAAAGAGAGGCACTGGACAGAAATAAAAAATATACTAAAAAAAGGAGTAACCCTAACCCAAGTCATGGTATTTTCAATCGCCTCTTATGCATGTGAGAGCTGGACAATGAATAAGGAAGACCCAAGAAGAGTTGATGCTTTTGAGTTCCAGTGTTGGAGAAGAATGCTAAAAGTACCATGGTCTGTTAAAAGGATTCACCAATTTGTCCTGCAGGAAGTGCAGCCAGAATGCTCCCTGGAAATCAGAATGGCCAGACTTCACCTCACCTACTTTGGTCATGTTGTTAGAAGGGACTATTCCCTGGAGAAGGATGTCATGCTTGGTAAAGTGGAGGGTCAACGAAGAAGGGGAAGGCCCTTAACGAGATGGATTGACACAGTGGCTGCAACGATGGGCTCAGGTGTAGCAAGGATTGTGAGGCTGGCACAGGACAGGGCAGTGTTTTGTTCTGCTGTGCATAGGGTCGCTATGAGTCAGAGACGACTCGACGACACCTAACAACAACAACAACAAAAACAAATAAATAAAATAATGAGTGTCAGAGAGGCAACTGATCACAACAAAGCTAATGCAAGGTGGAGAAGGTCTTTTCCAATGGACTTCAAGTGGTGTGAGAATGACTAGTCAGTCTAACAGAGCCCAGTGCCATTACCCAGGGAATCATCCAGTGGGCCTGCCCATGCTCACCTTTAACCATCTGCTGATGCGTAGTGAAGGAGCTCTGGTGGCACAGTGTTTCATCATTTGGCTGCTAACAAAAAAGGTCAGCAGTTTGAACTGACTAGCCACTCTGCAAGAGAAAGATGAGGCAGTCTGCTTCTGTAAAGACTTAGAGCCTATGGAGCAGTTCCACTCTGTCCTAAGGGGTCACTGTAAGTTGAGACCAACTCAACGGCAGTAGGTCTCGTTTTGGTTTTAATACTTGGTGCAAGGAGCCCTAGTGGCACAACAGTTAAGGGCTTGGTTGCTAACGGAAAGGTTGGTGGCTCACACCCACTCACACCCAACAGAGAAAGATGTGGTGATCCATCTCCATAAAAACTACAGCCTAGGAAAACCTATGGCGCAGTTCTGCTGTGTCATGAGGGGTCCCTATGGGGCAGAACTGACTCGACAACACGTAACAACAACAATGCTGAGCGCTCATGAGGTTGAGGTGAAAGGGACATTCTCATGCATGGCTCCAAGGCATCTTTCCTGGATGGGCAATTTCCAATCTGTATCAAGAGACCTAAAAATGTTCATAGTCTATGGCCCAATAATTCCACAGATGACAAAGATTTACGTAGGAGAATGTTCGTCAAAGGGTCATTTACACTGGTAGAAAGTCGAGATGATCTAAATGTCTGACCATGAGGGAACACAGAAAATCATTATGGGGCACTCTGCAGTCAAAGAGGATAATTTTGGAGAATACTGAATGGCATGAATAAATGGTCACACACGTCATACCTAAAGATGGTTCACCTGATTTTGTTCAAAAATCCAAGTAATAATATTGTCAAGTGAAAGCAAGTATGATGTAGTACTTTGTATACAGTGTGATCCAGAATTTCATAGGTAATTAAATAATTTAGTCCTGAAAGTGACCCTCATGCAGTATGTTTGTGTAGGTATGTATGTACAAAATTGAAAGGATAGCATAATCAAAATATTAATTATGGTGGATGCCCTAAGTGGTGAGATTATACAAAATTTCATTTTCTTTATACTTTTCTATATTCTCATAATGGATATAAGGAGCTCTGGTGGTGTAGTGGGTAAGGCATTTGGCTGCTCCCCAGGTCAGTGGTTCAAACCCACCAGCTGCTCCACAGAAGGAAAATGAGGCAATCTACTTCTGTTAAGATGTACAGCCTTGGGAACACAATGGGGTCACTATGGGTTGGAATTGACTGGATGGCAGTGGGTTAGGGTTTGGTTTATCAATCTAAGGGTTGGCAGTTCAGACCTATCCAGGGACACTGTGGAAAACAACACCCAATGATCTGCTTCCATGAAGATTTCCACCAAGAAAACCCTATGGGGCAGTTCTCCCCCGAAGCACACAGGGTTGCCACAGGTTGGAACCAACTCAATCTCAATGGGTTTGGTTACTATTTATACTCTGGATAGAACTCACTGCCTCCATCAAGAGCACTATCTATCATCTTAGCCTACTCTCCTTAAAAAGTACCCAGATTCCATTGGGCTCACTGCCATTTTACTTTCCAGCCCAGAAACCACCATCCCTTTGCTGAGAGCCACCCTCAAACTCAGCCATGGCATTTTCCCAGCCTCCATTTGAGTTTTGTGATCCCAACCCCAGAGGAGGAGTTCCATATATAAGGGGAGGGCACTTGGCTCCACCTGGGCCAATCAGATTCACTCTCTTGGGAACTTGGCGTTGGAACTGAGCAGCAGCCATCTTTGACCTTGCGGAGCAAGAAGCAACAGAAGCTCGTCTGTAGAGAAACAGTAAAGCAGAGGAAAGGCAGAGGCGTGGGGTGGATTGAGGCCTTGACTCCAGTTTATGCCCGATTCCTCGCTGCACTGCCATTTTGGATTCTATATCCTTATATTAAATTGTTGTTGTTGTTAGTGGTTGTCCTATCAGCCTCCAACTTGCGGAGACCCCACATACAACGGGAGCGACTGCTGTGACCCATACGATTTTCACGGTTATTTCTGGAAGTAGACCACCAGCCCTTTTCTATGTTAAATTAGAAGGCTGGGTTCAGTTGATAGTGATACACATAGTTCAAGGTTCCTAATCACCATGTGTCCTGTGCTTACATTTTTCTAAGAAAGATGTAGCTTTAAGAAAACCAAAACCCCTACTGCCATCAAGCGGATTCCAACTCACAGCAACCCTACAGGGCAGAGTAGAACTGCCCCATAAAGTTTCCAAGGCCAACAGAAGCAGACTGCCACATCTTTCTCCTGGAGAGGAGCTGAGCTGGTGGGTTCATACTGACGATGTTTCAGTCAGTAACCAAGCACTTTAACCAATGCACCACCAGGGCTCTTTCGCTCTAAGAAAGGTTATCCTTTTCCTTTAGCAATTCTCAATCCCACTTTCCCTCCAGCTTCACCTCCTCTGGGGAGCCCTCCTGCATTAACCTCCATTCACATTCATCCTCCAATTGCCCATAACTGCCTCAATCTAGCCACACCTGCTTCATCAAGAGCTGGCTTCTG
This sequence comes from Orycteropus afer afer, assembly GCF_000298275.1. Classification (NCBI taxonomy): domain Eukaryota; kingdom Metazoa; phylum Chordata; class Mammalia; order Tubulidentata; family Orycteropodidae; genus Orycteropus; species Orycteropus afer. The sequence continues at coordinate 8,828,032 of NW_006921648.1, forward strand.
CTGTTTTGTAACCGTGCACCTCAGAAGCATCCTGGGAGTGGGAAATCCATCTTTTTCACTTCTTCTGAACCTCACAATGCCTACCGCTCTGCCAAGAAGAAATTGATTTCCTGAACGGGAATAAAACTTCAGGGCAATTGTTGGAAAAAGTAGCAAAGACAGACTTCAGCCTATGTTGACAATCCCACCTAAGTCCTCTGTTACTTCCTGAATAAGACAGACTTCAGCCTGTGTTGACAATCCCACCTAAATCCTCTATTACTTCCTGAATAAGACAGACTTCAGCCTGTGTTGACAATCCCACCTAAATCCTCTATTACTTCCTGAATAAGACAGACTTCAGCCTGTGTTGACAATCCCACCTAAGTCCTCTGTTACTTCCTGAATATGCAGAAGGCAACCTGTTGGTGCTTTGGCTAGCAGGTTGATTCCGCCAGCACAGGTGAATACTGCCGTGATGCAGGTAAGCCAGGAGCCATTAAAAGTGAGTAAGATTTCCACACTTCCTAGCTATGTGACCTCAGCAAGATGTAACCTCGCTGAGCCTCATTTTTGTTTGTTTTGTTTTTTAATCTTAAAGAAGGCTAGTAACAACCTTCTTTTCAGGGTTCCTGAGGATTGAATAGGGTAGTTTACAATTTGTTTACACCTTAGTTTTGTTGAGAATATGCACCAGTTTGACAATTTCTCCACGTACAATGTAGTGACACTGACTGCATTCTTCAAGCTGTGCGACCATCCCCACCCTCCTCCTACAAACTGTTCCTCCTCCATTAACATAAATGCACTGCCCCATTAACACAAGCAAATTGCCCTCTACTCTTTTCAGTTGTCCATTTGATCCCGTGTGACAGTTCTTAAAAGAGTACATTGCTCAAGGCAGACTTCTTTACTAATTAAGTAAACTACTGTTTGGTTTCAAGATGACTTCAGGCGGTATTTTTGGTTGAAGGTAGAAGGTTTAAAGAGCATCTCAGAACAACACTTCTGGGGGTTCATCCAGCCTCCAGAAAGTGTGGATTCCAGAGGAATTTGAAACTCCGTTCTGCATGGTAATGTGTGATTGGATCAACCAATCACGGCGATGGTGCAGTGTTTGTTCCATTTGCCTGGGCTCACCACAAGTCCTGGCTACCTCGGCAGCAGCTAACAACATTACTGAATATCCTGATACTAAGAATGCAGGTTCTGGAGTTAGATTATCTGGGATGAAATCCTATGCCCACCACTTACTAGCCGTGAGGTTTTAGGTAAGTGACGTCACTTCTCTGTGCTTGACTGATGCAGGAACAAGCCGAGACTTAAACAGTGTCTGCACAGGAGGGCTGGTTCCCTCTTGTTGACTACAACACTGCTGCTGTGTGAAGAGCCTCAGGCTTAGCCACCACCTAGATGGTGAGAGAGATGGGTGGCTTTGTCCCACGGTCAACAGCCTTCCCACTCTAGACGTGTGAGTGAGTTTACTCTAGATCATCCAGGAATCAGCCAATCCATAAGCAGGTCAAAGATGCACGAGAGAGGCCAGGCAAGATCAGTTAAGCTGACCCAGATCAGAAAGATCCAAAGAATTGTGACCAAAGCAAATGCATGTTTTTTGAAAGCCTTTATGGCCTGGGCCCCACCCAGCTGTCCGTGGAGGCTCGCGTGTGACTATGATGTGGAACAGCTTTCCGCAGAGCTTCCAGGCTAAGGGGGGCCAGGAAGAAAGGCCTGGTGATCTACTTCTGAAAGTCGGTCAATGGAAACCATGTGAATCACAGTGGTCCCACCTCAACCCATCATGGGGATGATGCAGGACGGGGCAGCCTTTTGTTCTGTTGTGTGTGGGATTGCCCTGAGTGAGGGGCCAATCAACCAGCACATTCTAACTTGATGGCAGCTAATACCACCACCACACTGTTCGGGGATGTCTGTTATACAGCGATACGTGAGTGACACATTCTCTATGCCCCAGTTCTCTCTGATAACAATCATTCCTATTCTATAAAGTTGTGTGAATTAAATGAGTTAATATGTGTACAACACACAGAACAGGTCTGGACAGGTAGTGCATCAGATGTTTATCATGATCTGAAAATACATATTCTGGGAGCTCTGGTAGCATAGTGGCTAAGACACTTGCCTGCTAACCAGACAGCTGATGGTTCAAATCCACCAGCCACTCCTCGGAAGGAAGGTTGGGCAATCCTGCTTCCGTAGTGATACTGCCTCGGAAACCCAAGGAGGGGTCGCTATGAGTCGGGGCCGACTAGACGGCACATAACAACAATAGTAGGTACTCAAAAGGAGCTCTGGAGGCACAACGATTAAATGCACCACTCTTAACTGAAAGGTCAGCAGTTCAAATCCACCCAGTGGCTCCATGGGAGAAAGAGCTAGTGAGCAAGCCTAGAAAACTCTACGGGAAAAACCAGACTTTGCGGTTTGGTTGAGCCTGGAGGATTACCTGAGATTATTGCCCCAAGGTTCTTCAAAGCCTTGAGGTCACCTTGTAGCCAAGGAGATTGGCTCAAAAAATAATGAATATCACCCCTAAATGCTCTGTGCCCTTTTAAAAATCACCTATCTGATCTCTCCTCAGCCAAGTTCAACAAGACAAAATATAACAAATGCTAGCAAGGATGTGGGGAGATTGGGACTCTCATACACTGCTGGTGGGGCTGTAAAATGATACAAGCACTGTGGAAAGCAGTATGGAGATTCCTTAAAAAATTGGAATGAGAAATACCATTTTATCCAGCAATCCCATTACTATGTATATATCCTAAAGAAGTGAGAGGCAGGACGCAAACAGATAAATGCACGCCCATGTTCACCGTAGCACTATTCACAACAGCAAAGAGATGGAAACAACCTAAGTACCCATCAACAGAGGAATGGATAAACAAACTATGGTACATACACATGACAAAACAGTATGCAACACTAGAGAAAAATGTAGAGTCTGCAGAACACTGTATAACATGGATGAACTTGGAGGACATCACGCTGAGTGAAGTAAATCAATCACAGAAGGACAAACGTTGCACAGTTCACTATTGTAAAAAGTTAAGACAAGGTTTATGCATGGAAAGGAAACTTTATCGGTTACCAGGGGTGGGAGAGGAGGGGGCAGAAAAATTCCTAGATAGGTTGTGCGGAGAATTTATATATATATGTTGTTGTTGTTGTTATGTGCCGTCGAGTGGGCCCCGACTCATAGCGACCCCTCCTTGGGTTTCCGAGGCAGTATCACTAAGGAAGTAGATTGCCCAACCTTCCTTCCGAGGCCAAAGATTATTAGTGGTTACCAGGGGTAGGAGAGAGGAGTAATGGGGAAGCTTTTGTTTGTGGGCACTGAGTTTATACTGGTGGTGGAATGTTTTGGAAAAGCACAGCAGTAATGGTGGCACTACATGAAAAATGTCATCAATGTCCCCGAACGGTCAATGTGGAAGCTGTTATGTTGGTGAATGTTTTTTTGTGCGTGTTTTCACTACAATAAAAGTTTTGTTTTTTTTTTTAAAAAAAAAAACAACTATCTGAGACCAAACTGTCAACAATGACTTTAAAACAAATGTGAGAAGGTAAGGGGTTAGGGAAACTAAATTAATCGAAATGTAACAACCAGAATGCAAGTAACAAAAGTGTTCACAGATCGTGAAGAACGTAACCAGTGTCACATAGTCGAATGGGAACCTACACTGTTAAGTAAACCTTCACCAAAACACAGTAAAATACTGTTATGGTTAAGGCTGTGTGTCAACTTGGCTAGGCCATGATTCTGAGTGGTTTGTCATCCCTCCCGATGAGATATGATGTAATCACCTCCATGATGAGATCTGCTGCGAGCAGCCAATCAGTTGAAAGGGAGTTTCCTCAGGGATGTGACTTACTTCCAATATCTGTAGATGCTCTGCCAAGGCTTTTTGCTTGATCTGGATCCTGCGTCTGGCTCATTAGCATCTCACCTCTGGTTCTTTGGACTTGAAGAGCAGCCTGCCATATCACCTGCCGATCTTGGCTTCATCAGCCTCTGCAGCCAGCAGCCTGCTGTACTGGTTGCCGACCTCGAGTTTGTCAGCCCCTGCAGCTATGTAAGTCAGGAGAAGCCTCTAGCCTGATTTTGATCCACGGACTTTGGACTTTCCAGTCTCTACAAATGCGTGAACCATTTCCTTGAGATAAATCTCTCTTTCTATATATAAATATGTACATACGCTTCACTGGTTTTGCTTCTCTAGGGAATGCAGCCTAAGACAAATATTTAAAGAACAAAAACAAAAACAAAAAAACCTTATGGTGCAGTTGTGATCTGTCACTGGCGTTGCTCTGAGTCGAAATTGACTCGACAGCATCCAACAACAACAGCAGCAGGCACTCCAAGACCATCAGTCGCTTCTTCTCTTAAAATCTGTTCCTTGATAAACGGAGCAGATGTCCAAGCCACACCCCAGGCCGGTTTCCTTTGACTGTTTTCAGTCTACATGAGACAGCGACATTTAAACTAACTTGACCTGAGAGTGTCCCTCATCTTTTGACAAGACTGTTGACTCAAGCTGTTGAAAACATTTTGCAGAGATAAACGCCCACCAATCTGATTCTTTGCTGCTCACAGCTGAGTGATTTGGGCACGCTTACCTTGGACACCTGGGTGGCAGGTTTCTGAGATGGGTGGAGGGGAAATGCCTCTCCTTTGACAAATACATGAAGCCAAGTCATGTTGGGAGAGTACATACCATAAGTAAGAAGGACTTTTAAAAATAAACAATAAAGCAAGGTAAAAAAACCAACCAACCAACAACAACAACAAAAAAAAAAAAAAACATGGTGCCGTCAGTCAATTCTGACTCCTAGTGACCCTCTAGGACTGAGAAGAACTACCCCAGAAGGTTTCCAAGGCTGTCATCTTTACAGAAGCTGACTGCCACATCTTCCTCTGCACAGAGTGGCTGGTGGGTTTGAACCACGGACCTTTTGGTTAGCAGCCAACTGCTTAATCAATTAACCACCAGGGCTCCTTTAAGGCAAGATAGCTATTTTAGAATCAAAGGCAGCTGAACAGCAGGAGTCATCATGCACACATGGACACATTGAGGAATGGACAGAGGGACTGAACGACCACCAGAGAGGCCTGACATGCAAAACTAGTCGTTTTCAGCCAGACCCCAGCAGAAGGTCTACATCACTTTCTGGTTATTTGGTGGCTGTAAACCTGTTTCTGCGAGTTAGAGTTCGTCTTCAACTTGCCAAGTAGCTCTTTCCTCCAGAGCGGTGTGAGGGAAGTGTCCCAGGCAAAGTTCTGTTCATAAACCAGGCCCAATGGGTGGTGTCAACAAGAGGACAGGAGCCTCTTGCCACTGTGTGAAAGACAGTCGGGGTAAAATTCAGCTTTTACCACCGGAGGGCTGAGAGTGGTGAGGTGAAGGTGCTGTCTTTGAAGTCTGCCAACTGGAGGTCCAAGGGCTGGCTCTGCCCTTTAGTAACTTTATGATCTTAGGCTGCTTATTAACGAAGCTAAGCTTTTATTTCCATACTGTAGGGTAAAAAAAGGTAGTAGTTCCAAGTTCCAACCAACTGGGATGTTGTGAAGATGAAAGGAGATCATAAGTAACATGTTTAGCACCGTACCTGGCCAACAACGTCCAAAACATGACAGCTGCTATTACTACAATGTCAAGCACTCAGTGTACATCTAAAAGGAGCCCTGGTTGCACAACGGTTAAGCACCTGGCTATCAACCAACAGGCTGGCAGTTCAAACCCAGCAGCCACTCCACAAAGAAAAGACCTGGGAATCTACTTCCTTAAAGATTGTTGTCATTGTTAGGTGCTGTCAAGTTGGTTCCGACCCAGAGTCCCCATGTCCAACAGAACAAAACACTACTGCACCAGCCTCACAATCGTTGCTACGTTTGAGCCTACTGTTGCAGCCACTGTGTCAGTCCATCTCATTGAGGGTCTTTCTCTTTTTCACTGACCCCCTACTTTACCAAGCCTGACGGCCTTCTCTAGGGACTGGTCCCTCCTAACACATCCAAAGTCCGTGAGATGAAATCTCGCCATCCCTGCTTCTAAGGAGCATTTTTTTCCCTTAATGATTACAGCCTAGGAAACCCTATGGGGCAGTTCTACTCTGCCCTGTAGGGTCACTATGAGCCAGAATTGGCTTGATGCCACAAAGCAACCATCACAACCAAACCCTCTGCCCTCGAGTCAATGCTGACTTACGGCGACCCTTTAGGACATAGTGGCACTGCCCACAGTGTTTCTAAGGCTGTAATCTTTACAGAAGCAGACTGCCACAACTTTCTCCTGTGTAATCACTCATGATTTAGAACCGCTGACCATCTGGACAGCAGTCCACTGCACCACCAGGGCTCCTCCTACAGCAACAGTGCATGTCTACTGTATACTGGAGTCCCTGAGTAGGACACATGGTTAAGGTGGCCAACCAGAAGTTTGTAAATTCAGACCCACACACAGGGACCTTGGAAGAAAGGCCTGGCAACCTACTTCTGGAAAATCCCGTTAAAAACCCTGTGGAGCACAGTTCTACTCTGACACACAGGTCACCATGTGTTGGAGTCGATTCAACAGTAAATGACAACCACCATAACAAAAGCAAAACAAGATAACAAGACTCATTTGTCCGGATATAAGGAGTCCCTAGGTGGTATAAATAAGGAGCCCTGGTGGTGCGGTGCCTAAAGAATTTGACTGCTAACCAAAATGTTGGCGGTTCAAATCCACAGAAGATCGGGCAATCTACTTCTGTACAGACTGACTGCCTTGGAAACCCAACAGGGGTCGCTATGAGTTGGAACCGACTCAATGGCCCTGAGTTTGGGTTTTGGAGGTTGTACAAAGTGTCAACAACCTCAGCTGCTAACCGAAGGGCTGCAGGTTCAAGTCCATCCCTAGGAACCTCAGAAGGCCTGGCGATCTACTTCCAAGAAATCAGCCACTGAAATCCTATGGTGCAACAGGCATGTGAGGTGAACATTTACCTGAGGTAGATATACTCCTTGGAGAGATAAATCATGGGAGAATAGGAGGGCTGTGTATGCACAGGGAGACAGCAAGGGGGCTGGAGTGCATGGAGGGAAGGGCACAGGGAAGAGGTATCTATGGGGAGGGAGGAGGAGGGCAGCTGTGCATTGTGGGAGACTGCAGTCATCGTCATGAGACAGTGTATGTGAGCTGCTGTATGGAAAGTGAATTTGCTCTGTTAACTTTCACCCAAATCACAATTAAAAAAAAAAAAAAAATCCCACAGAGCAGAGTTCTCTGTTTTTTATTTTTCCCTCTTTACTGTGTACCAGGACTGTGGGAGTACTGATGGATATAAAAATGAAAAAGGTACAGCCCTTGTCCTAGAAAAGCGATCAGCTAACTTTTTCTGTAAAGGGACAAACAGCAAATATTTTAGGCTTTCCAGACCAGATGGTCTTTATAACAACTAGTCAACTTTGCCACAGACAATAAAGGAACGGGCATGGCTGTGTCCCAATAAAACTTCATTTACAAAAACATGGCCAGGACCCTTCAGGTCTAGAATTGAACTCAGTCCTGTGGCTTCCAGCCAAATGACAGACAGGCATATAAGGTGCACATTTACACCAGGTAGGTACATACAGTCCTTCAAACAATCAACCATGGGCACTCACAAGGGCAGTATTTGTTTGCACAGGGAGACAGCCCAGAGGGCAGGAATGCTTAGGAAAGAAGGGCACAGGGAAAAGGTAACCACGGGGAGGAAGTGGGAAGAGAGCTGTTACACTGTGGGGACTGCAGTCAATGTCATGAGACAAAATGTTATGAACTGCTGTGTGGAAAATGTAAACTTTCACCCAAATCTCTCTCACTCTCTCTCTCTCTCTC
>NW_006921648.1:8851083-8863244 GCF_000298275.1 Orycteropus afer afer
CAGAATGGGTGCTTTGGCCTTGGTACAGGACGTCATAGGTCCTCCACCAAGGAAGTGACCCTTGAACTGAGAGCTGAAGGACGAGCAGACCTTAACTAGACCTTAACTAGAGGTTGATCTGGTGCAAGCCAAACATTCCAGGCAGTGGGAAGAACATATGCAAAGACTCTGTGGTGGGAAGGAACATAGCTGTTTGGAGGAGAAGAGAGAATGTCAGAGTGCCTGGACTGTAGAGATCAGGAGTTGAGTTATCCAAGATGAGGCTGGAGACGTAGGCAGGGCTGAGATTCTGCAGGGCCTTGGAGGCCCCAGTCAAAACTTGGTATCTAGAGTAGAAACAATGGAAGTCATCAGGGTTTTAAGTAGGTTGGATGAGATGATTTAAAATTGTGTGTTGCAAAGTATACAGAACAAAGTTTATCGGGATTACCAAGGGCCAGAAAGCAATAACCAAACCCACTGCCATTGAATCCATTCCGACTCACAGTGCCCCTAGAGGACAGAGCAGAACTGCTCCCATAGGATTTCCAAGGCTGTAAATCTTTATGGAAGCAGACGGCCTCATCTTTCTCCCATGGAGTAGCTAGTGGGTTCGAAGTGCTGACCCTTTGGTTAGCAGCTGAATACTTTAACCGGTACTCCATAAGAGTTCCTTCCAGGGGTAAGTGGGAGGGGAAAAAAAGGATTGGGCAATCCATTTCCATAGTGACACCACATCAGAGACCCAAGGAAGGGTCACTATGATTGGATCTGACTAAACGACCATGAGTTTGGCAATGGGCACTGAGCTTCTGTTAAATCCCACTGCCATCAAGTCAATTTCAACCCATAGGGACCCTACAGCATAGAGTAGAATAGCCCTATAGGGATTCCAAGGCTGTAAATCTCTGTGGAAGCAGACTGCCTCGTCTTTCTCCTGCAGAGCAGCTGGTGGATTTGAACTGCTGATCTCTTGATTAGCAACCAACTGCTTAATCACTGCACCACCAAGGCATCTGAGCTTATGTTAAGGGCGATGGAAAATTTGGAAATGGATAGTGGTGACGACTGCACAGCATAAATGTAATCAATATCACTGAACTGTGCGCATGAAAAGTGTAGAAATGGATGCTTTTAAAATTAATTAATTTTATTGTTGGAAATGTATACAGCAAAACACACAATTCAACAATTTCTGTATGTATGATTCAGTGACATTGATTACATTTTTTGAGTTGTGCAACCATCCTCACCCCCCTTTTCTGAAGTATTCCTCCCCCATTAATGTGAACTCACTGCCCCCTAAGTTTCTTCTCTACCCTGTCTAGTTGCTGTTGTCAATTTGATACCATCTAGATAGTAGTGGTTAAGGCATTTGACGCTAAACAAAACGTTGGTGGTTCGAGCCCACCAACTGCTCCATGGAAAAAAGATGGGTCAGTATGCTTCCGCAGAGATTTCACTAGGAGTCAGAATCAACTCGATGGTGGTGAATCACTAACACAGCTCTATGACTCCAACAAGCCTGGGTGGAAATGGGTTATGGTGTGTTGTACATATTTTTACCACAAATAAATAAATAATAAAGGTGAAAAAGAAAGAAAGAAAAGTGAAAAGAAAATCCACTGACGGTATTTCAGAGTAGGTCCAACAACAACAACAATTATGTTGCAAAGATCCCTCTGGCTGTGGTAGAGCAAATGCTAGTAGTAACACCTGTAGCCATTGATGATGTTGATGCCGACGCTGATGACTATGGCAGGGGTAGCCTGGGAGCAGAGCATCCGGGTGGAGGCTTCTGTCACTGTTGCCCACGAGCATTCAGATTCACAGTGACTCTGTGCCTAAGAGCAGAACCGCCCCCCAGGGTTTTCCAGGCTGTAATCCTTATGGAAGCAGGTCACCAGGCCTTTCTCCCACAGAGCTGCTGGGTGGGTTTGAACTCCCAACCTTCTAGTTATAGCTGAGAGCTTAACCATTGCACCATCAGGCTCCTTAATCGTAATAAATGGTTACTAGGTCTTACTACTAGGAGCTTGGTAGCATAGTGGCTAAGGTATTTGACTGCTAACCAGAAGGCTGGCGGATCAAACCCACCAGCCGCTCCTCAGAAGGAAGATGGGGCAATCTACTTCCGTAGTGATACTGCCTCGGAAACCCAAGGAGGGGTCGCTATGAGTCGGGTCCGACTCGACGGCACATAACAACAACAACAACAGGTCTTACTACTAACTGTAAAAACAGTAATACCTTAAGCTTATCATGCGCTTATTATGTGCTTGGTGCTAAAGGTTTTACGTGTGTTACTCACTCAACTCCAATAACTGTCCTACGAGGCAGGAGGCACTATCAGTCCGATATTACAGGTGAGGAAACTGAGTCACAGATGAGGTGGCTTGCTTACAGTCTACTTCTAGGAAGTGAGGGACGGGCAGGAGTCACAGCTCCTACTCTTGCTGCTGACTCATGTTAGCATCCATGAGTGGACCTTGCCTGCAGCAATTATTACCGCGGTGTAAAGGGAACAGGTTTTGAATTCTAGCTGTGTCATCATTGTGTGACCTTGGCACGTCTCTTCACCTTTCAGCATCCTAGTTCTTCGCCTATACCGGGAGAGACAGAGAGCTGCCGCCCGGTCGATGCTGACTCCTGGCGGCCTCATGTCTAACGGAACAAACGTTTCCGGGCCTGTGCCGTCCTCAGGCTGGCACGTCTGAGCCCATCACTGCGGCTACTGTCCTGACCCGTCTCAACAAGGGTCTCCCTCACCCTTGCCGACCCTAACTTCACCAAACACGATGTCCTCCCCCAGATTGCTCCTGCCTGGTGATGCACCCAGAGCAAGGGAGTCAGATGGTGTTCGGTTGTGATCCGTAGGGCTTTCATCAGTTCATTTTCAGGAATCGATTGTCAGGCCTTCCTTCCTAATCTGTGTCAGCCTAGAAGCTCCTCTGAAACCTGGCCACCATAGGTGACCCTGCTGCTATTTCCCTCTCAGCAACGTGCACCCCACCGCGGGATGACAAACTGACGGAGGGGCGGTGATGTTCATCCATAAAATACGATGAAAAATAGGACTGACATTGTCACAAGGACTGAATGAGACAGACGGTGACAAATGTCACATATTAGGTACTCCATTAACACTAGAACCCTCTGGACTCCTACCGCCTTGAAGGAATGGGGAAATGGCACATTCGTCCAAGAGGCAAGGTACCAGAAACAAATGCACGGGGATTTCAAGACTTCTGTAAGCAAAGTGATCCAGAGCTGCAAGTAGCTGCAAGAACCTCCCTCCGTCTTTGACAGAAGGGCGACGAGGGCTTCCTGTACACACACTGTGTTGCACCTTTTCTACGGAGCCCATCAATTATGCATTCCCTTGCCTCTATTAATATTGCAGGCTTCATAGGCATAAATAAAACATACATTAATTAGACGTTTGCAATCAGATTATCCTTCCCCACCTTCTCTGTCAGCAGCCTTACTCGGAGCATTTGGGTGTATGGGCCACGGCAATAAATCAACCAGTACCATCATTCTTCCAGACAGCACCCATCCTTCCCGCCCGGGTCAGAACCGTTGCTTCAAAGGACCTTGGTGAGCAGTCACCGAGCAGCGACAGCAACCACGTTCTATTGTTTCTCCTTTTGAGAAGAAATAAAAAATTATTCATGAGGTGCCACTCAGCTGAACACTTGGACCTTTCCCCCCCCAGTGAGGACAGATTTCCTGACTAGAACCCGCTGCAGAAGAATTTAACATTGGGTAACAGCAAACATGTCCTCCAGCGGGGACATCAATACAGTTAATGTTCTCAAAGCTTGGCATCCCCCACAGCGAGGCTGCCAAACACATTATAACCGGGTGAGTGTTTTAGCTCTTGAAAGCAAGCCCTGGTGGTGCAGCAGTTCAAGTGCTCGGATATGAGCCAAAAGGTCAGCAGTGTGAACCCACCAGCTGCTCCGTGGGAGGAAAATGAGGCAGTCTGCTTCCAAAAAAGATGTACCGCCTTGGAAACCCTGCGGGGCACTTCCACTGTGTCCTTTAGGGGCGCTGTGAGTCAGAATTGACTGGACAGCGGTAGGTTTGGTGCTTGGCTGGCTCTCGAGGGAATTAACAGCTGGCCCAGGTATATTGCCCGTCTTTATTCACTTGGACCAAGTGAAAACAGGCGTGTGCCATTCCCATCTGCGAAGCGTGGATGCATTTACACATTCAGTGGAGCCTTGGAGGTCACACAGGTGCAGCAGAATTGGAACAGTGCTCCTGTTTGTACAGACACCTGGGTGCCTCGCATAGTTTTTTTCCTAATTAGCAGATGTGGCAGAGGACAGGAAGGAGGCCAGTTTCCAAGGTGGTCTTAGAATGCCCTGATGTCCACAGGCAGGTAACGCGAATGGGTGAAAGCTGAGCAGGGATCTGAGGCCTGGAGGCTTTGGAGGCCTGGCAGCTAGTTCACAGAAGAGCGCTGTGAGTCGAAGCCCAGTGGATGACAACTAACAAGAAGCCAGGCCACACCAATTGTTAATGACGGAGACAGAGTTTGAACACAGGTCGGTCTGGCTCCAAAGTATTCCAAGAACCGTTTTGTGAATGACCCAGTTCATGAGATGGAGCAAAACAAGCTTTATGGTGCCCTGGGTAACACATTGCATGGGGTTTGTGTTGTAAACAGAGCTTTGAACTGGTTCGTTTCGGTTTGACCCCCTGCTGAGAGTTTGCATTTCCAACCCAGATCTACAAGTCAGAAGCAACCAAAAACACCCAAACTCACTGCCATCAAGTTGATTCTGACTCACAGATACCCCATTGGGTTTCCAAGGCTGCAAATCTTTACAGAAGCAAATTGTCTCATCTTTCTTCAGTGGAGCAGCTGGTGGGTTTAAACCGCTGATCTTTTGGTTATTTTTATATTTACATTTATATTTTTATATTTGCCAATGCCTTAATCACTACACCATCAAAGCTGCTCTGATTCAGAATAACCAAAAAACAAACTCACTGCCATCAACCTGATTCTGACTCATAGTGTCCCCCGCTGGGTTTCTGAGGCTGCAAATCTTTATAGAAGGAGATCACCCCATCTTCTTTCTGTGGAGCGGCTGGTGGATTTGAACCAGTGACCTTTCTGGTTAGCAGCCAAATGCCTTATCTGATACACCTGTAGGTCTCCTATCTGATTCAGTATGTTGTTGTTACGTGCCATCGAGTTGGACCGACTCATAACGACTGCTCCTTGGGTTTCCGAGGCGGTATCACTACGGAAGTAGATTGCCCAACCTTCCTTCCAAGGAGTGGCTGGTGGGTTTGAACCGCCAGCCTTCTGGTTAGCAGTCAAGTGCCTTAGGCACTACGTGACCAGAGCTCCTATATCTGGTTGTAAATCTAAGACCTGGCCATCTGCTCCCGTGAGGATGACCCCCTAGAAAACCCTGTGGGGCAGTTCTGCTCTGCCACACGGGGTCGCTGTGACTCAGAACTGACTTGACAACATCCAACAACTTTCAACGGACAGGTGAGTGATGGTCCTTTCCATTCTGGAATAGAACCCCCAGAATTTGTGTAGCTGCAGAATTCATTCCACTTTCTTCGTTTTCCTTGTTGTTCTGAGGCATTTTGCTCCGGGAATTTAAACAAAGCGACTTCACCCCCTGCCATGTACTCTCCTTAATGACACTCTGTCTGCCTGACACTGGGCTTCTCTCCTCCTCTGTGCACAGCCCACAGCATCAGTCATTCCCACAATGAGTGGGATGATGGACCACACTTGCAAGGTCTCTTGCAACTTTAAGAGTCACTGATCCAACCACAATGGGCTCTGGTAGCACTGTGGGTAAAGCATTGGGCTACTAACCAGAAGGTTGATTAAGGCATTCAGCTGCTAACCAAAAGGTAAGTGGTTCAAACCCACCAGCTGCTCCACGGGATAAAGATGAGGCAGTCTGCTTCCATAAAGATTGACAGCCTTGGAAACCCTGTGGGCAGTTCCATTCTGTCCTCTACGGGCGCTGTGAGCTAGAATCGATTTAGTGGCAGTGGATTTGGTTTCTAGTTTGGTTCTCTGTGCATGACCGTGTGCTAAATGTCATACATAAATTACTCCCTTATCCTCCCAATAATGCCATGAGGTAGGTACAATTGTTATCATTAGTTGCCACCAAATTGGTTTTGACTCATGGTGACCCCATGGACAACACAACCAAACATGGAGGTCTTGCACCATCATCACAACTGTTGGTCGGGTGAGTCTGTTGTTGTGGTCATTGTGCATTCTGAGTGCCTCTCTTCCTCGGGGGCCCGTCTTCCAGTGCTCCATAGGGTTTTCATTGACTGGTGATTGGAAGTGGATTGCCAGGCCTTCCTTCTTGGTCTTAGTCTTGGAGCCCCACTGAAGCCCGTCCATCATGGGTGACCCTGCTGGGATTTGACATACTGATGGCATCGTTTCCAGCGTCACAGCAACACAGGCCACCACAGTAGGATAGACTGACAGATGGGTGGTGGAGATAGAGTTATATCCATCTAAGGACTAAAGCACTTGACTGCTCACCAGAAGGCTGGCGGTTCAAACCCACCAGCCACTCCTCGGAAGGAAGGTTGGGCAATCCTACTTCCGTAGTGATACTGCCTCGGAAACCCAAGGAGGGGTCGCTATGAGTCAGGCCAACTCGACGGCACATAACAACAACAGTTTGGGAGCTCTGGTAGCATAGTGGCTAAAGCACTTGCCTGCTAACCAGAAGGCTGGCGGTTCAAACCCACCAGCCACTCCTCGGAAGGAAGGTTGGGCAATCCTACTTCCGTAGTGATACTGCCTCGGAAACCCAAGGAGGAGTCGCTATGAGTCGGGGCCGACTCGACGGCACACAACAACAACAACAAGGGCAAGGAGATAGGGCTCTGGTGGCACAGTGATTAAGTGCTCAGCTGCTATCCATAAGGTCAGCTGCTCTGCAGGAGAAAGATGTGGCAGTCTGCTCCTATAAAGATTACAGGAGCCTTGAAAATCCTATGGGGCAGTTCCACTCTATCCTACAGGGTTGCTATGAGTCAGTATTGACTTAACAGCTACTGAGTTTTAAAGCCAAGGAAACTGCAGTTTAGAGGTCGGATCACTTTCCCAAGTCATTCAGGGTAGAAAGGGTCCAGGCAGGAACGGATCCAGGTTGGAGTCCAGTGCGCTTTTCTTTCGGACAGATTCCCCATATAATGGGCTGGACTCCACAGCAAGACTATTTTAGGATCTCCATTTAATAGGCGAAAATGAATTTTACGAGCAGCTGAATAATTATCTGACTTGAACCCAATTAAAAATTGAGACTGAGTTTGAGGCACTCTTCTGATTAATGCTGGACAGACAGGTTTCCGCTTTTAACAGGGATGCTGAGGTCCAGATGGCAAAGCTGGCTCCTGTACAGAGTGTCCAGGAAGAGGTCTGCTGGATGGGCCCTCACGTGCCTGCCCGTCCACGCGGCCATGCGGCGTGTATGTGCACCAATCAGGGAAGAGACCGCTGACTCCTGCAGGTGCACGTCTGATCTGAGTCCTCTGCAGCCTGGTGGTCTAATCAGAATGGCTTTCTTTTCAAAGCTCCGCGAAGCTGAAAGGGTGTGGACTTCAGGGTCACTAGATCTGGGCTGGGAGCCCTGGTGACGCAGAAGTTAAAGCACTCAGCTGCCAACCGAAAGATTGGAGGTTCGAACTCGTGGGAGAAAGATGTGGCCGTCTGCTTCTGCAAAGACATACAGCCTTGGAAACCCTACTCTGTCCTATAGCTCCTGAACTCTGTCCTGTAGGGTTGCTGTGAGTTGGAATTGACTTGACAACAGTGATTTTGGTTTGATTTTGCCTTAGATTTGGCCTTGTGAACAGGCTCTGCCACTTGGCAGCTTGGGGAAGTCACTTGACCCTCACTTGTTTAGCATGTAAGTGGTGGAATAGATGGCGACTTAGGTTGTAGACAACAGAAGCTATGCCTGGGTGATGTAAGGATGCTCGCAGTTGCCATAGAGCCAGAGAATCAAACTCGGAGCTACATAGGAAATGTGAACTCCTCAGAACACCCATCTTCCCAACATTACTCGAGAGCCTGCACGGTCCACACCATCAACCCTCGACTCGGGTCTGCTGTTAGCCGAGCGGCCCTTCATCCCACTGGCAATTGGAAGAAGCTGCTACCATTGTTCATTTTCAAAACGGATCTCACGTGGCCCCCATTTCTTGGTGTCTGTAGCTCTGTAGCTCCCAGACCGTGGTAGAGCAGATGAAACCAAGTGGCAGAGCAGGGAGTAACTGAGACCTGGGAAAGTGGCATCTGCCCTTCTGGAGCTCTGTCTCAATTGGTGGGGGCAAAAGCTCCAAGAAAAGGAAGACCCTACAGATGTCCACTGCAAACGGGAATAAGCGTATCCACCTGGTTGGTTCCATGCACTCATTCATTCAACAGGTGTTTATGGCGCACCTGTTCTGTGCCGGTTCCCTGTGGGGTGCCAATGGCTAACATGCTCAGTTGCTAACTGAAGGGTTGGAGGTTCGAGTTCACGCAGAGGCACCTTGGAAGGAAGACCTGGAGATCTTCTGAAAAACCAGTCACTGAGAACCCTGCAATCCCACTCGGACACACATGGGGTCGCCACGAGTGGAGCTGACTCCTCGGCGTCTGGTTATTTCTTGGTGCCCAACAGCAGCTGGCCGATAAGGGTAGATTCCCTTTCCTCTCAGCCCAACTGTTTCAAACTTGGATCCCGAGAGGCTCGATTGGCTTGCCTTTCTTTTTGACATCCATTTTCTTTAAAAATCAAAACACGAAAACCTGACCATTTTGCTGAAAATCATGATGTCAGCTGTTCCACCTCAGTCACAGGCTGACAGCTGCCAGGCAGGTGACAAGCGGCATTAAGGGTCCCGGCGGCACTGGCACGCAGCTTGAAGAGCCCTTGCCGCTCTGAGGCTTCTGGCTCATCTGTCGCCAAGCCCCCTCCCTGAGCCGAGTTAAACTGATGTAATTAAAGGCATGTTTCTATTTGGGAAGCGATAGACCGAGCTGGCTCTCGGGCCTGGGACATCCGTCATGCCAGCCTGTTGCTGTGTTGAGGTTCCAGCTAGAGTTCTTGGGGTGGCTGCAGCCCCCTGAGAGGAGAGGAGACCCCTTAGGTGCACAACCTGACATCTTGAGGAATGGAAGGGAGCTTTTGTCAAAATGGAAGGGACATGAAAACCAGGAGTGTGGAAGTGAGATTCCTGGGAAGTGGGAGTACGGCTGAAAGAGGCTGGCCCTAGCTATTTCCAGAGCGGGGAGAATGGCTTAGTGGGGAAGAATGTGGTCTTGGGACCCTGCTTCCTAGCATTGTTATGTGCCCTCAAGTCAGACCCGACTCACAGCGACCCCTCCTTGGGCTTCCGAGGCAGTATCACTACAGGATTAGATTGCCCAACCTTCCTTCCGAGGAGTGGCTGGTGGGTTTGAACCACCAGTCTTCTGCTTAGTAGTCAAGTGCCTTAGGAACTACGCTGCCAGAGCTCCAGGTTCCTAGCATAGTTCTCCCTAACTCCGTAACCTCTCTAAGCTTCAATCAACTCATTTACACAATTGTCATAAAAAGGCCCCCCGGGCCCAAACAGTGTTGAGCTTAGCTGGTGAAACATGTCTGCCTTGAGTGCTGTGTTCTTCTGAGAACTATCAAAGTGCAAACAAGGACTCGAAAGATGAGATAGGAAACTCAGGGGGCAATGAGCTTATGTTAGCGAGGGAACAACTCAGAAAAAGAGTGAGAATGGTTGCACAACTCAAAGAATGTCCTGTCACTGAATTGTACAGGCAGAAACCGCTGAATTGGTCTTTGTTTGGCTGTGTATGTCCCCAACAACAACGACAATGAAGATTATAAAATGATCTATGTTGTTGTTGTTACTGTTATGTGCCGTCAAGTCGGACCCGACTCATAGCGACCCCTCCTTGGGTTTCCGAGGCAGTATCACTACATAGCTGATGATATTTGCCACTTACCACATGATTTTAGTCAACTCACTGATCCCTTCTGTGCCACAGTTTCCTTACCATTAAGCAGATATACTTCTCCTAGCCCACCTCGCAGGAAAACTTTCAGGATAGAGAAGGCAGATACATCAACATTTCGACAATTATTTATGATCACTCCGTTGCTTTGACGGACCAGGAAGAGAGACGCAGTCTTTGCTGTGTACCCACTCGCAGTGCAGCCTCGTAATTCCTTATGTCATTTTCTAAGGTGCCCTCTGCTCACCTGTAAAGCCTGCAGGCTCCCTGCCCACCTCTTAGCATTACTGTTAGAACGAAGACCAGGTAAGGCAATGCTCAAGGGGGTTCTGTAAGTGACTGGTGTCATTCCAGGGCAGGCAGTGTGATGTCGGTGGGTTGTGTCTCTGGAGGAGAAGTTACCTGAAGTGGAAATGAGCACCTCTGTCACCTTCGAGGCCCCCCTGCACCTGGGGAGCGCACCCACTGACTGCTTCTCAAGCCTTGTCTCCACCCACTGTCCCTGCTCAGCCCTAATCCAGCCGCTGACTGGGGAACATTTAGTTCTGTTAGACACAAGGTGACTGTGTGCCGGCACTGATTTGAGGACACTTAGCAATCCCAACAACAAGCAAAGACACCTGCTAAATGCATTTGCAGCCAGACTGTGACCTCCCGGCCTCCTGGAAGTGAATGCAAGGGAAGAGAGGACCATGCTTAACCCAAAGAGCATGGCGTTCCTCACTGAGCCTTCCTGATGTCAGGAGGCTGTTGGGCTGGGCCTGTAAAACCTGCTGAAGCTGTAGCTCCACTGTCTGGACCCTGGGGAAGGTTTCAGGATATGATCCAGCCAAGAGGGACATCCTCTGAGATGATTTTAGGGGCTGTGCTGGGATGAAGGGGCAAAGGCATAACCAAGACCCATGATGGTGTGGGAATTCCACCACAGAGACCCAGCCTTAGGAGTCGTTGCTGTTGGTATGTGCCGTCGAGTTGGGCCCGACTCATAGCCACCCCTCCTTGGGTTGCCAAGGCAGCATCACTATGGAAGCAGATTGCTCAACCTTCCTTCTGAGGAGTGGCTGGTGGGTTTGAACCGCCAGCCTTCTGGTTAGCAGTCAAGTGCCTTAGCCACTATGCTACCAGAGCTCCCAGGCCTTAGGACTAAGGATGAGATAAAACAAGTTGTGAATGACAAGGAACAAAACTCAAACTCAAACTCACTGCCATCAACTCGATTCCAACTCATAGCGACCCCCTTTGGATTTCTGAGGTGGTAAATCTTTACAGAAGTAAATTGTCCAGTCTTCCTTCCACCGAGTGGCTGGTGGGTTTGAACCGCCAACCTTCTGGTTAGCAGTCAAGTGTTTTAGGCACTGTGCCACCACAGCTCCTTACAAGAGGTAACAGGGGTTGGATATTGGGTTGGCACGCATGGAGAACTGCACTCAGGAGCTGTATATATGAGGTCACTGTGTGCCTAATACTCCCAGGTAAGCCCTGTTTTACAAATTAGGACTCTTAGGCTCAGGGAGGAGTCCCTGGGTGGTACAAACAGTTAATGTGCTTGGCTGCTAACCAAAGGTTGGAGGGTCAAGTCCAACCAGAGGGACCCGAGAAGAAAGGCCTACTACCACTTCCATGGAAACTCTCTGGAGTCATGGCTTCTCTGAGTCAGAGTCAACTCGAGGGCAGCTCGCTTGGCATGTTTAGGTTTCACTTTGGTGAACAAGGGGATGGAGCCGGAAGGGGCACAGCCAAGATTTATACGCGGGTCGTTCAGAGAACTGGATTGCAGCCGGTTCTCTCAAAGATGGCTGAAGGCGAGGGAGGGATTCCAGGTACGTCTGCCTGGGTGTCGGCCTTGTCTGTCCTCTCACTCGTGCCTCGCAGACCTGCTTACTACACAGATGCCTGATTCCAGCGCTAATATTTTCTGGTATTTATTGACTTGGATTCTTGCTGATCCAGTGGAGCTCTAGAGGTGCCGTGATTAAAGCATTTGGCTGCTGACCGAAAGGTCAACAGTTCGAACCCACCCGCCCCTCTGTGGGGGAAAGAGGAGGCAGCCTGCTTCCGTAAAGATTTACATCTTTGATTCGAGCGGCCAACAAACATATGAAGAAATGCTCACGATCATTAGCTATTCGAGAGATGCAAATCAAAACAACAATGAGATACCATC
>NW_006921648.1:8864224-8878122 GCF_000298275.1 Orycteropus afer afer
GACATGAGACAAAGTATATGTGAACTGCTGTATGAAAAGTGAATTTACTCTGTAAATCTTCACCCAAATCCTAAAAAAAAAAAAAAAAAAAGATTTACATCTTTGGAAACCAGTTCTACTCAGTCCTCTAGGGGCGCCGTGAGTGGAAATCAACTCCGTGGCAGAGGGTATGGTTTGGGCTTTGCTTCCATAAAGATTGACAGCCTTGGAAACCCTCTGGGGCAGTTCCACTCTGTCCTCTAGGGGCGCTGTGCGTCAGAATCGACTGTTGGGTAGTGGGTTTTGGGTCTTGCCAATCCAGAGGCTCTTTCCCACAACCCCAAGCTCATTTGGGTAAATTCACTAGACTTTGAGCTGGGGAGGGAGGGGTGTCCCTGCACATTTGATCTGATCTGCTACTTACCTGGAGCTGAGATAAAAGAACATGGTCGCTCGGTGTCAGATCCATTCCTGTTTCAGTTATAATGAAAAGTAAACACATGGCTGTCCCAACCGAGTTACATTCAGCGTTTTCCGTGATTTTTTTCCTTCTTAATCTAGCTTCAGAATCTTAACAGCCTGTGTAATCTTCCCAAGACTCTATAGGACATTCTTACAGACTTTCTCTGAGAAAATGAAAAAGAATAAAGCATTCCAACCCAATCCTCTGGCTTCTGTGCACAGTTCCTCAGATTACAGACTGCTTAAAAGGCAATCTCACACTATCATAATTTACTGCATCCTGAGTCTGTGACAGTCCGTAACATCTTTAACGAGAATGATGAAAGGCACACTCTGCAAATATCACCTCATGTGACGTCTGCCGCTGTTGGTTGCCGTCCAGTCAACCCTGACTCACAGCAACCCCGTTGTGTGGAGTAGAGCTGCTCCACAGGGTTTCCGGGCTGGGACCTTTCAGAAGTCGATTGCCAGGCCTGTCTTCCAAGGCACCTTGCTATGGGTTCAAACTGCCGACTTCTTGGCTAGCAACCAAATGCTTATAAAGTGTTTGCACTGCCCAGGGACTCCTAATGAAACCAGACAACAACCTTATGAGGTAAGTACTGTTATTATCCCCAAATTAGAGCTAGTGCAAAGGAGGTTCAGAGAGGTTAAGTAACCTGCCCAAGGCTACACAGGTCAACTCAGTGACTTTCCATCTGGCCCCTAGGAGTGCGCACTGCTACATATCAGACACCCAAAAGTGACTGAAAAGAAAACCCGTTACCACTGAGTCAATTCCAACTCAGAGACCCTTAAAACAGAGAACTGCCCCAGAGGGTGTCCAAGGCTGTAATGTTTATGGAAGCAGACTGGCACATCTTTCTCCCACAGAACAGCTGGGTTTGAGCCACCAACCTTTTGGTTAGTAGGTGAATGCTTAATCACTATGCAGCCTACTACGAACACGAGAAATCTCAAGCAGCGGTAACCTGGTCTCTGTCTCATTTTATTTGTAATGATGATGATAATAGTGGTAATGATGGTGATAACAACAATGACTTTTATTTTTTCCAGAAAATAGCTTTATTGTTTATTTTTTAATCATATAACTTATTTGTAGGAATTTTAGAAACATTGAACAATGAAAGTATCAAAAGTAAACACCACCCAAATCCCTATCATCAACCCTAGATAACAAGTTAACCACTTTCAGCGTTTTAAACAGCACCTTTCCAGATCTTTCTCGTGCGTGCTGCGTCATTTACATGAGCAGAATTATATGATGCAACATACTTTGTAATTTGCTTTTTTACTCCGATGATGATGATTTTGATGGACAAGAAGAGCAGAACCAGCGTCTTGGTGGGGCGAACGGTGAACGTGCTCAGCCGGTAACCAGAAGGCTGGAGGTTCAAGATCACCCAGGGACACCTCAGAAGACGGGCTTGGAGACAGTCTTCCAGCAAATCAGTCCGGGAAAACCCTACAGGGTGCAGTTCTACTCCGACCCACATGGGGGCGCTGTGACTCGGCGTCCACTCGACAGCAACTGCTGGTGAAGCCGAGTCAGGACCGGAAGAAGAAAAGTCCTCCATCAAAGTGGGAAAGGCAAGCACTGGACTCAGCCTAAATGGAAGAGTGACTGCCAGGGCTCCCTCTACACGAGAGGCAAGGAGTCTGGCAATTTCTAGGCCCTCCTCATGGAACTCTGGCCAGAATGACTGTCCCACCAAATGTCTGCCCCTCAAATGAACGTGCCCTGCACAGCCATGTTTCCAGGGCCATGTACGCCCCAATGCTATTTAGGAACCACCAGTGTGAGGGCTGATCGTCTTCTTATCAGGGAAAACAGCTTCCTGGTGATTTTCGCCATGAAAGCCTGGGCTTTGAGATAAAACTGTGGGGGCGACGGCTGTCCATTTGACTTGGTGGAGGCTCCCCATACTGCATCGTTGCAAAGGTTAAATATCAAAGGTCAAAAACGACGTCAGGGGGGGAATATCGATTGAGGCCAGTTCCTGGAATTTTCTGTCTGACAGGATTCCTCGCTGCACACTCATGACCTCATCTCCCAACAAAGAAGATTAGAAAGCTTTGATTGTACTTCAGGAAATAGGCACTTTTCCCGTCTGCAGGAGGTCACGTGGTATAATGATTGTCTCAGGCACTTGGAAATCATCTTGAGTTTCAGACCCAAGCCACCCTCGTAGGACAGCTGCTCCCATTACGGCATTGAACAGGTGAGGGGATAGAGGGTCGGGGCAGATAGGTGACTTGTCTTGGGCCACACAGCTAGCAAGTGGCAGAGCCGGGAACTGGGTCCAGGCTTGTCCTCTGAGCTTCCTTCGTAACTGCTAGCTTGGCACACAGTAGGTGTGCTGTAAACATTTCTTTTCCTTTGCCCTTATAAAGAGAGCTTTTAATCAGGGGAAATCTGTATTGTCATCATACAACTTATTCTACCTTGAGCATTCATTATTCATGTTCTTTCAACACACATTGTTTTGTGCACCTACTATGTGCAGGCCACTGTTCTAGGCACTGGGGATAGAGCAGTGAACTAAACGAAGCTCCTTCCCTCTCTCTCCTCGTGGGGCTTACTCTGCAGTGTGGAGAGATGTTGTTGTCAAGTGCCATCAACTGGGTCCCCACTCATAGTGACCCCATGTGCAGCAGAAGAAATACTGCCCTGTCCTGCGCCACCCTCACAGTCTTCGTGCTTGAGCCCATTGTTGCAGCCACCGTGACAGTCCCTCTCACTGAGGGTCTTCCTCTTTTTACCTGACCCTCTACTTACCAAGTATAATGGCCTTCTCCAGGGACTGGTCCCTCCTGATGAATGTCCAAGGGACATGAAATAAAGTCACGCTCTGGTAGCACAGTGCCTAAGGCACTTGACTGCTAACCAGAAGGCTGGCGGTTCAAACCCAGCAGCCACTCCTCGGAAGGAAGGTTGGGCAATCTACTTCTGTAATGATACAGCCTCAGAAACCCAAGGAGGGGTCGCTATGGGTCGGGTCTGACTCGACAGCACATAACAACAACAACAACATCCTCATTTCTGAGGAACATTCTGGCTGTACTTCCTCCAAGACAGATTTGTTTGTTCTTCTGGCAGTCTCATTATTGCAACAGCTGAGGGGATGGAGGGTTGGAGCAGGTAGGTGACTTGTCTTGGGCCACACAGCCAGCAAGTGGCAGAGCCAGAAACTGGGTCCAGGCTTGTCTGAGCCGCCCTTGCAACTGCTAGCCTGGTACACAGTAGGTGCACTATAAACACATGTTTTCAGTATTCAGTTTATTCAGTAGTCTTCACCAGCACCATCATTCAAAGACATCAATTCTTTGGTCTTCCTTATTCATTGTCTAGCTTTCATGTGTATACGAAGCGATTGAAAATACCATGGCTTGGGCCAGGTACACTTTACTCTTCAAAGCGACGTCTGCATTTTAACACTTTAAAGAGATCTTTTGCAGCAGATGTGCCCAGTGTAACACATCACTGATTTCTTGACTGCTGCTTCCATGGGCGTTGATGGAGAAATATACAAGTAAAAAACCAAATGAGCATGTGCTTTGTCAGGTTAGGGGAAAAGGAAAGCAGAGTATGGAAAACAGAGAGGGCTTTCTGGTGACCAGCAATTGAGCAGAGGCTGCAGGACACAGGAGGGGAGGCATAAAACTATCTGAGGAAGTGCTTTGGGGTTGGCAGGAAGAAGATGTGCAAAGGCCCTGGGGCAGATGTGTGCTTGGAGGCCAGGGGGGCTGGAGCAGGGAGTGAGGGGATGCGTGGGAGAAGATGAATACTAAGAGGAAATGGGGGGGGGTCGCTCAGATCACAGGTGGCCTATGGTCTATGGGCTATTGTGAGGGCCTTGGGTTTCACTCTGAGTGAGGGGGGGGGGTGTGAGCCGGTAAGTGACATGACCTGACTCCATTTTTAAAAGACCATTTTGGGCGCTGGGTGTGTGGGGTGCAAGGATGAGGGCAGATGAGCCCATCAGGAGACCATTGCAATAATCCAGGCGAGACATGAAGAGGCCTGGCCCAGAGCATGAGCACAACACGTGGCAAGAGGAAGGTGGACCCTTCTTAGACTCTGGAGGTATTTCAGCCCATTGGATATGCAGAGAGAGGAGGAGCAAAGGCAAGAGTGGCATATTCTTACGCTGTTTCATCATTCTTCAGTATTGATGTGCAAATAATCAAACAGCAGCTTGATGGCTTCAATCCAGTTACCTAAAGGCTGCGCCTGTCTCCTCTTGGGCAGAATAAGAAAGCACTTGCCTGTGGCCCTGGGCAAGTCACGTGGCCTCTCCACACAGGTTCTTCATCTGTGAAACCAAACAACAGCACTGACAGGTGCCTCCATCAGGACTTCTTGGTATGGCTTCTGAGATGACAGGATGCATGCCTGTAGCTTGGGGATTTGCACATGGTGGAAGTGCTGGTGGCGTAGTGGGTAAGGCATTTGACTGCTAACCAATAGGTCGGTGGTTCAAACACCAGCTGCTCCATGGGAGGATGATGAGGTAGTCTACTTCTGTAAAGATTTGTTGTTGTTGTTGTTGTTAAGTGCCGTCGAGTCGTTTCCGACTCATAGCGACCCCATGCACAGCAGAACGAAACACTGCCCGATCCCGCGCCAGTCCCACAATCCCTGCTATACTTGAGCCCATCATTGCAGCCACCGTATCAATCCATCTCGTTGAAGGCCTCCCCGTCTTTCGTCAACCCTCCACCCTACCAAGCATGACATCCTTCTTTAGGGAATGGTCCCTTCTTACAACATGACAAAATAGGTGAGATGAAGTCTGGCCATTCTTGCTTCCAAGGAGCATTCTGGCTGCACTTCCTCCAGGACAGATCTGTTAGTTCTTTTAGCAGTCCACGGTACTTTCAGCATTCTCCGCCAGCACCACAACTCAAAAGCATCAACTCTTCTTCGGTCTTCCTTATTCATTGTCCAGCTCTGGGTGTCAAAGAAAAAAAAAATGTGCGTAGCTTGGAGCTAAGTCACACCTACCAGGGATCTGATGGTGGGCCTGCTGTAGGTTCAGAGATGCACAGCACACCAGCTTCATTTTTGAGGAAGGAGACACAATGAAGCTGCTCCAGGCTACAGGCCCCAGGGTCAAGAACAGCCTGTGCTGTCAGGGAAGTAACAGGGCATGGAGTATCACTTTACCTGCTGTTTCTAAACACATGAATGGACACATGAGGAGATCCAAGAGCAGCATGGAAGGAGGTAGTGGACAGACTGCAGCAGGTGAGGCCTCTACAAGAGTCACTCCACAAAATGACAAGCTAAGTAACAAACCCCAGGGTCAGCCCCAGGGTTACAGGTGAGGAGAGACAACGCAGGGACGCCAGAGTAGCAGGCCGGAAGAGCAGGAGAAAGGGGATAAAAGCCTTGAACCTGGACAGAAGAGCAATCAGCCAAAGGGATTAGGTGAGGAGGGGAAACTCAGGCCCACCCAGAGTAGCAGGCCGGAAGAGCAGGAGAGAGGATAAAAGCCTTGAACCCGGACAGAAGAGCAGTCAGCCCCAGGGATACAGGTGAGGAGAGACAACTCAGGGACACCCAAAGAAGCAGGCCAGAAGAGCAGGAGAAAGGGGATTAAAAGCCAGGAAGCCAGACAGAGGAACAGTCAGCCAGGTGGGGGTGATACGAGAGGTCTCCAACAGCAGGACAAACTTGTCTGTCAGTTTGTCCTACTGTGGTGACATGTAGACGTGAGTTTTGAGGCTGAGCCTCTGGTGTTTAGAACCCAGAGAGATGCACCTGGTGCACAGGTAACAACCCAGCTTATAGACTGAGACAGACTAGGAAGAAGGAAGAGGCCGTCCACTTCTGAAAGAATTGGCCAGGGAAAACCTTATGAATAGCAAAGAAACTGTAAAGATTTAGAGCCTTGGAAATACAATATGGATCACTATGAGTCAGGATCGATTCAACAGCAGTGGGGAGGGTTTTGTTTGACTTGGTGTGCTAATTAGGAGCTCTGATGGTGCAGTGGTTAAAGCATTTGGTGGTTCAAACCTACCAGCTACTCTGTTGGAGAAAGATGAGGTGGTCTTCTTCCATAAAGATTTAGAGCCTTGGAAGCCCTGTGGGGGCAGTTCTACTCTGTCCTATAAGGTTGCTGTAAGTCAGAATTGACTCAGTGGCAGTGGGCTTGGCTTTTTTGGTTTGGGTGTTAATTGGGTGTTAGTGCTTTCTGCCATTCTTTGGAGTTCTACAGACCTGTGCTTTGATCGTGGGGGTGGGATCCTTCCCTTGAGGTCACGGCAATCCTGGTTACGTAGCATGTGGTTAAGACCAGAGAATCAGAAATTTATTCAAAGGAGCCAGAAGACTTGAAAGCAGTGATGCAAACACACACGTAGCCAGTGTCCGTGGCAGCACTAGTCACGATAGCTAAAACGGTGGAGACAACCTAACTGTCTCAGCTGATGAGCAGGTAAACCAAGTGTGGTCTGTCCACACATGGGACATTCCTCAACCATAAAGAGAAAGGAGGTCCTAATACAGGCTGTGACACAAGTGAACCTTGACAACATTCTGTGGAGTAAAGCCCGTCACAGAACACTATGATCTCACTTAAATGGAATATCAAACCAGACAAATGTGTAGAGACCAAAGTTCATTAGTGGTTACAGGGATGAGAGGACGGCAGGAAAGGGAGTCATTGTTCGGAAGCACTGAGCTTCTGTTCATGGCAATGGAAATCTGACAATGGATGCTAGTGATGGTTGTACAACATGATTGATGGGACTGGTGTCATTGAATTGTTGTTGTCGTTGGTAAGTGCCACTAAGTCAACTCTGACTCATGGTGACCCTACAGACCATAGGACGACCCTGCCCAGTCCTCACCATCCTCACAGCCATTGCCATGCTCAAGCCCACCACTGCAGCCACCAAGTCAATCACGCTTGAGCCCACCACTGCAGCTGCCAAGTCAATCCAGCTCATCGAGGGTCTTCCTCTTTTGCTCGGACCCTCTACTTTTCTGAGCACGATGTCCTTCTCCAGGGAGTAGTCCCTTCTGATAACATCTCCTAGGTATGTAAGACGAAATTCTGTCATTCCTCTAAGGAGCTTTCTGGCTGTACTTCTTCCAAGATAGATTTGTTCAGTATTTTGACTGAATTGTATATGTGAAAAATGTTGAATTGGCAAATATTGTGTTCTTACATGTATTTTTATACCAACCCACTGCTATTGAGTCGATTCTGACACATAGCGACCCTCTAGCACATGGGGTTTTCACGGCTGTAAATCTTCATGGAAGTAGACTGCCTCATCTGTCTTATGGGGAGCAGTTGGTGGGTTTGAACCGCTGCCTTTTTGGTTAGCAGCCAGTTGCTTGAACCACTGCACTACCAGAGTTCCTTATGTATTTTAATAATAATAATAATAAAGGATGCTCAAAAAAAAAAAAAAAAAAAGAGAGAAAGAAACTGTGGTCATAATTACTTCACCATTTGGTCAAGCTATTCAGCCCTGTATGCCTCAGCTTACTCACATATGAAATGGGTAGAATAAAAGCTTCCTTGAGGGTGACTGGCAGGGTTAGATGAGTTGACACAAGCACTGAACACCGCACAGACCCTCTGCTCTATTCTGGGCTCCCAGATACCTGCACTTGGACTCATCCTCACACCTCATGTCTGCTCCGGTGCCTCACATCTGCTCCAGCTTAGAGAAAATTATGTCCTTGTCCTCTCGCTCATGGAGCTGCAGCTAGTTCTGGGCTGGGGACTTCACGTCTTTGCAAACTGCCTGGCTCTGACATTTACTGTCCTCTGCTTGTCCTGGGCTGGCACCTGTACAAAGAGACAGCTGCAGATGTCACCTGCCCTGTGCTTTGTTCTGAGACGAGGCTGTGCACACTGCAGCCTGGTGTGGGGATAAGTGAGAGAGAGAACTGGACTCCCAATGATGATGACTCCTCATCTGCGACGCTGCAGCTGATCCCCAAGTCCATGCCTGCTCTTTCTCACCTCTTCTCCATACAAACGCCAGAGGCCAGAAGAAACCAACAAAACAAAACAAAACACAACTCATTGCCGTTGAGTGGCATCTGACACATAACGACCCTTCCTTGGGTTTCCAAGGCAGTATGTCTACAGAAATAGATCATCCAGTTGTCTTTCTGAGAAGTGGCTGGTGGATTTGAACCGCTAGCCTTCTGGTTAGCAGTCAAATGCCTTAGGCACTACGCCACCAGAGCTGGAGGCCAAAGGTGCCCTTAAATATGCTTGACTACATCATGGAGACCATGTTGTGTCTCTGCTCAAAGCTTCAATGGCTTCCACTGGTCTGAGATAAAGATGGGATGTTTACTAGAGCTCACAATTGTTTCAAAACACCTTCTCTGGCCCTCTTCCTAGTCCAGCCACTCTGGCCTGTTCTATGTAACTTACTTGGCTTCCTTTCCTCTACCCCAGGGCCTTTTCACAAGCTAGTCTCTCTTTCCATGGGATGCAGAGGGTCATAGAGAGTGGTATAACTAATAAGGCACAGGTAGGACACTCAGAGGCCCAGTGCTCAGAAAATATCCTACTGCCCCATGTGTGACCGAAATGAAAATAATAGTAGCCCATAATGTCCACCGTGTACCTGACAGTTTGCTGCACTGTGGTGGCCTGTGTGTGGCTGTGAGGCTGGAAGCTATGCCACTGGTATTTCAAATACCAGCAGAGACGCCCATCAGGGGTAAGTTTCAGCAGAGCTTCCAGACAAAGACAGACTAGGAAGAAAGGCCTGGCAATCTACCTCCACATGTAAATCAATGAAAATCCTATTGCTCACAACAGAATGTTGCCCAGTGTGGTGCTGAGAAATGAGCCCCTAGGTTGGAAGGCACTCAGAATCCCTAGAGGCTGCAGCACTGGCCTCCAGCAGACCAGCCATCATGGAGGGGTGTGGGACGAGGCCACGTTCTGTTCTGATGCACAGAGATCACCGTGAACTGGAACCGACTCAGGGGAAGCTAGCAACAATCACAACACACCGGGACATACCATGTTATTTTTCAGAATTGTACATATTTACATTATATTGAAAAGAAATGAGTTCTCATTTCCTCTTTTTCTCTCCTTTAAAATTTTCTTGTTCATTCTCTTACGTTCTTCATCTTTCTGGGCCTCTCCTTTTCTGATGCTCCAAAACCTTGCTTAACTTACCAACTGGAAAGTCTAGCAAGGGTGGATGTTTGAGAAAGAAAAAGGAGGGAGGAATTGAAAGAGAAAATATTAATCAAAGAAGGCACGGGATCCTCAGAACAGCAATGAAACCACCACCACCATCACCACCATCACCACCTGCACCACCACCACCACCATCATCACCACCATCACTATCATCACCACCACCACCACCACCACTACCATCACCATTACCACCATCATCACCACCACTATCATCAGTATCATCACCACCCCACTATCATCTGCACCACTAACTACCACCACCACCACCACCACCACCATCACCACCATCACCACCACCACTATCATCATCAACATTTTTTAAATTAGAATGACAATAATGGTAAAATTAGCCAAGTATTGGCTTCTATTCATTATTTCACTGAATCTTCCCCAGAACTCTGAGAGGCAAGTACTATTATCCTCATTTTACAGGTAAGGAAAGCTAAGAAGGCTAGGAGACTTTGTGTTGCTCTTCAAGGTCACCTGGCATCTAGAGATAGAATGTGCACCAGGTTGCCTTGCTGCAAAGCCTGGGCTTCTAACACCATGACCATTTGGGGGAGCCCTGGATGTCCTTCCAATATTACACTCCATAGGAAGACCCCCTAGTAGGGGCCTGGTCATGGTCGTTCTCTTCCAGTACCTCCCACTTTGACCTGGAACCTTGATTATGAGACTAGGAGACTCCTGGCCACCATGGCTGAGTTGAGGGCCTTGCATGTTGCTAAGAAACAAACAGATGGGCTCAGGACAAAGCTGTGTGCACCAGGGCTTGGCATCGAACCCAAGCTATGTGAAGCAAGCATGCAATCAAAGTCAAATTGACTTCTCTGCACATGCAACTTGAGAGGACTATTCCCAGTGCCCTGCCTGACTCCCTCCCAATAGGGTGGCCATCCCAAGGCTCTACAGTGCAGAGCTCCCAGAGGATCAGGAGCGGGGTGTGGATTCTGAGCAGTTTGGGGTGGTTATGATACCATATGATGTCATGGGATCACAATGGTGTGGTAGTGGTTCAGGGACAGAATCCTCACCTTCCATGTTGGAGACCAGGTTGAAATCTGGCCAAGGCCCCTCATGCAAGGCCCCCACCCAACTGTCAGTGGTGGCTTGTGGGTTACTAGGATGCTGAATAGGTCTCAGTGGAGCCTCCAGGCTGACACTAGGAAGAGAGGCCTGGTGATCCACTTCTGAGAATCAGTCAATGAAAAAGCTATGGATCCAACAGTCTGAACCCAGCTGGTCGTGGGGATGGTGCAAGATCAGGCAGTGTCTTGTTCCATTGTGCGTGGGATGGTCATGATGTGGGGGCCAAGTCCATGGTGGCTAGCAACACCCAGCACCCAATTTGGAGTGTGTGTGCAGGATGGCATGGAGGTCAGCCATCAGTCCTACCTCCATTCAGCTGCCAGCAGCTGGAGTGATGCATCATAACGTCAGTGCTCACATCATGTCCCTATTCACAACCTTCCAAAGGCTTCCACTAGTCACACCCTTCTCTTGCTTCCTTTTGCTATGTTATTGTTGTTGGGTGCATCTAGTTGACTCCAACTTAGAGCAACCCCACAGGACAGGGCAGAACTGCCCCCTGGGGCTTTCTTAAAGGTGGCCATCCTTATGGAAGCCTGTCTTTCTTCCATGGCGCCCTTAGGCGGCCTGGAAAGCTCATCCCAAGCCTTCTTTGCATTGAGATTGGTTTCCTGATAAAGGAGGACAAGGTGCAACAGGAACTATTCCTTCCTTCTTCTTTTTTTTTTTCTGCCTTAAACTCAAGATGCCTAGAGCCCAGGCAGCCATTTGAGAATGCGAGATAACAATCATGAAAGACTAAGAGAATCACAGAGATGCCAGCCGGGACATAATCAAGGCACAGAATGAACAGTGCAGCTGCTTACTCTGCCTTTATTGTTATGTAAGAAAAATAGATGCTTATCTGAGTAAGTCACTGCATGTCATTTACAGCCAAAAACACGCCTAAACGGTACAGACGACCCGACCTAATACGCATACTCTGTGGTTTTGTGCTAACATTTCAGGAAATCCCAATGTCATCATTTTGTGCAGGTGGGGCCCACAGGCAGGATCAGCTGGTACCCAGATCCCTGGCCTCTTGACAGTGCAAAGTGGACCTGGGCTGAAAACACCTGGAGACACTGCTAAGAAACAACCCTCCCCTGTTGCTCTCTATTTTTATAGGTCATGGGAGAGAGATCTCGGCTTAATATCTTCCCGAGTTTATTGATTATCAGGAAGTGACTAGAGGCAGAGAAGATGGTTTAACAGTGAGACTTTGGAGGAAAGAATATAAAATATTACTTATCCAAGTGAAGAAGTCTCTGGGTGGGACAAATGGTTAATGAGGTCAGCTGCTAACTGAAAGGTGGGAGGTCTGAGTCCAGCCAGAGGTGCCTCGGAAGAAAAGCCTGGTCATCTACTTTTGAAAACTCAGCCATTGAAACCCCTGTGGAGTCAGTTCTACTCTGATGGACAGGGGGATGCCATGAGTTAGAGCTGACTCCATGGCAACTGGTATCCAAGTGACAATGAGTGGGATCTACAAGGGGAAGGGAGAGAAAGGTTAAAGTTTAAGACATTCTTGGTCAATGGGAGCTCTCTGCTAGGGAAGACAGGGAGGAAGATGGAGCCCATCCACTCAGTCAAGTGTCCTTAAGGAGTTAATCCTCTTTTTTTCTTTTTAAATTCCGAGTCCACTTTCCACATCCCCAAAAAAAGCCCCTATCTCCTCCAGCTGAATGTGAGTCACCCCCACACTCTGAGCACAATTGAGTGTCATGTTCTCTGCTTAATATCAGCAGTAGTAACACTCAAGCCCCAAAAAAGCCCAACTAATTATACATCTGTTTTCTTGGCTGTTATTATTTGCATGTAACCAAGGCACCTGCCACGTTAATTATGCCCTTTTTATGAACATCTTCTCCAGTCAAGCAACCAAAAGTGAGTTTCTGGGGGAGGGGTCATATGTTGGAAGGGGAGGGCGCATCTTTATAGCAGATCTTCAAGTTTTCCTTGAGTCTGACGATGATGGACTCATTCATCTGAAGCCACCATAACCTTCACCCACATCACCAGGAAAGATGATTGGATGTGAAATAAAGTATGGAAGAGAAATCTAGGAGGGAGTCAACAAAACTTGCATTCAAAGGCGCAGCGTCACATTGAGGATCAGGTCTCCAGTAGGAAAATAAGAAACCAGAAGTGTGCACATCACAGCTATGTCATAGAGGCACTAGGGAGTATCCCCGATGACTGTCCCCACCCTAGTTTTATATGGAGGCTTACCATAAAGAGCTCAAATCTTGTGTGCAGGTTAATTTTCATGTAGGTGTATGAAATATTGCCTAGGGAGCCCCAGGGGTACAATGGTTAGGCTCTTGGCTACTAGATGAAAGGTTGGTGGTTTGAACCTACCCAGTGGCTCTGCTGGAGAAAGACCTGGGTATCTGCTTTCATAAAGATGACAGCCAAGAAAACCCTATGGGGCAGCCCTACTTTGTCACGTGGGGTCACTGTGAGTTGGAATCAACGCAATAGCACCAACAACGACAACATGATGTGTCACCAAATCCAACTCTAGATATAGAAAATATCCAGTTCCCAGCAGGCTCCCTCATTCTCCTTCCCAGCTGATCCCCTCCCAGAGGCTACCAGCATGCTGATTTCTACTGTCATGGCTTCATTTTGCCTGAAACTTCTCATAAGTGGAACCAAACACTACACTCTCTTTAGTGTCTGGCGTCTATCACTCAACAACATCCTTGAGACTCATTGATGTTGTTGCACAAATCAATAGTTTGTTCTTCCTTTATTGCTACATAATATTTCATCATATGAATATATCACAGTTTATTTATCCATTCTCTTTGGTGGACATTTGGGTTGTTTACAGTTTGGGCTCTATTATGAAAAAAGCTTGTGTGGACATGACTGTGCCAGTCATTCCGTGAACATGGACATTCCTTTCTCTCCGGTAAGGACCTATGAGTGGAATCACTAGGTCATAGGATGGACACGTGTTCAGTGTTAGCAGATTTCCTGCTTTTCCAAACTGATCGTACCAATTTAATGTCCCACCAGCAGTGTGTGAGAGTTCTAGTGCCTTCGCACCCTTGACAACATTTGATATTATCAGTCTTATTCCCATTCTAGCCATTCTGGTGGGTGAATGGCAGTACAGGCAGTCCCCAGGTTACGAACATCTGATTTACATACAACCCATAGTTACGAACAAACAAC
>NW_006921648.1:8878602-8896137 GCF_000298275.1 Orycteropus afer afer
TCTTTTGCTCAAGCCACTGAGTTGGTAAGAGCAGGGACCCTAGTTCTGAACTAGCTAATAAACTTTCCTTCTGCTTTTGCATTGTCGTGTGTTGGCAAATTCCTCGCCCCGAACAACTCCTTCATAACCTGGGCACAACAATACATACAGTGGTTCATAATAACAAACAGGTACCACTTCACAACATGCAACAAAACATTATCATTACTGTATTATGTTAAAGATGTTTTAGTGTATCTGAAAGTGTTTCTTGAATGTTTTTTATGCATAGAAAAGTGAACTATATACTAAGACAAACATTTGACTGACATTAGATACAAACCACACTTAACTGTTCTAATGTATAGACACATTCAGTTTAAAGACAGATTTAGGAATGGAACTCATTCATAATCCAGAGACTGCCCGTATCTCATTGTGGTTTTCTAGCCACTTCTTGTACCAGATTTGACCCTTGTCCTCTAACCTGTGTGCTGTTGGAACATGTTCTGTGGTCATACCTGTTTAGCTCACAAAGATTCCTACAGTGTGTTTGTACAGAAGACTCAGAAGCTGGGTTTATCGCTGGGTGGATGGAAAATCCATGAGTGATCTGAGTTCCCATATCTTTATGCTTTTATGACGTATCTCAAATACTCTTCAACTTGTATGCATTTACTTCTATAAGAAAAAATATGCCTTATTATTATTATTAAAAAAGGAAGGTGAAAACATCAGGAACTATGTCTGCTTTGGCATTCCTTTCAGGAGTCTTAGAGAGATGATTCTGGGTTGAGATGAGATGGAGGGTAAGTACGTTTCGTGACTGGTTTCCTCTTCCAAAGAGGTCACTCAGTAGACAGCATTGGGATCACACACAGGACATGAGCATGGTCACCAGCAGCTCTACTTGTTGGGGAGGCTTCTAGAAGACTGAGTCTAATGGTTTGAGATGTGCATACACAATCACAGATACAGGCACATGTGTTTGCACACATACACACACAATTGTTTTTTGAATGCCCTGCACAGGTGCTGTGCCCACATCCGGGAAACCTTCTCAGTAATCTTGGCAGCATTTATGGATTGGTGGTAGCAGATCAACAACAACAATCACCATCATCCCCATAATTTTAAAGTCTTTTGTCTTTTGATTATGGAAAATTCCAAACATATACAAAGTAAACAGAATAGTATAAAGAATCCCATGTCCCACACCCACGATTACCATCATACTGCCATTTTGGTTTCATTATTTACTCATGTTCAGAGGCTGAATGACTCACCCAAGGCCACCCAGTTTGTAATGGCAGAGCGAGGTGCCTAGGCACAGGTCTACCTGGCTGTTACCTGGTAACACTCTGCTGTTTTGTGAGGAGTCTGGGCCATTCATGTGCTTTACCGATAGAATCTCATTAAGGCTCGTGAAACTGTGAGGTGGGTGCTATTGTCGCCCATTCCATAGATGGAGAATCAAAGGCACTTACTGGCCCAAACTTACATGGTTAGTGTTAGGGCCAGGATCAAGCCCAGCTGGTATGACTCCCAACCCCAGGATTGCTATTCTGTCCTCATGATTTCAAATACATGTCAAGCTCTGCTAGGATGAAAGCTGGCTTTGCTCTACCCTAGAGGTGCAAATCCATCCACCAGCAAGTTCTCCCTTCCCCGGAGCTCAAATTGGCCCCCTTGCAACTTCACCCAATTGCTTCCAGTCCACAGCCCAGCATTAGCACTTAATTACATCTTGTCTTCTATTATGCATTAATTGTCTCTGGCGGTCCCTCCCTTCTCCCCGGCTCTCTTGCCAACTCCTCCAGGGCAGAGACCAAGTCTTGTAGGCTGAGCACCTTGCAGAGTGGTGGAGGAAGAGCTTATTAAATAAATACTTGTTGATTGAAAGTTCCCCACCAGGATTTTCGCCTAAGGACTCATCCAGGTGTGTGGAAGACTGTGTGGGAAGGTCACTGGGGATTTTCCATCTAAATATGCATACAATTTGTGTTGAATTTGCATACTGCCATGACAGATTGTGTAGTCAATACTCAGCAATTTTGCATTTAAAATGATAGGCCTCCCCGAAGGCTGCCATTTCTCCCTCCCTCGTCCTTCCTTCAGTACCGTGTGCATTTTTCATCAGGAACTGGAGAGCTCATACCCTAAGGGTAAAGTGAGTGGGGCCTAGATTGCAGCAAGAGAGGGTCAGGATGAAGTTGCCTGGTTGAAATTTTTTTGTCCTTTCAAGGGCGACTGTCACCTGTGTTTGCCAGTGTCTTCAGACACAATATACCAGCGTTCCTTTGTTCATGCCTCCTGCAGAGCCTAACCACTGCGAATCCTAGCTAGAAATTCGTCAACAGTCTTGCAAGTGATGGAAACTCTACTCAAAGCAGTTTAAGCAGAAAATAGATTTTTAAGTAAGTGAAAAGAAGGCATATTAATTCCTTGCCTTTGGTCACTGAACAGTCTGGGGATAGCGGTCTGCAGGTGTGGCTGGATCTGAACCTGAGGTAGAGCAAAGCCCTTTCAGTTGTCCCTAGTTTAGAGTGCACACAATTGTACTTTTCCACTGAGCAAGCTAAGCCAAAATTAAAAAACCACAAAAAAACAAACTCACTGCCATCAAGTTGATGCCAGCTCATAGCATCCCCCACTGGGTTTCTGAGGCTGCAAATCTTTACAGAAGTAGATCACCCCATCTTCCTTCTGCAGAGTGGCTGGTGGGTTTCAACCACTGAACCTTCTGGTCAGCAGTGAAAGGCCTCATTCATCATACCACCAGAGCGCATTAGCCAAAATTAAGTGGGCCATCAGTATTTCTTCCTCTCCGTCCTGACCATTTGGTACCTACGGATTTACAGCCCATAACTAACTTCCCCAGAGACAGTTTGTTTTTCCAGAGTACTGCGTACCTATCAAGACAAACCAGAAGACATGCTGTTGCCACTATCTTCACGCCGGAGGCCCAAAAAACCAAACTCACTGCCATTGAGTCAATTTGAATTCAGAACAGTGCCCAATGGGTTTCCAAGGTTATAAATCTTTACAGAAGCAGACAGCCTCATCTTTCTCTCATGGAGCATCTGGTGGGCTTGAACCACTGACCTTTTAGTTAGCAGGCAAATGCTTTGACTTTATTGCATGACCAGAGCTCATCCCTAACACAACCACTGGCTAATTAGAGTCCTGTGGCTGCATTCCAACCCCAAGCTTCTTATGTCTAAAACTCTATAAAACCCCCAGACTCGTTTACCTTGGGGAACTGGTTGGCGATCCAAGCCCTCCAGTTCCTTTGCTTTTTGTTCTGCAGATAAACATCTTTCTTTATTCTCAAGATGGAGTCCTGTTACTGAGTTACAGAGATGCCCAGGTAGCGGACGCCTTGAGTTCAGTGTCAGGTTCAGAGACTGAACCGACGTCATAGAGTTAATCAGTCTCTATTTTCCCATTTCACCACTCTGCGTCCAGTCTCAGAGAAATATAGTTTCACATGCCCAGTGGGTCCAGTGAAAATCTCAAGACTGTATCTCATTGGTCTGACAGGGGTCACACGGCCACCCTTAAACCAATCACTGTGATTAGGAGGAAAAATATGCCAATTAGTTAGTTCTTGGGTGAGTCCCACTTAAATCATGTGATCTGAGAGTGCAAGAGGGGGAATGCGCCCAAACATTGGGAGGGCTGTCATTAGAGGAAGTGCAGACATGAGCCGCACATGTCAACCACCAGCATCATCACATATAAGTCTAACCCAAGCATTGAGATTCTCATGATGAACAAACGCAGACATGGTCCCCACCCACACTGGGCTTGTGCTCTTGTTGGCAAGGTGGAACTCACAGATTGTCCCAGAGAGTCGTGTGCACAGCATCAATGTGTGAGCAGATTCCTGTGCTCAGCCTGGAACACTCGAGACAACAGAAGGGGGCCACAACGGCCCTTACATCTGAACGTATTCCTCTTTACAAGGCCTTTTCATGCACCTTCAGAGCAACCTCTGGGGTAATAGCTGAGGTGTTGCCCCCTCTGTAAGGACACGGAGACCTTGAACAGCAAAAACCAAGCCTAATGCCAGTGAGTCAATTCCAACTCATGGTGGCCCTATGTGTTGCAAAGAAGTACTGTGCCCCACGGGGTTTTCTTGGCTGTAATCATCACAGAAACAGATTGCCAGGCCTTTCTTCTGTGGGACTGCAGGGTCTGAACTGCCAACCTTTGAGTTACTCATCATGTGCACCGTCTGCACCACCCAGCCACCTCAGCACACATACAAGGTGCCAGTAATCATACTATGTGCTTCCAAATAGGTGGTTGTGTGCCCTTGAGTCAATTCTGACTGACTGCATCCCTGGAGGGTTTGCTTGGCTATCATCTTTACAGAGACAGGTCTCTGGGTCTTTCTTCTGAGGAAGCACTGGGTAGGTTCGAACCACCAACCTTTCTGTTAGCAGCTGGGCATTTAACTGTTGTGCCCCCAGGATCCCTTGTGTTTTGCTTCCTCGTTGATGACCCTATTCTCATTCCATCTTCCAACCACCTGTGGAGGATGGGGTTATGATCTCATTGCATAGATGAAACAGAGTCTCGCAGGAGATGAGAGTGGTCCAACCACCTGGGGGCAGAACTAGGATTGGAGTCAACTGATGCCCAGGAGTGTGACTCAGTGTCACCCTAATCCTGTGGCTGGTCCAAGACTGGAGACTCAGCACCAGAGCTCATGGCTCTAAGTCCAGTGCTCGCTCTGCAGCTCCTGTGGGTGCCGCCCTGATGATCAGGGATCACTCGAACCTGGCATTAGGTGCTGACCCTTGCAATTGACGAAGAGTGATCAGTAGAGCGCTGGCCCACAGGAAAGAACTTGGTGTCCTTGCTATTCTCCACGCCAGAGCCTTGAAGCCCTGCCCCAGAAATGCCGACCTCCTTTTCTGAAAGGTATTTCTGTCCCCTCCATCACTCATCACTAACCCTGTTCCAGAACCCGGGCAGTGATGGTGGCAGTGGCAAACAGCCAGCCCCACCAGAGCTTGGCTGGGTGTGGGTGGCAGCCGAGATCTGGCCTATTTTGCTCATGTGATGAGCTAAGTCCTGCTTGCTAATCTGCCGGTAAGATCCAGGCCACCCCCACAAAAGTAAAGGGCTCTATTGTGGTCACAACTCTTAAAAATGTAGTGACGAACCCAAACCTCAGACTCGGAGAGCAAGCACAGAACAGATGTCCGATAACTACCTCTTAAATCCTTAAGATAATGAATGAATGAATCAGACCAGCTGAAACTGCAATGCCACAGGAAGTTGTGGGGATACAGCTGTTCCTATTGTCCTTATGATAAGGGTTAATGAACAACTGGGTTCAGCTGCTAAATCTGTGTGTATCTCTTCACACGGTGCACTCCCTCGTTGTTGTTGTTATGTGCCGTCGAGTCGGACCCAACTCATAGCGACCCCTCCTTGGGTTTCGGAGGCAGTATCACTATGGAGGTAGATTGCCCAGTCTTCCTTCTGAGGAGTGGCTGGTGGGTTTGAACCATCAGCCTTCTGGTTAGCAGTCAAGTGCCTTAGCCACTATGCTACCAGAGCTCCCACTCTCTCATTAATGCCAGCAAAACAATACC
This sequence comes from Orycteropus afer afer, assembly GCF_000298275.1. NCBI lineage: Eukaryota > Metazoa > Chordata > Mammalia > Tubulidentata > Orycteropodidae > Orycteropus > Orycteropus afer. Next base: position 8,884,194 of record NW_006921648.1, read on the forward strand.
TACACCTCTGGTTTATTGAGTCCTTACTGTACCCATGTTACTCTGGGCTGACTCTGACCCTTTACATCTATCATCCATAAGCTTTTCAGCACTTCTTTCAGGTGGATCCATCATAAAGGAGGACTAACTGGACCAAGGTCACAGCACTAGCAAGTGGCCAGTCAGAATTCAAACTGTATCTGACCTTCCTGCCTGTCTGCCTTCAAGAACGCTCACTGCGTGCCTACCCTATGCATCCTCTGTGTTAGGCCCTAGAGATACAGCAGTGAACAAAACAGGGCAAAAACCTCGCTCCCCTGAGGCCGACGTTCCAGAAGGGGTGACTCAATCATTACATCCCCCACCCGTCTGTCAGCGTGTCATACTCTGGTGGCTCGCATGTTCCTGGGAGGCTGGAAGCTGTGTCACTGGTATTTCAAAAACCAGCAGGGTCACCCACCATGGACAGGTTTCAGTCGAGCATCCAGATTAAGAGAGACCAGGAAGAAAGGCCTGGTGATCTACTTTCAAAAATTAGCCAGCCAAGACCGTGTGGATCACAACACAACATTGTCTGATCCAGCGCGGGAAGATGAGCCGCCTAGTTTGGAAGATACTCAGAATGTTGTTGTTGTTGTTGTTATGTGCCACTGAGTCAGACTTGACCCATAGCGACCTCTCCTTGGGTTTCCGATGTGGTATCACTATGGAAGTAGATTGCCTAACCTTTCTTCCGAGGAGTGGCTGGTGGGTTTGAACCGCCAGCCTTCTGGTTAGCAGTCAAGTGCCTCAGGCACTATGCCACCAGAGCTCCTGACACTGAGAATACACAGCAGCTATGCTGATGGGCTGAGCGCATCAGGGATTGTGAAGATGGTGCCGGGCAGGGCAAGGCTGCATTCTTTTGTGTATGGGATCACCATGAGTCAGAGCCGACTGGATGGCAACTAACAACAACAACAACACACACTCACACACACACATGCACACACTGGCTATAAAAAGTAAAGCCGGCACAGGGAGCATGGTGGAGGGCCTATGTGATTACTACAGTCAAAGAAGGCAGACATCTGACAGGAGGGTGTCAGGCATAGCCCTAGAGGAACAGAGTTCCAGGCAGGAGGAACAGCTAAGGGCCAAAGCCCAGAGTTGAGTGACTCCCAAGGAAGGGGAGTGGTAGGAGGTAGTATCTGGGGTTAAAATGGTCTATACCACACAGTGTTTGGGCCTACTGTAAGGCCTTTGGATTATGTACTTAGAAGGGTCTAGGAGGTCTCGGAAGTGTTTGAGGAAAGCCATGTCATCACTGGACTTGTATTTTGGGTTACTTAGGCTCCTCTCAGGGAATCCTGCTGAGTCAGTGGTTGTGTTTGGCTGCAGACTGAAAGGTCAGGGGTTCAAACCCACCAGCTGTTCTGCAGGAGAAAAGACCTGGAGACCCGTCCCTGTAAAGATTTCAGCCTGGGAGACCCTTTGGGGGCAGTTCCGCTCTGCACATACGGGTCGCTGTGAGTCAGAACTGACTTGATGGCAGCTCACAAGAACAACAGACTTCTCTGGGAGAACAGACTGTGGAGGGCAGGGGGACATCAAGGAGGCGGGTTAGGAAGCTGGTGCAGTGATCCAGGAGACAAAGTGGTGGCTTGGCCTGGTCTGATCTTGAATGCGCTTTGAAGGAAGTGGAGCAGGTGTGCACAGGGAGAAAAAGATAGGCATCAAAGATCATGCAAACACTTTTTTTTTTTTTAATCTGAAAAACTTAGAAAAAGAAAGAAACAGTTGTCGTGGAGTTGGTTCTAACTCACAGTGATCCCAGTGTGTCAGAGGAGAACTGTACTCCACAGAGTTTGCAATGTTGGTTTTTTGAAAGTAGATTGCCAGACCTTTCTTCCATGTGCCTCTGGATGGATTCAAACCTGCAACCTTTCAGTAGCAGCTCAACGTGTTAACTGCCCCACCAACGGCTCCATCCGAACAACCAGAAGTTGCTATTTCCTGAGATGGGGGAGTATATCGGCCAAAGCCGATTTTGAGCAGGGCGGAGCCAAGGGTTTGGTTTTGTATCTGTGAAGTTAAAGAGCATCATTAGGCAGCCAATGGGCAATGTTGAGAGGGAGTTGGATACGCATGAGGATGGGGCTGGAGGGGTGAAGGTGGGATTTGTCACCATGGAGACAGTATTAAATGCCATGGGTGATTGTAACTATGAGGCAGTGGGGCTGTGGAGAAGACAAGGGTGCAAGGACAGCCCTGAAGCATTCCCCCTGAGAGGACAGGAGGAAGAGCCAGCAAAAGGATGGAGAAGGAACAGTTAGTGACGTAGGGCAACAATCAAGAAAGACTTAGACCCTGCAGGCCGAATGAAGAAGGTATTTCAAGAGGACCAACCTGTTTCATTGAGTTGACTCTGACTCATGACCAGAGGAGAGTTAGGCTCCATCAGGCTTTCAATAGCTGGGTTTTCAGAAGCATCTCCAGAACTTGCTTCTGAGGCACCCCTGGGTACTCAAACCGCCAACCTTTTAGGTAGCAGCCAAGGGCATTAGCCATTTGCACCAGGAAGGCCGTGATTACTGTGTCTACAGTGAGGGAGAATAAGCAATGGGGCAAGAGCTGGACAGATCAGCGAGGAATTCTTTCAAGAAGAAAAACATGATACCACCCTTGTATTCTGTTGGGAATGGTTCAACAGAAGAGGAAAATGTCATGAGGTAAGATAAACATGTGACCCTGGTAGGACAGGTGCCCCTGATGGGCTAGAGGGGATGTGACTCAGGACAAGTGGAGTATTACTGTCTGTCCTGTCCCTACTCTGCCACGTGGTCTCTCCCCACTTGACGTCTTCTCAACAACTCTGCTCAGAACCTCTTCAAGCTTCCTGCAGAACGTCCTTGTTTGCAAGAACAAAGCCTAGGACGGAACACTTGCTATTTCTGCTACCGATAACCATGAATTAGAGAGAAGGGAGGAATGGGAGGTGACAGCAGACTTTTGTTTGAGCTACTGAATTTAGGTGTGTGAGCTGTGAGTGTGGCTGCAAGATCACCTTGGTGGTGCGTTGTCAAGGTTGGGAGGCAGTTTCAAGAGGAAGTTAAGGCAAAATTAACCAACACTAATAAAATACATAATACATAATAAATTATACATAGACACATTATACACATGCATAATACATAATAAATTATAATACATAATAAATTACAGTGTTGGCAAAGAATATTGGATGTACCGTAGCCTGCCAGAAGAATGAACAAATGTCCTGGACGCAGCACAGCCAGAATGCTCCTTACAGGCGAGGAGGGTGGGACCTTGTCTCACGGACTTTGGACATGTTCTCAGGAGGGACCTGTCCCTGGAGAAGGACATCATGCTTGGTAAAGTAGAGGGTCAGCGAAAAAGGGGAAGACCCTCAGTGAGACGGACTGACATGGTGGCTGTGATGGCTTAAACACAGCAAGGGTTGTGAGGATGTTGCAGGGACAGGCAGTGTTTCACTGTGTTGGACATACTCACAGGCATGCTATGAGTCAAAACTGACTTGACAGCACCTTGTAACAGCAAACTAAAAAAAAATAAATAAAACACACACAAAACCCAAGCAGTAAAGTGAGCGAAGAAATTTACAAAGGGCATGATACTTACCATTCCCCAACTTAAAACCAGCTGGCATCGAAAAGACACCTTCCAAGGTCATTCAGGCAAGAAATGAAAGCTGAGGTCCTGTGAGAGGCTGTGAGATGCGGAGGGCAGGGGCCTTGATCTCAGGGAGCTCAGAGTCCAGCAGGAGCCAGGAGTTTTAACTGATTATCACAACACAGCATCTTGTTAAGTGTTTGGACAGAGTTATGCACAGAACACTGTGGACACAATGAGACTAACCCTAACAAGTTGGAAGAAGGCAAGACCTCAAAGAGGAATGGACTCCATGCACAGGAATCGTAAGGACAAGAGTGTTTCTGACATAGGGAACAGAATGTCTAGAACCTCAGCAGTGTGAAATACCAGGGCAAGTTCCAGAAACACCAGTAAGTTAGTATGTCTAGAAGCAGGGCTTTATTTTAAGAACTATGGGGCTCTGGGAAGGAGCCCTGGTGGCAAACTGGTTAAATGTGCAGCTGCTGATTGAAAGGTCAGTGTTTCAAACCCACCAGCTGCTCTGCAGTAGAAAAGATGTGGCAGTCTGTTTCCATAAAGATTCATAGCCTTGGGAACCCTATAGGGACAGTTCCACTCTGTTCTTTAGGGCTGCTATGAGTCAGAATCAACTTGATGGTGACTGGTTGATGGGGCTCTGGAGCTTGTGTGGTGCAAGCAGTGTGTGGGCAGCTAGTAACCTAAATGGTGGTGGTTTGACCCCTCCCAGCTGCTCCAGGGAAGAGTTGTTGTTGTGGTTATGTGCCGTGGAGTCAGACCCGACTCATAGTGACCCATCCTTGGGTTCCCGAGGCAGTGTCGCTACGGAAGTAGATTGCCCCTTCTTCCTTCCGAGGAGTGGCTGGTGGGTTTGAACTGCCAGCCTTCTGGTTAGCAGTCAAGTGCCTTATTGCTTCCATAAAGAATACAGCCAAGAAACCCATGTGGGGCAGGTCTAGTCTGTGACACATGGCATCAGCAGGCATTGGAATTGACTTGATAGCACAAGGTTTTTTTTTTTTTTTTTTTAAAGGATCTGTACTGAAAGATTTTAGTAGGGGAAAGATTGGGGGTGGACATGTTTAGAATTCAGAACAACGGAACAAGGCTGTAAGAGTCGTAATCAGCTTCCAAGTCGTCCTGCCAACAAATGAATAGATATCCTATTGATCCTGGGAGATAGGTGAGCTCCATGTGCTATCCAGGGCTTGGGATCTAGAGGCAGGTGTGGAAGGAGGAGGAAATTTTCATTTTGTTCCTATGTACCAAGCCAGGGTCTGCCTAACACACAACTGCGAAACAAGTGTTCTTTAAAGTAAAATGTAAAGAACTAAAATTTTCTAAGTAATAGTGTTTTAATCCCAATGACAACAATTTAAGCACCTAATATTGACCAGCTCATAACCTGTTCGTCAAACCATGGTGACTTGAGTGCTGCTGTGACCCTGGAAGCTATGCCACTGGTGTTTCACCCCAGCAAGGTCACCCATGGTGGACAGGTTTCAGTGGAGTCTTAAGACTAAGAAAGACTAGGAAGAAAGGGCTGGAGATCTAGTTCCAAAAATCAGCCAATGAACGCCCTGTGGCTCGAAGAATATTGTCCAACACTTGGACTCTCTTCCTTCGGACATGTCATCAGGAGAGACTGACCGCTGGAGAAGGGCAGACATCATGTTTAGTCAAGTGGAGGGCCACCAAAGGTATGGGAGTGACACAGTGACACAGTGGCTGCAACAATGGGCTCAAACATGGCAACAGTCATGGAAGATGGTGCAAAATTGGGCCACATTTCATTCTATTATCCATGGGATCAGGATGCGTTGGAACTGACAGGGCAGCAAGTAATAACAACAGAACAGGAACAAAGCAAATGTCTTCACAGACATGACCCTGGAAGCTTCTAAGAGTGTGGGACTCCACTACTGATGACACTGAAATTGATTTCAGGAGGTCGACTCTGCCACCTCCAGCTAATGGAATGAACCGCTGTGTGGGGCATTGAAAGCAAGACTCTCCCGGCTCATTTATGAAGGGAACTGTCTTAGTTTCCTTGTGCTGCTATAACACAAACACCATAAAGGGGTGGCTTTAAAGAACGGACATTTATTTTCCCCTAGTTCTGGAGGCTAAAAGTCCACATCGGGGCTGTGGCTGTCTGCCTCTCTTCCTTGTTGGGAGCCCTGGACATTTTTAGTCTGCTTGGCCTTCCTTTGCTTATAGGTGATCCTCACACATCCTCCTTATCTGTTTGCGTGTGTGTGTGCATGTGCCTGTGTGCGCACACGCACACCTCGGTGTTGAACCTGCTCTTTTTATAACTGGAAGTGATTTGGTTTAGGACCCGCCCACGTGGCTATAAGCTAATTAACATAACAAAACCCCCATTTCCAAATAGGATTACATCTACAGGTATAGGGGTTAGGATTCCAAGACATATTTTGGGGGGAACAATTGAATCTATAACAGGGACTCATGCCTTATTTATGATTTTTTTTTTTAAAAAAGTCCCCACATAAACATCTTTGAGTGGAAACTTCTATGGGATTGGAGCAGAACAAGACAAGGCAGTGTGCAGACTTGGCTTTCATTTGGGTCTGTCACTTGCCCAGGGTCTTGAGACCCAGGAAGAAATGGACCTATCAGAGATTGTAAGGAACCTAACCTATCTGTGAGGTGCCCTGGTGGCACAACAGTTAAACACTTGGCTGCTAACCAAAAGGTTGATGGTTTGAACCCACCAACTGCTCCACAGGAGAAAGATGGGGCAGTGTGGAAACCCTATGGGGGCAGCTGTACTCTGTCTTTTAGGGTCACTGTGAGTGGGAATGGACTCTACGGCAATGGGCAACCCATTGTAGGTCAAGGAATGTCTGCTTTGCACTTTGGTAGAAGATTTCATTTGAGGACAAGATCTCAAAGCTAAAAATGCCCGAGAACCACTGGGCTGGAGTGCATGGGGTGGGCCCCCATCCCAGAGCTGGGTTTGGTTTCTGCACTTTTCACAGATTGTAGTAATTACCATTTGTGATTTCCTTTATGGATAGGCAAATGGAGACTGTGGAATGGAGACAGCTGAAATGGACCAGCCTCCCTCACGGAAATTCCATCTGCAGGAGACCAGCCTCCCTGTGCAGATGGAGGGATGGGATGTGCATGAGCCCAGAGATCTGGTCTCAGCTGTGAATCCAGCCACTTCTCTGTTTTGGGGCTGGGGTTATTCTCCCTGCTTACTGCCTGCCACTCAAGCCAAACCTCTTGGCTGGGCCCTCTGCTTCCTGCCTTGATGCTTGTGGGTTTCCCTAGAAGCCCCAGCAGTGCTGGTAAAACAGACAGAATAAAGTCACACCCCTGCTCAGAAGGCTGGCGGTTCAAACCCACCAGCCACTCCTCGGAAGGAAGATGGGGCAATCTACTTCCGTAGTGATACTGCCTTGGAAACCCAAGGAGGGGTCGCTACGAGTTGGGTCTGACTCCATGGCACATAACAATACAACTACAACAACCTATTCAAAACCCTCCAGGGACCTCCCATCTCACCAAGAATAAAACCAGGAGGGATAAAAACCTCACAGCATCCTGCAAAATTCTATGTGATGCAGATCTGTGCTGTCCATATGTGGCTATGGGGCCCTTAAAATGCGGCTGGTCTAAACTGAGGCGTGCTGTGAGTGTTAATTACACACGGGGTTTTGAAGACTTAGTATGAAAAAAGGTAATGGAAATTGCTCATTAATACTTTTTTTTTTTTAACATTAGTGCATGTTGAAATGATATTTTGGATATACTGGTTTAGATAAAATAGATTGTAAAAATTAATTGCACCTGATTTTTTCAAATGTGGCTACTAGGAGATTTAAAATTGTATATGGGACTGTGTTACATGTCTATCGGACAGCACTGGTTTCCTAACAGCTTCCATAAAAACCAAAAATCAAAACAAACACGGTCACTAAAAAGTTGGGAACAAGTCCACTCAGAGGTCCCTTGAAAGAAAGGTGGTGATCTACTTCTGAAAAAATTAGCCCTTGAAAATCCTACAGAGCACAGTTCTACCAACACACATGGAAGGGCTGAGTTGGAGCTGGTCACAGTATAGCTACTGGGTACCTGGCAGACATGCCGAGGAGGAAGCTGTTCACGCCTGTCTACTTTCCAGCCACTCACTTTGTTCTTCACTAAGAGAATTCCAGTATCATTCAGGTATCCGCCTTGAACCTGCAGACAAGAGCCTCACTGAGAGGAGATCCAATCCCAGTGGGCCTGGTAAGTTTAAGGGTGATCTCGTTCTTCTTGGAGAGACTGGTCCAGGAGTGTGCATGTGATCCAACCCTGGCCAATGAGGACGTGAGAGTAGACAGGAGAGGATCCTGGGAAAGCTGTCTTGTTTCCTAAAGGAAGAGTTGGATCCTCTTTTTCTTCTAGGCTTTGTCATGTCTGGAGGTGACGTCTGGAGCTGCAGCTGCATCCGGTTCCAGCCGAGGCTGAAGCCCGCACTAGCAAAGTTCTAGCAGATGGATGGAAACCATCTGGGTCTTTGAGGATTGCAATGGTCCCTGAGCTGAGAAATTGACCAGTCCCCAAGTCTGTACTTCACAGATGATTAATGTCCTTATTTTCAAGCAATTTCGAGTTAGGGTTCTGGCTACTTTACTCTGAAAGTTTCCTGGACCAGACATCTGACTCAGTCCTACACAGTGGCATGGAAGCCTTCTGTGTTAGGCTGGGTTTCCTGGGAAGCTGAGCCAGATGGAGATCCACATGCAGGAGGTTTACAGGGGGCGGGGTGCCCTTGAGAGCAGCAGCTGTGGATGTGAGGGAAGCAGAAGGAGGCAAAGGAGGGATTGTAATGGAGGCAGTTGCAACAGTGGCCTCAGCTGATCCCACGGCAAGCTCTGGAGCTGGGGTGGCCCCAAGAGTGGTCCTTCCTTAAGGCAAAGGGGTCATGGGGTACAGTCCCATGAACCAGCTGCTGGATATGGGCTGTGCCCAGGAAGGTGGAGTGATTTTGGTGGAAGGCATTTCCTGTAAAGGACCTTAGGTCAGAGCTGTCAGCCACTGACTTTCCCCGTAACTGGAGTTAAGTCTGGGTGACATACCATAGCATCTCCAGCAGCTGCTTAGTGGAGGTGATATCTAAGCTATGACATAAAAAACAAGAGTTGCCCTGGTGGAGGGTTGGGAAAATGGAGATGATCCAAATGATAAGGAATAGTACCTGAATAGCCTGCAGTCAAAAATGAGCTCGATGCATTTTAGGAACTGAGAGTTGGCTCTTCCTCCCACTGTAAGTCAGTTTCAGTTAAGCTTTCTGTCACTTGCAACCAATGAATCCTGAGTGATACACACAGGTTCTAGGTGACAGAGGTAAGAGTTAAAATTTGTTCACTGTAACGCAAGAATCCATGGTCTCAACCAACATGTGAGTTTGTCTCCCAGTTAAACCACCTTTCCCCATATCTGAGTACTTGAGCTGACTCAAGATCTTCAGTAATCTTCAATGACCACAACTCAAGAGGAGACTGCATGAGTCACTGCCAAGAGTGTTCAGTCCCACATATTTTTGTTCCACATGTTTGCAAAACAGTTTTCATTTCACTTCTGAGTTTCATTTCTGTTTATGAACCTTGCTCTGGCCCGCCCCTAGGCAGCAGGAGCCATGGGAAGGAAGGGGGGCGAGGCCACGGAAAAGGCTAGAAAATTAGGCACTCAATCATAGCAGGAGTCCCATAAACTAAGTCCTAAAGATAGAACACGATTATTTCACGGACAGTAAGTCAGTCACTCACAGGCAGGACTTTTGTCTCTGCTGAAGGTCACAGTGCTCTGGGAGTGAGTTTATCCAGTGAAAAGTAGCACCTGGAGACCAATCAACACCAACGGAAGCAGCAGTTGAGAAATCAGATGACACATTGCACTGGGCAAATCTCCTGCCAAATACCTCATCCAAGAGCTGAAGAGGAAAGATGTCTCTTTGAAGACTCACGTGCATCTAACCCAAGTATTTTCAATTGCCTCGTATGCATCTGAGAGCTGGACAGTGAATAAAGAAGACTGAAGAAGAGTTGATACTTTTGAGTCATAATGTTGATGAAGAATAATGAAAGTACCATGGACTGCCATAAGAATGAACAAATCTGTCCTGGAGGAAGTGCAGCTGGAATGCACCTTGGAAGTGAGAATGGCCAGATTTTGTCTCACCTCCTTTGGTCATATTATCAGAAGGAACCATTCCCTAGAGAAGGATATCACTCTTGGTAAAATGGTGGGTCAGTGAAAAAGGGGAAGGCCCTCAGTGAGATGGATTGACACAGTCGCTGCAACGATGGGCTCAGGTATAGCAAGGATTGTGGGACTGGTGCAGGACCTGGCAGTGTTTTGTTCTGTTGTACACAGGGTTGCTATGAGTTGGAGCTGACTTGATGGCACCTAAAAACAACAGAGATCGATCAATAAGATGCTGAGGGAAGCAAACGTCTTGGCGCTCGATGCCCTGTCTCTGTAGCAAATATGTCACAAAGGGCTGCAAAATTTCCTGGAGGCTTATTAGCTGAGCATTTGCCCTGGAAAAGCAGTCAGCTCCCAGGCCAAAACGAGTCAGGTTACAACTGGAGAAAGAAAAACTGAAAGCACTGACAAATAGTGGACACCATGCTCCCTTTATTTCCCTACATCTGCATTTTGCACATGCTGTTCCATCTGCCTAGAATGCTTGTCCCTCCAGTGTTTGGAAAAACTCCTATTCATCCTTCAAGACCCAGCTCAAATTTCACTTCCTTGTGAAGCATTTCCCATTATCTCCCAGGGATGAATCAGTTACTCCCTTCTCTGAGTCTTCTCTGCAATTTGCATGAACTCTTTCTACACTATTTCTCTATGGTACAAAAGACAACATATTGTAGTTCTTAGTCTCTCTAAGACTATGAACTCCTTTAAGGGAAAGTTATGGATTGAATAGCATCCCCCAAAATATGTGTTTCATATACCTGTGGATGTGATACTATTTGGGAATAGGGTTTTCTTTGTTATGTTAATGAGGCCATATCAGTGAAGGGTATGTGTTAAGCCAATCACTTTTGAGATATGAGAAGGCAGATTAGGCACAGAAGAAAGTGGACATGGGTGGAAGACCAGTATCATCTGAAGATGAAGAAGGCAGACCAGTCTACAAACCCAGGAACTCCAAGGACGCCTGGCTACAGAAAGCAAGACAAGGGTTTTCCCACAGAGCGAGGGAGAAAGAGAATTTTCCCTATAGCTGGTGCCCTCAATTAGGACTTTTAGCTTCCAAACTGTAGCAAATACATTTTTGTTTGTTAAAGCCGCCCACTGGTGGTATTTCTGTTACAGCAGCATTGAGAGACTAAGCCAGGGCAGGACATGACCACCCATTGGTATATTCCCACAACGCCTGACATGACACTCTACGGGGTTTGAAGAATGAGTCAGTGGCTGCATGAGTGGGTTAGAGAGCGATGACCGTGAAAGTGGATGAGTGTGTGTTGCTTTAATGTAAGTTTGTGAAAATGAGCATGTGCTGGACAATTGATCAACAAGGGGTGAATGGTGATGAGTTAGGGGATGAAGGACAGAACCTGGGTGAGCATTGGGCTGTGGATGAACTTTGAATGGTTACCTTCCTTTGCCACCTTGCTTGGGGCATGCTCTGTATCCACTGTTTGGAATAAAGGCAAACTAACTACTTTCTCCAAGGATAGGGAGAGCTTGTGTGCAAGGACAAAGAAGTAGTGGACATGGATGTGTGTCAAATGGGGAGGGCTGTAGGTGGAGAAAAGGAAGAACCTGTGGGTTTTGAGATAATAAAAATCCTGGAAATGGCTCCCAAAATTCTCAAGATGAAGGTAGACAAGTCATTAACCCTCAATGATCAATTCTTAAACTTTTTTTAAGGGAAGGGGGAGATGATGGTTGCCAATAGGATGAACTCTATGGGCCTTCTCCCAGGGAGTGCACAAATTATACACATACATGAAACTATTATATACAGGTAGTCCCCAACTTACAACATCTGAGTTACAATGAACCACTCTTACTTATGGCCATTTGTTTGTTTTGTTCATTTTATCAACAGTAATATGTGCAATATGCAATATTAAAATATATCCATAATTTTACATGTAATGTTTCCAATCCCCAGAGACAAATGAAGATTAGATTTATAAAGATACTGATAATAAAAGGCAAAAATAATGAAAACTTTAAAAAAAAAAAAAAAGGAGGCATTCAACTTACATCAGAACTGAATTCCAATGGAGTTGTCAGAACAGAACTCTGTTGTAAGTCAGGGACTACCTGTGCATGATTTTAGGGAATC
>NW_006921648.1:8896324-8944850 GCF_000298275.1 Orycteropus afer afer
TTCTCAAACAAAGCAATGACTGTGAGGGTGGAGCAGGACCAGGCAATGTTTCCTCCTGTTATACATGGAGTCCCTAAACATTCGAGCCCACCTGAGGGCAATTAACAACAACAACACTATGTCTATTGAATTGGGTTGGATTTGCAATGAGTTGGGTTGAATTAAAGTGTTCTAACTTGAGAAGCCAACTTTCTCAATTCTCATGTACCTTGGGAATCCTTGTACTATACAATATGGCCCCAGGAACTGGCTCTATATTGATATAATTATCCTTCCAGACACTTTCCATCTCTAAGCGTCGCCAGAGCAAGCAAGCCATTCTTTCCAAAAGCCTCGCAGGCGAAAGTACGAAGGTGTAAAATATCCACACCTGGATGAGCAAACAGAGCGCCATGTTGGAACAACCCAATTAATGGGGATACCAAGCCCTTGGCCTTGTTTCCTTGGTACCATATGCTATGCAAATAACACCCGAATCCCTACTGTAAACAGGGCTCACCATACCCCAATCTAGAGATGGCAGACTGGGTTGGTGAGAAAAAATGAATGGCTGAGGTGGAACAGAATTAAAATTCAATTTATCATGAACCTGGCACTTAATGAAGGGTGTTTAATTTCATTAATACAGTGTAGGGAGTCCTTCCCATTCGCAGGGATTTATATGAGGGTGAGATGAATAATTATTAAATCACCAGGGAGGCAGGATGGCGGAGATTGAAAATGCCAGGAACACGTGGTTTGGCAAGAGTGTGGGCAGCAGGCATTTTCATCTACTGTTGCAAGGAGTATGGATTAGGCCAATATTCTGGAAAGTTGTTAGTATTTATCAAAATGGAAAAAAAAAAAAAAAGATGTCATTGATTCCTTGACTCAGGTATTCTAGTATTAAGACCTTTTCCTATAAATGTACACAATGAAGATGATCAATTTACAATGACACAGTTGGAAACAAGCTAAATATACAATAGAGGATTGGTTAAATGATCAATCTCGCCACACAGTTGTGTACTCTGGCATTTGGAAAGTACAAGAAAGCTAAATATGCCCTGATAAGGAATCAATTATATGGTTTTCTTCCAGTGGAAAAAAGACCAGGTGCTAAACCGAGCTGTTGTTGTTGTTACGTACCATCGAGTTGGACCTGACTCATAGTGACCCCTCCTTGGGTTTCCAAGGTAGTATCACTACAGAAGTAGATTGCCCCGTCTTCCTTCCAAGGAGTGGCTGGTGGGTTTGAACCACCAGCCCTCTGGTTAGCAGTCAAGTGCTTTAGGCACTATGCTGCCAGAGCTCCCCTAAACTGAGCTACGAGTACCATAATTTTGCAAATAATGGACCATAGTAAATAATGCATATAGAGAGCACAGGGGGAGTTGTGAGGTTTGCAAAAATCGTATAATGCATGCTTTATTTACAGAAAAATACAGTATGTGATACATTTAATGGTGAAAACAGGGATATGTATGTATGTGCTTGGGGTATCTCTAGAAGGCTACACAAATCTATACACACTTAAAACAATGGTCCCCTCTAGAGAGAACTGAAGGAGCATTGGGAGTGCAGCGGTTAAAGCATTTGGCTGCTAACCAAAAGGTCAGTGGTTCAAACCCACCAGCTGCTCCACAGAAGAAAGATGAGGCAGTCTGCTTCCATAAAGATTTACAGCCTTGGAAAACGAATGGGAGTCACTATTGGTCAGAATCAATGTGGTGCAGTGAGTTTGCTTTGAGAGAGAACTTGGTGAAGGGGTCAGGCAAATATTTAATTTTCACTATATCTGTTCCTGCAAAGATTATACCCTATGGGGCAGTGCTACACCGTCACATGGGGTCACTCTGAGTCAAACATTGACCTGGCGGCACCTACCAGGTTCTGATTTGGAGCTGTGGGGTGGCACTCATACAAGCTCATGGGTGATGCTGATGCTACAGTCACCTGGCCACACTTTCTAAAGTGATGAGTGAGCTGAGCCCCGAGGGACCAGGCACGACCTCCCCTCTGAGCAGGCCCACTCATGGCTCCAGGCACGACCTCCCCTCTGAGCGGGACCCCTCATGGCTCCAGGCACGACCTCCCCTCTGAGCGGGCCCACTCATGGCTCCATCTGCAGGAAGAGCCATTCTCTTGCAGGTGTTTGCATTCTGGACAATTCGTATACATTTTGTTTTGTGATATTTATTGCCATCCACACAATGTAAGAGCACTTTCTCTATTCCCTTCCTGTTTTTACACCATTTCCCTTTGTCTTTGCCTATCCCTTCCTGCCTTCTGAGCTTGACCCTGGGCAAATATTTCCCTTTTCATCTTGTACCGTTGATTGTTCCAAGAAGTATGTACCTCACTGGTGTTTTTGTTCACCTTAAAGGCTTGTCTATTTTTTGATTGTAAGTTGAGCTGAGATAGGCAGAAGATGGCAGGACCCAAAGGGTTAAATAAAAACACAAGTTGCAAAGCCTAACTGCTGTAGCTAAAAGCCAAACCATGTCCTGAGACATAGGGCGCAGAAGTAACTAGCAGCCTCCCCCAGCTCTGTGCTTCAAGATTTTCACAGGTGTTCATGGGCAATCTAATTTCCAGCTCTCCAGGCGTGAGCAGTACAGCCCTCCCTAAGACGACAGAGTCCCTCACTGGGAATCGAACCAGCACTCCAAAGGACAGTGCATACGTGACATCCCATAATGAGTCATGTCAAGTATCCCAGAAGCCTTTGCAATTTGTGTCAAGTATCCCAGTAACATTTATAACATCTGAGCATGCATCTGATTCCTGTAACCCAACCCAGAACTTCCCATTCCCCAGAAACACCTACTTTTCCCTAGAAGCTTAATGAATAAAACATTCACCTAAAACCTTTATAAACCTTTCTTGACCCTGTGTTTGGGGGGAGAGAGGTTAGTGTCGCCCAGAGCCCTCTCCGTCTCCTCTGGCCAGACTCTCTTCCTATAATAAAAATCTTTGCTTGCATGAAATTCTCTTTGTCTCTTGGTCATTCTTGGTCCGTGGAAGGCAAGGACCCTCCTTTGGTGGGTCGGGTCTCTCCCTGAGGCCCAAAACTACAACAGAGTCACGAGGGTGAGTTCAGTTGCAGGTTTGAAGGGTGTCTAAAGACCATAGTCCTTAGACCATAGTCCTTTACATAAAAATGCAGTATATGTTTAATTGTGAAAACCTGAGACCATAGTCTCAGGGGTTCCCCCAGTCTCTACCCAGCCAGAAAGCCTGGTCTTTTTTATGATACTGAGTTTTCTGCCCCATTTTTCTCCCACTCTCTCCGGGAAACTTCTATTGTGATTCCTTCCAGGGCAGGCAGCAGTGGTAGCCAGGCATTGGTGATCTACTTCTCAAAGGAGGCAGTGAGAACCCTGTGGGTCGCAGAGGTCTGACCCACAGCTGGTCATAGGGCTGGCACAGGACTGGGCAGTGTTTGGTGCTGCTATGGATGGTGTCACCATGCATTGGGGGCTGGCTCCATGGCAGCTAACAGCAACAGCAGAGCAAATGGATAACTGAATGAATGCAAGCGTTTAGGTGTGTGGACCTCTGCGGAGAAGACCCCCGTGGCCAGTGGAAGGGTAAACTGTCAGCTGAGCCCAAGGCTGAAAGTCCGCATGGCAGGCTGCTGAGCCAGGACTCCGACATTCACTTTCTGGGGCTGCCTCTGGGATAGAGTGTGTGTGGTAATCACTCAGGATTCATGGCCAACGTGTGAACAAGGAAACAGCAGACAGTGCATCCCTGAGAGGCTAGTTTCATATTTTAATGTTATGTATTTTTAAAATACATCTCCAGGATACATGAGTCAGTTTCTCTCCACTCTGAACATGTTCTTTGAGACCTGAGGGGTTTGACTTTTTCTGGAACAGTCACCTCTGTGGGAAAAGTCTCCCTAATTTTTTCAACAAATATTTACTAGGCAGTATTATTAAGAATGTTGTTTGACAAAAGTTAGGAAGCAGAGAAGATGTCTTGTACACTCAGGGGGGTGGAAAGGGCAGGGAGCAGAGCATTTGTCTTGGCAGGATATTTTGTGCAAGGGAATTAGTTCTGGGAGAAAGGACTAAAAGTGAAGCCAAGGACTTAATCTTGTAGAAAGTGAGGAGCCATTAGAGATTACTAAAGGGGGTTACACGCAGTCAGAAGAAATATCAACAGAGAATCCTATCTAATTCTGGTATGCCCCACAGGGCGTGAGATGCACAAAGCTTCATACTAGTTTAACCAGAACCCACAGTAAAAAATGCATTCTATGCAGAAATCCAGTCGACAAACACACCACCACACACAGTGGAACGTTAACATAAGTAAAGCAAGACCAACATGCCACCTTTAGCTTCCCTCACACTCAAATCCACTCCCCTCTGCCCTGTTGATTCTATTTCATGCTGAGTTTTACTCACTAAACTAATTTTTCTACCTACAGCAGAGAAAATTTAAAGAATTTTGTTTGAGACATCACAACAGAGCCAACCTCTCTTTAAGGAATACTTTCGTCCCCTCAGGTCTCTCTGTTCATTCTAGGCAACTGTGCTTGTTTTTCTATAGACAGTAAATTGCGGAAGATGCCGGGGTTCTCCTTCTGCATTGGCTGCTAGGAAGCCCAGAACCCAGCTGTGTCGCCTGCCTCTAGCGGTTTCTGTCTTGTCTAGGAAAGCGGTTCTTACCTCCACTTGTTTTTCTTTTTTACTACTTACATTGCCTTTTTCTTAAACTTATTTATCTTGCATTGTGTGAACTCCTTGAAGACATTTTGAAACAAGGTAAGTGTATTCCTTTCCTGTGGCTGCTGTAACAAAAAGTACCTCAAACTGGGTGGCTTAAAACAACAGAAGTTTATTCTCTCACAGTTCTGGAGGAAAGACATCTGAAATCAATGTGCCAGCAGGGGGCTTCCTTTTGAGGGAGGCCTTATGAATGCCTCTCTCCCAGCTCCTGGTGCCAGTGGAAATCCTTGGCATTCCTGGGCTTGGAGCAATGTAACTCCAATCCCTGACTCTGTCTTCACCTGTTGTTGTTGTTATGTGCCGTCAAGTAGGACCCAACTCATAGTGACCCCTCCTTGGGTTTTTGAGGCAGTATGGCTATGGCAGTAGATTGCCCAACCCTTCTTCCGAGAAGTGGCTGGTGGGTTTGAACCGCCAGCCTTCTGGTTAGCAGTTAAGTGCTTTAGGCACTATGCTACCAGAGCTCTCTGTCGTCACCAAGTCTTCCCTTTTTCTGTCTCTTGTAAGGACTCCCATTATTGATTGAAGGTTCACCCTCATCCAGGATGATCTCATCTCAAAATTCTTACCTTAATGACACTTGGAAAGGCCCTTATTCCAAATAAGCTCATACTCTGAGGTTCTTGGTGGACATATCTTTTTTTTGGGGAGGGCACCATTCAACGCACTCCCTGTTGTTGTTAGATGTCATCAAGTCCATCCCAGCTCATGTGGAGCTCACATGAGCAGAGTACACCTGTGCCCCATAGATTTTCAAGGGTGTGAGCTTTTGGAAGCAGATCACCAGGCCTGTCTTCCAAGGTACCGCTCTGAGGCATAGGTTTAAACCACTAACTTTCTGGCTAGCAGTTACATGCTTAACCATTTGTGGCACCCAGGGCCCTTCAACTCACTACCAAAAAGCCAGCAAACCCACTGCTGCCAAGTCAATTCTCATTCACAGCAACCCTATAGGACAGGGTAGAACTGGCCCATAGGGTTTCTAATGTTATAATCTTTGTGGAAGCAGACTGCTACATCTTTCTCCCATGGAGCAGCTGGTGGGTTCAAACTGCCCACCTTTCAGTTAGCAGTCAAACACTTAACCACCATACCATTGGGGCTCCTTTTAACCCATTACAGCAGAAAAAAACAAACCAAATCCACTGCTGTTGACTCTGACTCATGGTGACCCTATAGGACAAGGTAGAACTGCCCCATAGCATTTCCAAGGCTGTAAATCTTTGCAGAAGCAGATTGCCTCTTCTTTCTCATATGGAACAACTGGTGGGTTTGAACTGCCGACCTTTTGGTTTGCAGATGAATGCTTTAACCACTGCACCACAAGAGCTCCTTCATTACAGCAGGGAATAAATACAATAAGCACATAAGTCAATAGAGACACTAACAATAAAGTGGTGCGTTCCAGGCACAGGTGGTACTCGGGTGACTCTCATGACTGCTGCCCCCCAAGAACCCTGGCAGTATGACCCATCTTGCTTTCTGAGCAGGAACATGCCGTAGGCACAGGGCTTTGCTATTCCTCCACTCCATTCCAAGGGCTGTCATGTTCAAATTGCCAGGGGAGAGGGTTCTTTGTGCCATCTATTTCTAACCTGCTTGTTCTATAGCTGTGGACTACAGCCCAGAGAGGGTGATCAAGGCTGCACAGCAAACCCAGAGAGTATAGGTCTCCAAATCTTCAGCCTGGATCTCTGCCTCCTTTTCTTATCACCAGACAAGGTAGAGAGACCTGATCCATTGACCAAAAGCACCAAAAGTTAGCATCCAAAAGGCTGGGGTAAAGTAAGCTGCAAAGTGTAAGAGTTTCATGTGATGAGGGTCCATAGGGCATGGGCTCCATGACCAAAAGTAAGGGGACACATCTGAGAAATGGGGGTGTGGGCATCTACTGGAGCTGTCAGGAGGCAGTTGTAAGTGGAACACTTGGGGAGACCAAGGCCTCATTCCAGAGTGGAGAGCAGCAATGCCTTTGATATTTCAGCAAGCTTACCTATATCACCTCATTTAACCCTCCCAATGTTTTTAGATGCTCCTGTGATCACCTCTGCTTCATGGGTAAGGAGGTGCAGCTTAAGTGGCTAAGTCATTTGAACAGGTTGAGTGGCCAGTTCCATGTGGGACTGGGGTTTGGTTCCAGTTCTTGATCCAGCTCTGTCCCTGCCTAGATTTTTGACCTTGAGTCAGGTCCCCATCAGGACCTCAGTTTCACCATCTGCAAATGAGATGTTTGGACGGGATGACCCAGAATCTTCCAATTCTAAATGAGCTCCCATAATGGGGGAGGGCAGCTGCAAAAACGGCAAGGAGGCCACATGTTCTGACCTCCTCTAATCTCACAAGAGGAAGACAGCAGTAACCCAAGGCCTATTACTGCAAGGCCAAACATGCTGCCTCCCTCCAGCCCTTTCACCAACCGTTCCTCCCAAAGCACCCACCACCTCTCCTGGGTTCGATAATTCACTGCAGTGGCCACACAGAACTCACAGATTACAGGGTTTATTAGGGAAGCACCAGTCTACAACTCAAGTTCAGGAAGAACGCTCAGTCTCTCTCCCAGCCCACCGTCCCTCAGCCAAGAGTCTCTCACAGTCTCTTTCCGGGGTGCGTGTCTCTTGCGTCTCTTTCCCAGCAACGTGTGTCTCAGGAGCCCGTGTCTCTTTCAGCAGCAAGTCTTCCTCGACCAGCAGTCAGAGAGAGTTTCGCCTCCAGGAGGTCTCCTTTAGAGCCCGCAGCGTGGTCAAATTAGCCAATTATGGCATCAGAACTCTAAGCACCTGAGAGAGAGTGGGCACCTCCCAGAACATTGTTTTGTGCCACTCCCAACAGAAATACTCCAGGTGGACACCTTCAGCAATCAGGAGCTCCTCAGTTGCTCATAGCAAATCCCACCTTGGAGTTTACAAAGACTTATGGGTAGAAAAGCCACAGAAAGTAATTTACTATACCACAGCAGCTGACCATCACTGGATGTTACGGATTCATGGACTGGGAAGCCTCCTCTGAAGGTGGACAAGGAGGACTGGCTGAGCTAGATTTGGGATGGGGGTCAGGGAAGGCAAGGTGCCCTGGGCGGCCAAGGGCTATGGGCCAAAGCAAGCAGATGGAGGGAAGAAAAGGCACAATGGCCAGAGGAGCAGTGTCCTGGACGTTTTCCCAAGGAACCTCCATGCCACATGGAGTCACAGAGCAGTGAGGGCATACACTCCACGAGGATGGGGGTGGTTTCTACATGCTCCCCACTGCCTAGCTTAGAGCCTGGCATGTACAGGATTCTAAACAATACCTGCTGACCCACTGTCTGGACAAGCCATACAGCTCTGGCTTGTCAGCAAGTGGCATTTTGGGCCTTAGATGACGCATCTGTAAGTGGGTACCTCAGAGCCATCTCATGGGGCTGTTTAAGCCCCACATGCAGAATTTGGTGGCTGAGAGTTTAAGTTATGAAGATGGATAACATGAATTCAAATTCTAGCTCTTGCACTAGTTAGTTTCCTTATATGTAAAAACCAAACCACAACCAAGCTCACTGCCATCAAGTCAGATCTGACTCATAGCGGCCCCTCCTCAGGTTTCCGAGGCAATGTCACTACAGAAGTAGATTGCCCAACTGTGGTGGTGAAGTTTGTATGTCAGCTTGGCTAGGCCTGGTTGAGTGGCTGGGCAGCTGGATGTAGCATTCTGCATGATGAAGCTGGTAATCAACTCCATGGTGGAATCTACTGTGAGCAGCTGAGTAGCTGCCTTTGGGTATGTGGGCTGCCTCCTGTATATAACAAACAGCTTTGGGGACAGTCTCTAGCTTATAGCACGCTTAGACCCTGCATGCAGCTGTGTCATTCATTGTTAAGCAGCCTGCCATGCTCTGTTGACCTTGGGACTTATAATGGACTTGAATTCATGGCCTGCTGTGTGGTTTGGTAACATCGGGACTGTGCCATTTTATTTATCAACCTTGCACTTGTCAGCCTCAGCAGCCAGCAGCAGCCTGAGTAAAGAGATGCCTCTAGCTTTAGTGGGCCAGGAGCAGGAGGCAGAGTTGAAGCCCAAGGTTGAGGGGCTTTCACCCAGCCCTTAGAGCCTGGCACTTTGGACTCAGACTTCTAGCCTCCCAAACTGTAAGAGAATAAACTCCTGTTTGTTAAGGCCATCCCATTTGTGGTATATTCCTGTCAGAGTGGCACTAGGTAACCAGAACACCAACCTTCCTTCCAAGGAGTGGCTGTGGATTTGAACCACCAACCTTCTGGTTAGCAGTCAAATGCCATGACTCCAGTGGGTCGCTGGGAAGATAAAAGGAGACCATGAGTATAATACGCTTAGCACAGTGCTGGGCACATAGTAAGTGCTCAGTAAACGGTAATTCCATCTGCTTTTTCATTTCCTTGCGAAGACATGGGGTATGGGAGAAGGAAGAGCTTTGGAGCAGAGGGAGTTTGGTTCTCCTGTACCCCCAGGACCCCTGCAGACTCAGGATTCCCTGTTTGCAGCTAGTAACTATCATGTCTGATCTGGGAGGCTGGGCAACACCCTTTCAATAAAAACTGAAAAAGGAAAGTTTTTTTCTTAGACGGGCTCGCTTGCTGAAGAACCCTCAGAAATCCATTAACTCCAGTATTACTGAACATCTGAATGCAATTTGCAAGCTATAATAACATCTCTCTAGTTAGCAAATGTTTATGCCTCTCTATAATTTTCTTTTCCATATGAAAATAGACCTGTCATACTAATGTGGTCGACCAGCTGCCTCTATAATATCGTTAATAAGCAGGAAGGACCATGGGTACTGGAGTCTGACAAGCTCAGTATGCGTTTTTGTTCTGGGCAGGCTCAGGGAAGGCTGGCTTTGCAGCTCAGGAGAGGGCTTTGCTGACCATGTGTCAGTTCATGGTAGAAAAGATGGGGCTTGTGAAGAAAGGAATTAGGGGAGAGGCACCAGGCTCCTTTGAATGGAATCCTTAAGTGAGGCAGACTGGGTCAGCTGCTAGTAAAACTCACCCAGAGACACCTCAGAAGACAGGGCTGGAGATTTCCTTCCAAAAGGTCACAGCCTTGAGAACTCTATGGAGCAGTTCTACCCTGTACATATGGGGTTGTCAGGAGTCAGAATCAACTCGTGGCAACCAACAACACAACGTGGCTAGTGCCTGAATGATCTGTTGAGCGCCTATCAGACAGGCGGAGCATGAAAGAGAAGACGCAACAGCCCTAGTTAGCAATCTTCTGGACATTTTTTCCCCAAGGTCTTCCATGTCACGAGAAGTCCCTCACACTCAGTGTTCGGAGTCCCCACAACAAGCAGTAAGGAAGGGATTATGATTCAGCCCACTTTACAGATTGGAAAGTTGAGGTTCAGGGTGATTATCTGACATGCCCAAGACCCCACAGATGGATGCTGGCTTCAGAGAGAGGAGCTCTGCCTGATTCCACGGTCTTTGTCCTTTCCACTCCACTGTGTGACATGCTGCTGATCTTTCTTAACCACTGACTGTGCAGGGAGTTGGAGAGCGGCCAGGAAAATGGTGTCCTTGAAGCCATGATGAAAAATGATGACTTTTCACAGTCCAGCAGGCTGGGATTCTAATTAAATTACCAGCTTCCTTGGCCCAAGACTGGTCCAGAGAATATTAGCTTGATAAGGGTCCCTTGTTGCTGAAGGGTCAATTTTTAGGCTTGGTTTCTGTTATATGTTTCTGAATCAGCTCCAATGGTCTGATTTGCTGTCAGGAACCTCTTAATAAATGATCCAGTTTACTCAATTGCCCATAAGCTTGCCAGGTTCAGAATAAGGGAGAAATTACAAAAGGGAGCCCTATGTCATATAAAGTAAAAGTTGAGTTCCTTAGAGTGACTTTCATGGATACAGGCTGTCGACAGCAAGAAGGATGAAGCCAAGGGAAGATGAGAGAGAGAGAGAGAGAGAGAGAGAGAGAAGGGCAGTTATGACATTAAGCTAGTTAGAGGTTTCTTTTCAAATTTGCTGCTGAAAATCTAGATGACTGTGTCATGGAAGTCCAAGGAGTGCTCTTATAGCAGAAGTGAGATGTTGTGAGTGGGAGAAGCATTTCATCATTCATGAAGATGAAGAGCAGTCCTACATTTGTCTGTCCTTACTCTGGCCCTGAGGCCATTGGTGGTTTAGTTGGAATTCTCACCTTCCATATGGGAAACCTGGTTCCATCCCCAGACAATGCACTGAGCCACCAACTGTCTGTCAGCACAAGCTTGTGGGCTGCTGTGATGCTGAACAGGTTTCATCAGAGCTTCCAGACTAAAAGTAGGAAGAAAAGCCAGATGATCAGCTTCTGAAAACCAGCCAGTGAAAACCTCATGGATTACAATATGCTGACATGCAATTGATCACGGGGCTGGTGCAGGACCAGGCAGTGTTTCTTTCCATTGTGGGTGGGGCCTCCATGAGTCGGGGGCCTCACCTGAAGATGGCCAACAGCAACAACCCCAGCACTAGGCATATCAACCAAGCTGAAGTTCTCAGAATTAAGCAGACACATGACAAAAGCTTCAGGTCAGTACACACTAAGCAGAGACATCAAAGACCTATACAGAGAAAAGTATAAAACACTACTATGAAGAGCTAAAGAGACCTACATAAATGGAGGAACATACCATGTCCATGGATAAGAAGACTGAATAGCATGAAAATGCCAATACTACACAAAGCAATCTATAGATATATGGCAATCCCAATGCAGATTCCATCATCATTCTTTAAGGAGATGGAAAAACTAATCACTAATTTTATGTGGAAAGGAAAGGGACTTCAGGTAAGCAAAGCACTATTGAAGAGGAAGAACAAAGTAAGAGGTCTCACACTCCCTGATCTCAAAACCTACTGTATAGCCACAGCAGTCAAAACATACTCCACAAAGACAACGTTCTACATCCTACTTTGATGAGTAGTGACTGGGATCTTAAAAGCTTGTGGGCGGCCATCTAAAGTACAACTACTGGTCTCTCCTTGTCTGGAGCAAAGAAGAGTGAAGGAAATAAAAAAACTAATGGAAACAATTAATCCAAGGGGCTAGTGGAGCTTTGGTAGCATAGTGCCTAAGGCACTTGACTGCTAACCAGAAGGCTGGTGGTTCAAACCCACCAGCCACTCCTTGGAAGGAAGGTTGGGCAATCCTACTTCTGTAGTGATACTGCCTCGGAAACCCAAGGAGGGGTCGCTATGAGTCGGGGCCGACTCAACGGCAAATAACAACAACAAGTGGACCATCTATGATTCTGAGACCAGAAGAACTAGATGGTGCCCAGCTACTACTGCCAACCACTCTGAAAGGAATAATAGGAGATCCTGGATAGAGTGGGGAAAAAAAATATGGAACAAAACTCTAAATCATAAAAATTACTGGTCTGATACAGACTGGTGGAACCCCCAAGACTATGGTGCTTAGACATCCTTAGAGCCTGGAACTGAACTTATGCCTGTGGCTCACCTTTCAACCTATAGGCCTATAAGGTGAACAGTAACACCAGGCAGCACATACCCCTTAGAACAACCAACGAGACACAATCAGAAGGGCAGCATGGGCCCAGACATAGAGCTCAGAAGTCAGGAAGAGAGAGGGAAGAAGGCTGAAGGGACATGGTAAGCCCAGCAGGAAGTGGGAAGCCTGCTGTTAACATTGTGGGAATTGCAATCAACGAAAAGAAACAAAATGTGTATGAACTGTTTAGTGGAAAACCAATTTGCTCTGTAAACTTTCACCCAAATCAAAATAAAAAGTAAAAAAAAAAAAAGGAACAATGAGATAACTTTTCTCAAAGAATTGAGTCTTCCCCCCATCCCAAACCCACATATTGAAAAATTACAAAAAAGTGTAGCTTTGGAGTTAGGTGGGTGAGGGCTAAAGACCAACTCACTAGCTGTGTAGTGTCAGGCAATTGATTGATTTCTATTTTCTCCTGTACAAACTGCATATATGTTTGGGGAGGTTTGGAGACTCGCATGAGTTCAAGTGAACAATGTATGGGGCACGGCATTTAACACCCAACAGGAGCCCACAAACACTGACAGTTGTCAAGGGGGTGCAGGGTCTCTGGTTTGTATTTTATAATGAGGACGTGGGACCAGGAGTTTTCTGAAAGCCCTGCTGCTTCAAAAAGCCCACTCTTGTCAAGTCGATTCTGATTTGTAGGGTCCCTATGGGGCAGAGGAGAACTGTCCCATAGGGTTTTCCAGGCTGTAATCTTTACAGCAGATCTCCGGGTCTTTCCGCCTGCAGAGCAGCTGGTGGATACAAACCACTGACCTATCAGTTAGCAACTGAGCACTGCAATCACTGCACCACCAGGGATCCTTGCCTGCAGCTTCAGTCTCCACAACTTGCAGGACTCCAAAGCCTTCCAGCCCAGGAACTTCATGAAGTATCGGTAAGAAGTTGGGATGCCCATTTCCTTCTGCTCCTTCATCCCACCACCCCTGAGCATTTTCCCATCAGCATCTTCCAGGCTGGGGTCCAGAATGCAAACACCTGCAAGAGAATGGCTCTTCCTGGCAGATGGAGTGATGAATAGGCCCTCTCAGAGGGGAGGTCATGCCTGGTCCTTCAGGGCTCAGCTCACTCATCACTTTTGAAAGTGTGGCCAGGTGACTGTAGCATCAGCATTACCTGTGAGCTTGTATGAGTGACACCCCGCAGCTCCAAATCAGAATCTGGTAGGTGCTGCTGGGTCAGTGTTTGACTCATAGTGATCCCGTGTGACAGAGTAGAGGTGCCTCGTAGGGTTTCCTAGGCTGTCATCTTTATGGGAGAAGACTGGCAGATCTTTATCCCATGCAGGTGCTGGGTGGGTTTGAACTGCCAACCTTTTGGTTAGCAGCTGAGTGCTTAACCACTGTGCCACCAGGGGTACCCCTCAAATCCAAATCTCCATGCTACAAGGTCCCTGCTGGTTCACACACATTACAGTTGGGGAAACACCACTTCAAGCCCCAGACAAGGTCATGTTCCTTACAACCCCCTCTCATGGAGCCCGCATGTCTCCTCTGTAGCATCCATCACTGTGGTAGTCAATGAACAACTTGAACTTTTTGGCTTGATGTCTTTCTCTGCCAGACTGTTGACTCTCCAAAGACAAGGTGGATGCTTCTCTTGTTTACCTCTACATGCCCAAGTCATAGACTAGGTCCCAGCACACTAACTCCATTCCAGTTGCCACCAAGTCTACTCTGACTCCTGGCGACCCCAGCTGTGTCAGGATAGAACTGGGTTCTATCCATAGGGCCTTCAATGGCTGATTTTTCAGAAATAGATTGTCAGGTCTTTCTTGCAAGGAGCTTCTGGGTGGACTCGAAACAGCAACCTTTTGGTTAGCAGCCAAGCGCGTTATATGTTTGTACAATGCGGGGTCTCCTAAAACAAAAAGTAGTCACTTGGAATGGTGGAATGGAAGAATCAATGAGTGAGTGAATGTTGGAGGTTGAGTTTCTTGAAGCCGTTAAGACCTTCACAACCCAGTTCTACTGAATCTCCAGCTGTCCAGACATCAAAGAAACTTATGCCAATCATACTCATCTCTGAGACCCTGGCGGGTCCATCTGAGCTTTATGTGGGTGTCACTGAAACAAAAATGGAGGGAACTCTCTCCCAAAACATTGTAGGAAAGTTTTATTGGTTGAGCAAACTTGAGGAAGGATGGGAACCCACCAGGCTGGGAAAAGGAGCAGACCAGTCTTTAAGAGACTTTGGACACTTCTCAGCCCCTTGGTTTCTCACCTGTGAAAATGGGAAGACAAACATGTGTCCCCCAAGCCTCCCATGGTGGTTGTGAGGGGTAGTGTGTGGCTGTGCTTATCACACCAATAGCACCATTCAGCCATCAAGAGGAATGAAGTACTGATACAAGGTGTGGATGGCCTTGACACCATTATACTCCATGAAAGACGCCAATCACAGAAGAACACATATTATATAATTCTACCTCTATGAAATGCCCAGAATAGGTAAATTCAGAGAGACAGAAAGCAGATCGGTGGTTACCAGGGAATGTGGAAGGGGGAAGTGGGGCAGTGGAGTGGGGCAGTTACTGTTTAACAAATACCCCCACACACACACACCACCACCAGTTGCTACTGAGTCAATTCTGACTCATGGTGACAGAGTGTGTGTCAGAGTAGAATTGTGCTCCACAGGGTTTTCAGTGGCTGGTTTTTCATAAGAGCCCAGGTCTTTCTTCTGAGGTCCCATTGGATGTTCATGAACTCTTGGTTACCAGCTGAGTGCATCAACCATCTTCACCTCCCAGGGACTCCTTGATGGGTACAGGGCCTCCCTTTGGGGTGAGGAAAGTGTGTTAGAACTAGATGGGGGTGATGGTTGCACACCATCAAGAATGAACTATGTGCTACCATATTGTAGGCTTGGAGACGTTTAATTTTATGCTGTGTAAATTTCACTCATATTAAAAACAAAAGTCACATGAGGGGTGTCAAAAATACCTGGAGATGGCCAGCCACCTCCTTTCCCAGCCTGGGGATTCTGACCCTTTTGATCTGAAAAGAGATCCAGTCTTTGGCTCTTTGAAGAAATTCCCTAAGGAGTTAAAATGGGCAGCTAGGAAAAATAAAACAAAACCAGCAGCCAGGGTTGAGAAGGACCGGCTCACAGAAGTGGATGGCAGTGCAAGGGAAGTGGGGCTGGAAGCCGGCAGGCTGGTCTGGCCTCCGTCTCCACCTCCTAATTCCTGCTTCCCTGACCTGCTCCCTCATCTGAGAAAACCCAAGTTGTAATATTTACCACTTTGGGGCTATTGCTAAAATCACATGAGATCATGTTAACAGAGCGGGAGGGCCTGGCATCCACTATGTGTTAAACACATTATTGGGATTATAACTGAACTAGAAAATCAAAGCTGATGGTAAAAGTTAACAAGAGCCATTTGACTATAAGGTAATGGGATTGTTACTATTCTGTTTGACTAGAGGGCAACAGGATTGTTACTATTATTCAGCATATGAGGGTACTGTGCGGGTGGGAAGGTGAAAGAGAAGCTAGGATGCCAAGTTTCCTGCATAATTCTTTTCTCTGTGTATCAGTATATTCGTATATCTATGTCTGAAAGAAAATTGATTGGAATCACTGTAGGCAATGATTCCTTCCAACAAGCCGGGGTGAGGGGAATGGTAGCGCCTTGCTGCAAAACGGCCTTTGGAAAAAATAAAATGCCAAGCAAAGTGGGGTTAAACCCACTGCCATCGAGTCCATTGTGACCCACAGCGACCCTGTAGGACACAGTAGTAGTGCTGCATAACATTTCCAAGTCTGTAAATATTTATGGAAGCAGATCACCTCATCTTTCTGCTACAAAGTGGCTGGTGAGCTTGAACCTCCAACCTTTTGGTTAGCAGCTGAATGCTTTAACCACGACACCACCAGAACTCCTTGGTTGTGTTTTATTTAATGGCATTGAGATCTGGTATCTCTGGTCTGCTCTGGTGTGTGGGTCCTTCCAGGGCTGCTGTAACAAAGCACCAGAGTGGCTCAAAACAGCAGGAATTTCTTCTCGTAGTTCCCGAGGTTGCGGGTCTGAAGTCGAGGTGTCAGCAGGGCCCTGCTCTCTCTGAAGGCTCTAGAGAGGAACACTTCTGTGCCCAGCTAGCTTGTGGTGGCCCCAGGTGCTTCTTGGCTTGTGGCTGCATCACTTCGTAGCCTCCGTCTTCATACGGCCACCTCCCTCTGCACCTGTCTCTGTGCTGTCCTCTTCCAAGAAGGACAGCAGTCATTGGATTAAAGCCCACCCTAATGCAGTATGACCTCATCCTAATTTGATCACATGTGTGAGGACCCCATTCCTAAATAAGGTCCCATTCACAGGTTCCGGGGCTAGGACTGTAACAGATCTTCTTTAGGGGATTCCATTCACCCAGAACATCTGGCTTCTAAGAGGCTCAATCAAGGGCACATTTCCTAAAAGGCACAGTAAGCATGGGCTTACATGTGCTTATTTAGTAATCTGTAGTGAACGGTTTCACATGTTTTGTGAAACCCACATGAAGTTGTTCACTGCAGATTAGAAAGTAAGCACAAGTAAGCCCGTGCTTACCTGCTCACTGCAGATCAATAAGTCCATGCCTACTTTGTTTATTGGGTACTCTATCCCTGTCAGAGACTGTCAATTTGAAAAGAGGTTCTGATTCTGTAGGCAGATGCTGTGGGGTTGGGAGAAAGATGGATGTCAACCCTACCTAGAAGCAGAACCTTTGATGAGGTGAAAAAATGGGAAACTGTTCACTCCCAATTAGTAAGTAAGCACAAGTCAGTGCCTGCTTACCTGGCTTATTGGGCAATCCGACACTGGGCTCGATCTAGTGCACAGGTGTTCTCAAGTCATTCTAGCGTATTTGATGTCAATGAACTTGATGTATTCACCTCAGCCAGTGACCTTCATTAATTCCCCATCTTTATCTTTCTCCTCCTCAGTTTTCCCACCCATTCATGCATTGATTCATTCATTCCCCTATCCCTTCTCCTCTTTCATTGCTTTGCTGTAAGTTGGTGTAGTTGTTGTAGCTGCTGTCAAACCAGCCCCCAACTGATGATGACCCCATGCACAACGGAATGAAATGCTCCCAGTCCTGTGCCACCACCATGATGGGTTGCAGATTGGACTATTAGGATCCATAGGGTTTTCACTGGCTGATTTTCAGAAATAAATCACCAGGTCTTTCTCCTTAGTCTATCTTAGTCTGGAAGTTCCACTGAAACCTGGTTAGCCTCATAGCAACACCAAGCCTCCACTGAGGGACAGGTGGTAGCTATACTTGAAGAACATTGGCCAGGAATCAAGTCCTGGTCTCCTGCATGGAAGATGAGGATTTACCGATGAACCACCAACATCCAACCTCTTCCCTTGATAGTGCATGACGTTACTACCCGGGGCTCTGCAGTCAGGCCCTGTGGGTTCCTCCTCAGCTCTACCTCCCTTCCTACATGTATAGCAACAGGCAAGTGTCTTTGCCTCTCTGTACCTTAGTGTCCTCATGTCTACAACGGGAATTTTCACAGTATCTGCCTCACGTTGTTGTTGTTAGGTGCCGTCGAGTCATTTCTGACTCATAGTGACCCTCTGTACAGCTGAATGAAACACTGTCCTGTCCTGTGCCAGGTTCACAATCCCTGCTATACATGGGCCCATCATTGCAGCCACTGTGTCGACCCATCTTGTTGAGGGCCTTCTCCTTTTTCGTTGACCCTCCACTTTACCAAGCATATCTTTCTCCAGGGAATGGTCCCTTCTTAGAACATGACCAAAGTAAGTGAGACAATGTCTGGCCATTCTCACTTCCAAGGAGCATTCTGGCTGCACTTCTTCCAGGGAAGATTTGTTAGTTGTTTTAGCAGTCCATAGTACTTTTTCAGTATTCTTCGCCAACACCATAACTCAAAAGCATTGATTCTTTCAATCTTCCTTATTGTACAGCTCTCACATCCATATGAGGTGATTGAAAATACCATGGCTTGTATCAGGAGCACCTCAGTCTTCAAGGAGATATCTTTGCTTTTCAGCACTTGGAAGGGGTTCTTCACAGCTGATTTGCCTAGTGCTATATGTCATCTGATATCTTGACTGCTGCTTCCATTGGTGTTGATTGTAGAACCAAGTAGTATGAAGTCTTTGATAACTTCAATCTTTTCTCCATTTATTGTGATGCTGCTTATAGGTCCAGTTGTGAGAATTTTTGTTTTCTTTATATTGAGGTATAATCTATACTGCAGACTGTAGTCTTCAATCTTCATCAGTAAATGCTTCAAGTCATCCTCACTTTCAGCAAACAAGTTGTGTTGTCAGTGTATCACAAATTGTTAATGAGTCTTCCTCCAATCCTGATGCCACATTCTTCTTCATATACTCCAGCTTCTCAGATTATTCACTCAGTGTAAGGATTGAATAAGTATGGTGAAAAGATACAATCTTGACACACTTCCTTCCTAATTTTAAACTATGCAGTGTCCCCTTGTTCTGTTTGAACAACAGCCTCCTGGTATATGTACAGGTTCCTTGTGAATACAATTAAGTGTGCTGGAATTCCCATTCTTCCCAATGTCATCCATGATTTGTTATGATCTACACAATTGAATGCTTTTGCATAGTCAATAAAACACAAGTAAATATCTCTCTGGGAGCTCTGGTAGCATGGTGGCTAAGGCACTTGACTGATAACCAGAAGGCTGACGGTTCAAACTCACCAGCCACTCCTCAGAAGGAAGATGGAGCAATCTACTTCCATAGTGATATTGCCTCAGAAACCCAAGGAGGGGTTGCTATGAGTCAGGTCCGACTCAACGGCACATAACAACAACAACAGCAACAACAACAAATATCTTTCTGGTACTCTTTGCTTTCAGTCAAGATCCACCTGACATCAGCAATGCTATCCCTCATTCTATGTCCTCTTCTGAATCTAGCTTGCATTTCTGGAAGTTCTCTGTCAATATACTGCTGCAACCATTTTTGAATTATCTTCAGTAAGATTTTACTTGCATGTGATATTAATGATATTATTTGATAATTTCTACATTCTGTAGGATCACCTTTCTTTGGAATAGGTACAAATATGGATCTCTTCCAGTCAGTTGGCCAGGTAGCTGTCTTCCAAATCTCTTGGCATAGCCAAGTGAGTGCCTCCAGCGCAGCATTTGTTTGTTGAAATATCTCAATGGGTATTCCCTCAATTCCTGAAGGCTTGTTTTTTGCCACTTCCCTGAGTGCAGCTTTGACATCTTCCTTCGATACGATTGGTTCTTGACCATATGCCACCTCCTGAAATGGATGACCATCGACCAATTCTTTTTGGTACAGTGACTCTGTGTATTCCTTCCATCTTCTTTTGATGCTTCCTGCACCATTCAATATTTTGTCCATAGGACCTTTCAATATTGCAACTCAAGGCTTAAATTTTTCTTCAGTTCTTACAGCTTGAGAAATGCTGAGCGTATTCTTCCCTTTTGGTTTTCTAACTCCAGGTCTTTGCACATTTCATGATAATCACTGACTTTGTCTCCTCAAGCTGCTCTTTGAAATATTCCATTCAGCTCTTTTATCTTGTTATTTCTTCCATTTGTTTTAGCTACTCTTCACCCAATGGCAAGTTTCAGAGTCTCTTCTGACATTCATTTCAGTCTTTTCTTCCTTTCCTGTCTTTTTAATGACCTTTTGCTTTATTCATGGATTATGTTCTTGATGTTATTCCATAATTCCTCTGATTTTCAGTCACTGGTGTTCAATGCATCAAATCTATTATTTAGATGGTTTCAAAACGCAGGAAGGATATATTCCAGGTCATATTTTGGCTCTCATGGACTTGTTTTAATTGTCTTCAACTTCAACTTGAACTTGCATATGAGCAGTTGATGGTCTGTTTCACAATCAGCTCCTGGCCTTGTTTTGGCTGAAGATATTGAGCCACAGATGTAGTTAATCTGATTCCTGTGTACTCTATCTGGTGAAGTCCACATGTATAGCTGCCGTTTGTGTTGTTGAAAAATGTATTTGCAATGAATAAGTGATTGGTCTTGCAAAATTCTATTATGCGATCTCCAGCATTATTTCTATCACCAAGGCCAAATTTTCCAACTACCGGTGATTCGTTTCCAACCTTTGCATTCCAGTCACCAGTGGTAATTAGCACATCTTGAGTGCATGTTCCATCAATTTCAGACTGCAGAAGTTGGTGAAAATTTTCAGTTTCCTCATCTTTGGCTTTGGTGGTTAGTGTGTAAATTTGAATAACAGTAGTATTAACTGCCCTTCCTTGTAAGCGTATGGATATTATCTTAATACTGACAGCATTATACTTCAGGATAGATCTTGAAACATTTTTGTGATGATGAATGCCACAACATTTCTCTTCAACTTGTCCTTCCTGGCATAGTAGATCATATGGTTGTCTGATTTGAAATGGCCAAACTTGTCAACTTCAGCTCACTAATGCCTATGATATCAATCTTTTTGTATTCCATATAATTTTTGACAACTGCCAATTTTTCTAGATTCATGCTTCATACATTCCAGGTTCCAATTATTAATGGATGTTTGTGGCTGTTTCTTCTCATTTTGGGTTGTGCCACATCAGCAAATGGAGGTCCCAAAAGCTCTACTTTATCCGTCTCATTAAGGTCAGTTTGACCCTGATGAGTCAGCCCTTTACCAGTCAACTTCTAAGTTCCTTCCGACCTGATGGGCTCATCTTCTGGCACTATATTGGACAATGTTTCAGGGCTATTCATAACAATGTCCAGTAACATATCAGGCAGTGTTTCTCTGCTATTCATAAGGTTTTCCCTGGCCAATTCTTTGAGAAGTGGATGGCCTCTTCCTTCTTCCGAGTCTGTCTCCGAAGCTCTGCTGAAACCCATCCACCATGGGTGACCCTGCTGGTGTTGGAAACACTGATGGCACAGCCTCCATCCAGCCTCACAGCAACACCACAGTATGACAAACTGACAGACAACTGCATCTCCCTTAGCTGTCCCCAAACTGCTCCACCCTTTCCTGCCCTGCCCCTGACCTGTTCTGGCCATCGTCCCCGGCTTCCCACTTCCTGCCTGGGGTGGGGCCTCTCTCTCTCCCCCACTTACCTGTATCTAGCTGTCCACCCTGACTTCCCTCTTCCTGCCTCATGGGTGAGAGGACTTAATGAGATGATATACTTATGAAGAGCTGAGTGTAGTCACGCTGATTCTGAGTGATGCAAACTCTTGTTTTACGCTTTTGGCTTTGATAGTTTGTGACACCTTTCTTGGGCACGTTCCTTGGTCCCAGTCACTTGGGGACAATGCATCTTCAGATCCCTGCCCTGAACTCCTGGGCCGTCAATCTCTCCCACCAGTGTAGTGCAGCTGTGCCCACTCCAGGAACCCTGTCTGCACCACGCATGTTGAGTCGTGTTGCTGCTGGAGGGCTCTTGACCTGGCCCTTTGGATACTGCCCTTCCAATTCTAATTCCACTTGTAACACCTGCTCCCTGTCTCCCTGCTTCAGAACAGAGATGAGTGCAGTGGCAAATCCATTTCTCTCTCCATTCAACACCACTATCACAGAACTGTTCTTTAAGTGGTGCCCAAGCTGCCTGGTTTGAGACCCTGCTGCCCTTCTTCTGGGCTCTCCAGGGAGCAGCAATTCCAGGCAAAGCAGTGAGGGTTGCCTATGTGGACCTGAGGAGGAGACAGCTATTGGATGCTGATTTCAGTGAGTCCTTGATGTAATCTGTTTGCTGATTTCCCTCATTTGAAAAGGATTTCTTAATAAATAACAGTAGATGCAAGTGATCTCTCAAGCACGGACAATGGGTCAGGGACCATGCTGAGGGCTTTATATTCAGCATCTCACTTAATGACAAAGCACCCGTGGAATGGCTACTATTACCAATGCTTCCTTCTACAGATAAGGAAAGTGAGGCATAAGTAATGAAGAAATGTTTCCAAAAGCCACCCAGTTGTTGTTGTTAGGTCCCCTCGAGTCAGCTCCAGCTCATAGAGACCCTACGTACAACACAACAAAACACTGATTGGCCCTGCACCTTCCTCACATCCCTTGATATGCTTGAGCCCATCATGGTGGCCACCATATCAATCGTCTTGTTGAGGGTCTTCTTCTTTTTCACTGGCCCTTGGCTTTCCCAACATGATGTCCTTCTCCAGAAATCAGGTTTGAATCTAGGCATTTCACCTGGAACCCAGATTCATAACCATCATGCAGAACTCTCTCTTCCTAACAATGGTCTTTTAGTCCAACTCCTAATATGACAAAAGCGGCAACAACTTTCTCAGAGAACAAAGTTCAGTGGAGCTTTCGGATGAAGAAAGATTAGGAAGAAAGGCCTGGCAATCCACTTCTGAAAACTCAGCCAGTAGAACGCAAGGGTCACAGTGAGTAGGGGTCAGCTCGATGGCAGCTAACAACAACAACAGCAACCACCTTCTAGGGTGATGATGAGGGTCAAATGAGGATACACTTAGTACAAGGTGTTGTAAGGAATAAAGACTGGCTACGTATTTTTAGCAATAATATGAATAGCTTGTAATCTTTGGGGGAAGTAAACACAAAAACTCCTTGAGGATAGGTGATGGCCATATGTTTGGCAGATGTCATGCTACATATGGATTTGTATGTGCTATGAAAATGACCATATGCAGTTTAAAGTGAACAGGGGGTGAAGTTAGGAAAACTTCTTAACTATAACTAAGCACCTTGAGGGAGTGAGTTGCTGAGCCTATGGGCTCAGCACCATGGTCACGAGGGACATCAAGCTCAATTGGTACAATACAGTGTACAGAAATACAGTTCTATATTTTACTTTGGTGAGTAGTGACTGGGGTCTTAAAAGCTTGTGAACGGTCATCTAAGATACAACTATTGGTCTCTCTTCATCCAATGCAAAGAAGAGTGAAGGAAATCAAGGGTGTATGGAAGTTTTTCCAAAGGACTAATGGACCATGAGAATCTCAGCCTATATGACCCTGAGACCAGAAGAACTAGATGGTGCCTGCTACCAATGCCAACCACTTGGAAAGGGATTAAACTTGGAGATTCTGGATAGAGTGACAGAAACATGTGGAACAAAATAATAATAATCATAAAGACTAGGTTTATTGCTTGGATAGAGACTGAGGTAACACCTGAGACTATGGCCCCAAGTCATGCTTCATGCCTGGAATTGTAGTCACTTCCATGGCTTAACTCAGCCAAATAATCAACAGGCCAATGAGCTGAACAACTACACCAGGACAATGCACTTCTTAGCACAATCAACCACGGGAGATGGGAAAGGCAGCAAATGCACAGGGAGAAAGGTAGGGGAGGCAGGAACGCATAGGCAAGAAGGACACAGGGAAGGGGCAGCCACAGGGAGGGGCGGGAGGTGAGCTGTTACACTGCTGGAATGTCATCAGTGCCACAAAACGTGTATGAACTGTTGATGGAAAACAAATCTGCTTTGTAAAATTTCACCCAAATCACAGTAAAAAAGTTCAACCAACCAACCAACCAACCCTCGTTGGGGATGAAGTGTGTTGTCTGTATCTCCTATATCATATCATTCCAGCATCTGGGCCTTGTCAGCATGGACGGGCTGTGAGCTTTCTGTCCTGTGTTTAAAATAGGAATCGGTCTGAAGAGTAATTTTCTGAGAGAAAGTTTCTGAGAAGTGCATGCATCCTTGCATCTTATGACTCAGGCCTTCTTCCCTGCCTGCTGTGGGGCCCCATAAAAGTACCTACTCTTGTGGGTGTAGCAGCTTGACAAGCTGAGAAGGAGCTAAACTTTTAAGAATAAATGCAGCTTCACCAAGTGTCATCCCTGGAGTATAAATGGGTGGCCATTCTTCTTCTTTTTTTTTTTTATTAATTTTATTGTGATTTGGGTGAAAGTTTACAGAGCAAATTCATCTTCCATGCAGTAGTTCACATACGCTTTGTCTCATGACATTGACTGCAATCTCCCACAATGCAACAGCTCTCATCCCACATCCTCC
The DNA here is from genome assembly GCF_000298275.1 of Orycteropus afer afer. Classification (NCBI taxonomy): domain Eukaryota; kingdom Metazoa; phylum Chordata; class Mammalia; order Tubulidentata; family Orycteropodidae; genus Orycteropus; species Orycteropus afer. The sequence continues at coordinate 8,920,544 of NW_006921648.1, forward strand.
CCACAGTTACCTCTTACCTGTGTCCTTCCCTCCCATGCACTCCTGCCCCTCTGAGCTGTCTCCCTGTGCATACACAGACAGCCCTTCTGTTCTCCCATGATTGATCTCTTCAAGGAGTGTATCTACCTAATGTAAAAGTTCAGCTCACATGCCTGTCTTTTGTTTGTCTGGAAGCCACAGGAGTGGGTTCAATTCCAGACCTGAAGGGCAGCTAGGGGCCATAGTCTCAGGGATTTCACCAGGCTCTATCAGACTAGCAACCTATTCCCTTTTTCTTTTCTTTCTTTTTTTTTTTTTAATGATTTTGAGTTTTGTTCCACATTGTTCTCCAATTCAACCCAGGATCTCCTATACAGACCCCCCTACGAGTGGCTGACAGTGGTAGCTGGGCACCATCTAGTTCTTCTGGTCTCATAGTCATATAGGCTGAGGATCACATGGTGTACCAGTCCCTTGGACTAATTGTTTCCATGCATCTTTGGTTTCCTTCATTCTTCTTTGCTCTGAACAAAGAGAGACCCATCGTTGTCTCTAGATGGCTGCCTACAAGCTTTTAAGATCCCAGTCACTACTTGCCAAAGTAGGAATGTGGAACAATGTTTTTGGGTAGTATGTTATGCCAATTGACCTTGATGTCCCCTGCGACCATGGTCCCAAGCTCATAGGTCCAACTACTTGCTCCATCTGGTAGCTAGCTGTGGTCAAGAAGTGACTACCACCTTATCCTTCATCAGCTCTACTATATACCTGGAAATTCTTATAGAAAATACAAATACACTTGTAGAAGCATTGCCTGTTAACCCTATACATGGTCAGGGGCACACTCTCCCCTGGATCCAATCCACTTCAATCTCACTGCCTTCGAGTTGGATCCGACTCATAGCAACCCCTCCTTGGGTTTCCAAGGCAGTATCTCTACAGAAGTAGACTGCCCCATCTTCCTTCTGAGAAGTGTCTGGTTCAGCCTGTCCACCTATCTATCCATCATAGATCAATATTTGTCATCACTGGCCATGAAGTACTGTATGTGCAAAAAAGCGTTCATCTTTGTTGTCTGTACCTCCCATGCACCTTTCTATGTCTTCCTCTTCCTCAATGTGGGTGGCCATTCTTGACAAAAGCAGCTGTGTGTTTCCCTGCTCCCTCCCCACCTGCTGTCCTTCCAGCTCCTAGAAGAGGGACACCCAGGGATAGCATCGGTTTCCATTGACTCAAAGCCTCAGGGCAGAAAACCAGTGTTCCTGCAGGTTCAGAGGGCTGGTGCTGGGAATCTAGAGAGCTGCCATCAAAGGGAAGTAAATACCCCAAAACAAAGCTCAGAGGGCAGGAAAGATAGGTGAATTGAAACAGGGAGCCCAGAGAGGAAGCGGGAAGAGTGCCGTTACACTGAAGGGATTACAACCAATGTCACAAAATGTAACATGTATTAATTGTTGAACGGGAAACAAAATTGCTCTGTAAACTTTCACCCAAACCACACACACATACATAGAGGATAACCTGGCCATGTGCTCCCGTAAAGATTACAACCTGGATCCCCTGAAGTCTTCTTAAAACCAAACACCAGTTCAGCGAGCGAGTCAAAAACGTTTGCCTCGAGGACTGCACTCTCTTGAGGTCTATCTGTATGGGATCCAATCGACAAGAGTGACTCGAAGATGAGATGGGAACCTTAGGGAACATGAGTTAATGTTCATGGGGGAGGAACAACTCAGAGAAGGAGGGTGAGAATGTTTGCCCAACTCGAAGGATAGGATTGATGTCACTGAATTGTTCTGGTAGAAACTCCAACTGGTGTATGTTCCGCTGTGCATCGTCTCAACAACAACAAAATAAATAAAGTACACACAAAGGTTCCAGCCTAGGAAACCCTATTGGGTAGTCCTACTCTGTCACGTGAGGTCACTAGAAGTCGATTCAACAACAACAGGTATGACAAGTACCCACCTGCTTCCCTTCACCCCTTGACAAGACCTGATCCCCACTGACTTGTAAAGTTTAGAAGCTGCACCTCTTCAAAGACCACTTTGAACTTCAAATAGCACAGGATGTGAAAAACCACTGGACCAGACAGCACTGAGTGTCTGTCCCCTTATTCCCTGTGGTCCAGGTTGATGGGAGGAGCTGGGGTTACACACCTGTTCTAACTTTGAGGCTGATCCAACTCTGTCAAAGCTTCTCTGTGCCATCTTGGAACTTGATGGTCTGATCCCCATGGGATGAGGGACGTCCTAGTGTGGACTCATGGCAAGCCCATGAGTCCATAACAGAAAGAAATGGGCCTGCACTATTCCCATGATCGCTTACAAACTGGGCCCTTGTCGGCTATAGGGCTTTCAGAAGTAGACTGCCAGGACTTTTTTCCTGGTTCCTCTCCTCCTAGTCTAGCAACACTCAAACCTCCACTGACAGACAGGTGTTGGCTGTGCATGAATTGGATTGGCCGGGAATCAAACCCAGGTCTCCTGAGTGGAGGGTGAGAATTCTACCACTGAACCACAGCTGCCTTCTAAAACCTGACACATGTTCTTTGTATTTTCTGAAGCTACCCTAGAGCAGTAATGGAGGAAGAACAGATTACCTGGTTATTATAACATTTAGAAGCAAGTTGGAATTGACTGGACAGCATCAGATTTTGTTTTATTTTTAGTTAATATGAGGTCAGACTGGAGTAGGGTGGGCCCTAATCCCCCCTGAGTGGAGTCTTTATAAAAGAGAAGAGACACACACATTCACAGAGGTAGGATGCCAGTAAAGGTACATCTACAAGTCTGGGGCGACCAGTAGTGCAGAGAGATGTGAAAGGATTTCCCCTAGAGCCTTTGGAGGAAGTGAGGCCTGGCTGATACACTGATTTGGGCTTTCAGCCCCAGAGCTGTGAGATCAGAAATTTCTGTGGTTAGAGCTACCCACTTCTTGATACTGTGAAACAAAAACTAAGACACTAAGCAGCTGCCCTACAATTAGACACCTGAACATTCTTTGTTTCATTAAATAGCCCCCAATGCCATGAACAGTCAGCGTTTGTTATCCCCATATAACCCACAAGGAAACTTAGGCAGAGAGGTTAAACAACTTTCCCAAGGTCACACAGCTCAGAAGCACCCTGTCTGAAACTAGACCCCAGACCTCTCTGTCCTCAGAAAAATGAGGTGAGGTTGCTGAGTTGAAGAATATCCTTGCCTCCCTTTACAAACAGAGGTGAGGCAGACAAAGCCTGGGTTTGGTGGAATGCCATTTCTCGTGGCTTCTTGTGACCCCATTTAAAGACTCTCGCCTCCACTCTCTGCTTTCTCAAAGGCCAGGGGATCTGCCACGAAGCAGCATTATCCTGCGGGCCGCCTTCCTGAATGCCAGGGTCAAGATCCTTGGCTCCCGGGAAGTGATCTCATAAAGCGAGTTGCCTCTGAAACACTGTGGATAATAAATTACCTTTTATCCTTTTTCTTCAGCTCCTGCCTCTTTGGTTTGAGTCAGATGACAGCTGCCCCTGAGAAGGGACTCCTTTCATCAGCGCCAACCTTCCTGTCTCCTTTCAGCTGAAGGTGGGGATACTGGGCGAGGAGAAGAGTGGCATCTGTGTCCCGGCTTTGCCACTTCCTGGTCACACACTCTTGGGAAGACCACTTCTGCCCCGAGCCTTACCCATCATTTTGTTGTCAGTTCCCATTGAGTCAGTGGCTCCTTGTCTTTCAGAGGAAGGTTTGGCGTGTGTTGATCCACCTTACTATAGGTACTTACTGAGCCTCTGCTAAGTGGTCGCCACCATGATGTCTTGGAACTCTGGAATAACGATCACATTTTCTCAAGCTGTAAGGAGAGGCAGACCCCTTGGTGTTCCTCCCACCCAAATCCTGGGAGATGAGCTCGGCCATGGTTCCCACCTGCACTCAACCTGACTCCTGGCAAGGGGCTTTGAGGAGCAGTGGGGGAGCCAATGTTGCAAGACACAGACATCTCCTGTGATGAAAATACCTATGACAGAGTGGACGTGGATGTTACACAAGAAAGATGCTGGGGAGTCATGCTTGATTCCTCCCTCTTTCTCACCCTCACATCCAATCCATCACTTGAGAAACAGGTTGATAGACAGTTGCCATTGAGTTGATGTCAATTAATGGCGACCCCATGTCTAATAGAATGACATGTTGCCTGGTCCTGTGTCATCTTCATAATACATTATTGCTCCAGCCCCCTATGTGGTCTCTGTGAATTCTGAGTGCCTTCCAACCTAGGAAAAGCAATCTTGGTGGTTCAATGCCTAGATGCTAACCAAAAGGTCTGCGGTTCAAACTCATTGGCTAATCCGTAAGATACAAGATGTGCCAGTCTGCTTCTATAAAGATTTACAGCCATGGAAACCTATGGAGTAGTTCTACTTTGTCCTTTAGGGACTCTATGAGTGGAATTGACTAGATAGCAATGGGTTTTTAATGGGTCTTCTACTCTGGGGTGCTCATCTTCCAGCACTATGTTGGATGATACTCTGTTGTGATCCATAAGGTTCTCGTTGGCTAATTTTTGAAAGTAGATCATCAAGCCTTTCTTCCTCCCTGTCTTAGTCGAGAAGCTCTGTTGACACTGGTGCACCGTAGATGCTGCTGCTGGTGTTTGGATTACCGATGACATGCTTTCCAGCATCATGGCAACATGTTAATCATCACAGTAAGATAACCTGACAGATGGATGGTGGACCTATAGTTTTAGGGATAATTTATTTATTCAGAATATATTTATTGAGATCTACCAGGTGCCAGGCATGGTCCTGGGTAGAGGGATTCTGTGGTGAGTACATACAGCCCTGTCCTAGTTGAAGGATCCCCTTCATTCATTACAGTAGAATTAGGAAAAGAGGAAGAAGAATCACATTCATGAATGGATGAGATTACAACCAAGCTTAAGTCCCACAGATGGAAGTGACACTGTGCTATGAGGAAGATTTGGCTTGGTGTGGGGGAGGGAGTGGACACTTCCATTAAGGTAAGATTCTAAGAATAAGTAAGAATTAGTCAAACAAGGTGAAAAGTATTCCAAGCTAAGGAAATGGCATATTCAAAGATCCTTCCTGACAAGACTATCTTTGGAGGAGATGAAATGACATTATGAGCAGCTGGTATAACTCATGGTGCCTGCATGGGAGGCATTAGGCATCTCCTACTTCCTCTGGCCAAAGGCCTCCCCTTCCTCATGTGAGATCAGACCTGGATAGGACCAGACTCCACACCACTGTAGTGGAGCAATGCCAGTGTGGCAGGCTATAAGCACATTTAGGTCAATAGAGACTTTTTCCCCTGCTTACCTCAATCACACAAAAATGGATAGATGTTTTTTTCATCTCATGGTTTTGGAAGGCATGTTCAAACTTTATTTGACTTAAATGTAGTCTTCCTTGAGCACTGAGCTCTTTTAAAGTGTTATCAAGGTGAGATCAAATTGACAAGGGCAACTTGAAAGGTTAGATGAGAACCTTAAAGGGTGGTGAGTTTAAATCAATGGTGGTGGAAGAGTTTGGGGAAGGATGCCAAGAATGTTTGTACAACTTAAAGGATGCAATCAATGGCACTGAACTGTACATGTAGAAATTTTTGAAAGGGTGTATGATTGTGTATATTTGCACCAAAAAGAAAAAGAAAGAAAGAAATAGATTTGACTTAAAATATTGAGAATTCATTATGAGGGACATTGAGAGCATCTCAAAGAGAGAGGCAGTCAACACTAAGATAAACGGACTGCGATATAGTTAGAGGCTGGCATGCCCGCTGATAAGGGAGATGGACCACATGCAGTAAGATGCCAGGGTCCAAGAACACAAGTGTTGTTTCTCAGACCAAACCCACTGCTGTCTGTTGATTCTGACTCATAGCAACCTTGTAGCACAGAGTAGAACTGCCCTACAGGGTTTCCAAGGCTATCAGTCTTCAAGGAAGCAGACTGCCATATCTTTCTCCTGCAGAGCGCCTGGTGGGTTTGAACCATCGACCTATCAGAGAGCAGCTGAGCACTTAACCGCTGTGCCACCAGGGTTCCCTGCAGTTTCCAATAGGAAGTCCTTGTTGTAAGTCAATAGAGCAGTTATCTATATCCCAGGGGCTGTTTTACAACCTTGATGCTTCTCACCAGGGCAACACTACAAGATGTGTGTTGCTGCTGTCAGGTGCTGGTGAGGTAGGGTTTTCTAGGCTGTCATCTTTACAGAACAGATCACCAGGTCTTTCTCTTGCACACCTGCTGGGTGGGTTTGAACCACTGACCTTTCAGTTAGCAGCTAAGCGTTTTGCTGTCGCACCACAAGGGCTCCTTCCAAGATGTGTAGCAACAGAGATTCATTTTCTTCACAATCATTTGCACCAGATAAACTTGCTAGTGATGCATACCCAGGGAGGTATTAACTCATTCATTCAGCAAACATCCGAGTGGCTACTGTATGCTAATCCCTGTGCTGGAGAAGAAGGATGCAGAGATAAAAGATGCTACTACTGTTCCTGTCCTTGTGGAGAGCACAGCCTAAAACAGATGCTGTGGGCATGTGTGCTGTTCATTACACAGGAGAACTAGATGCCTGATTGGAGCAAAGGGATTCTGCAGAGCAGTTTGTCTGCCTGAGTCGGACCAGAGCCAGGTTAAACTCATTAGCATCAATAAGAGACTGTATGAAAAACAAACAATTGGGATTCCTTGATACTATCTCATAGATATTCTTATTCAGTGGGTCTGAGATTGACACAGTGGCTGCAAGGATGGCCTCAAGCACAGCAAGGATGGTGAGGATGCCACAGGACTGGGCAGTGTTTCCTTCCATCGAACACGGGCCCACTTTGAGTCAGAACCAACTCGACAGCACCTCATAACAACAATAGGTCTGAGATGGTGTCCAGGCCTCCGTGTCTCCACCCATGTGAACCGGAGCAACCTCCTTAGCTTATTTGAACCTCAGTTTCCTTATCTGTAAAATGGAATTAAAAAAGATGGACAACTTCACGTGACTTTCATAATTACTTAGAGGTTGTTGTTGTTGGGTGCCACTCAGTCCATTTTCGACTCATAGTGACCCCATGTGACACAGTAGAACTTCCACACGGGTTTCCTGGACTGTAATCTTCATGGGAGCAGATTGCTAAGTCTATCTCCCATGGAGGTGCTAGGTGGGTTTGAACCACCAACCTTTTGGTTAGCAGCAGAGTGCTTACCCGTTGCACTGCCAGGGCATCTTATTACATGAGATAATGGGCATGAAGCTCCCAATACATCATAAATGCTTCAGAACTGGTACCCATGAGGATGCTAATTATGACAGCAATGAGGAGAAAGCAATGCTGTAAGTGTTGACAATGTTGGTCACAAAGTTTTACCGTGAGAAGCATGCTGGGTAGAAGTCACCTTCTTCCCATTCCATTCTTGCCCTTACGCAACATCATAAAACTCTCCTCTCCTTCTCAGAGCCCAGTGTCCATGGCCATTCAGAAAGCTTCCCTTGTCATTTAGCTCCATCCCAGGAAACCAGGTGCTTATCATGGCTCCCTCCCCTTATTACAATGACAGCTCCTCCAACAAAGGCCTCCTCAGAGAAACATGGTCTCACACTTCCTCTCAGGAATACTGCTCCCTGTCACCTTCCTAGGTTATCACAGCCCATTCTTCAGGCCCACACAAAGGGAGTCTTAATGGGAGACCGCTTGGCAGAAGGCTTTGTGGCCAAATGGTGTCCCTCTGTTGTTCCAAAGGAGTCTGAGGGGCAGTTTCAAAGTCCTCATTCACTGGAGTGAATGAGCTCCAAGACAATCTTTGTCTTGGCTTGTTTCCAGATCTTCTTTCCAATGACAGTGAAGTTCTATCAATTCCCAACATCCCTTTCTTGAGGCTCAGAGGAGGCCCAGAGACCTGACCGGAGAGTACAGCCAGAGGCTGACACAGATGACACCATGTACATTGTCCTTACCACGCAGCCTGTGCCACAGAGGATGCTCCACAAGCCCCCCCAAGGCCCACCAGAGAGAAGAGGGGAGGCAGCAAGCTGAATGGCATAGACAAGTGATGACCAGTGCTATGGGGTCCAACACATGTGTTGTCAATTGTTTCCCCAACATATATGGTTAAGGGGCCCTGGTGGTATGATGATTAAACCCTCTCTGCTAACCCACCTGAAAGGTTGGTGGTTTGAGCCCACCCAGCCACTGCGCAGAAAGAAGGACTACCATCTGCTTCTGTAAAGATGACAGCCTTGGAAACACTATGAGGCAGTTCTACTCGGTCCCATAGGGTTGCTAGGAGTCAGAATTGACTTGAAGGCATGTAACAACAAGATATACGTGGATGGAATCCCATGTGGGAATAGGATTTTCTTGGTTATGTAATGAACCATTATCAGAACAGCTGTGTGTCTTCAACTCAATCCACCTTTGAGACAAAAGGAGCAGTTTAGGCCAGTGGCACTAGGGTTGGTGTCACCCAGTGTGATAATTATGGTGTCACTCTCCGCCCAACCCCTGCCAACATTCAAACCCCCCACCCCTGTGGGCCCACCCCTGCAGGGCTGAGTTCCACTTCGCTTAGCCCTGCCCCACCCAGCTCCTCACCTCTCCCATTGGCCATGGCAGAGATCCTCCTTTCTACCCAATGGCTGGGCTATGGTCTGTCCACTGGCACCCTTATTGGTGGTTGATGGGGGGAGGTTGGTGTGACGAGTTACCCTACTGGGTGATGGGTGACACCAACTCTAGTGACACCAGTGCCTTGGTGCTGCAGCGCTGACTGGCTCACCTCTGCCACTACCTTGTACCCTGGGGGCATTTTGGTATCACCCCCCAACACACACACATAGTGTCAGAGCGCGAGGTCCGCACTCCCCTAGTGATACCACTGGGTTAGGCACGAGGCAGGGAAGATACACGTCACATGAAGATGCTAAGGAGCCCAGTAACAGAAGCTGTAAAGAGACTGTGACCTCCCAGAGCAGACAGACTGGAGACTTCCCCTAGGGACGGCACCCTGACTTCAGACTTTCAGCCTCCTGAACTGTGAGAAAATACATTTCTGCTCATTAAAGCTCAGGAGGAAAGGAAAACTTCCCATCAAAAGGAAGAAAAATCGAAACGTACCATTCACAGACATCATCAGACTCTTCTATTGGGGACATAAATTTTTACAAACTTTCTGGAAAGCCATTTACAGTACATGTCCTGAGCTTCAGCAGTGTTTTTATCTGCTGACAAAGCATTTCCACTTCTAAGAATTTACCATGAAGGAATAATTACCAATGAAAACAAATTAGGCATGTGGAAGGATGTTCAAGAAAGTATTATTTTTAATAATGAGAGTGGGATGAAAATCTACATGTCCAATAAGAGAATAAAGTGGTAATTACGGTATATCCATCTGACAGAATATTATGTAGCTATCGAAAATAATGTGTTTAATCCTTTTTTACGATGTAGGGAACACTCACCAGGGCCTGAAAACTTATGGCCTGTGTAAAAAAACAAAAACAAAAACAAAAACCGCACAGGCTAATAAAATAGGATGACGGTACAATACTCAAATGACGATGATAGTGACCCAGGGTTATGGTGGATGCCTCTTCTGTTCTTCACATTTGTCCTTCTCTTTTAAGTTTTCTCCAATAAACATGTATTGCTTTCATAAGTTTTAAAAAAAGAGCAAATAAAGACTACATGTATTTTGGGGTTGGATAAAATCCTTAACTGAAAGACAGATTCGTACTTGGGCTCATTAGAGGCAAAAGGAACGGATGCATAAATAACCATGAGGCTGATTCCACAGGAGACGCTCCCTTTAAAAATGATGCTGAGATGCTTTGGCAAGAGTGGCTGAGGGAGGCAGAGGGTTTGGGGTTTATCTGTCTTTCCTCCCGAGTAACAGAGGAGCCTACGGGGGCCCAGGAACTGGCACCAGGGTGCTGGTTTCCTCATATCCATCCACCTACAAGTCCAACAGCACATCTTTGGCACTTATTATGTGTCAGGTCTAGGAGCTCTGGTAACATAGTGCCTAAGGCACTTGACTGCTAACCAGAAGGCTGGCAGCTCAAACCCACCAGCCACTCCTCAGAAGCAAAGTTGGGCAATCTACTTCGGTAGTGATACTGCCTCAGCAACCCAAGGAGGGGTCCTATGAGTCAGGGCCGACTCGACAGCACATAACAATAACAACAACAACAATGTGCCAGGTCTACCACCCAGCTGCCAGTTTGTTGTAATGAGGTGGCTTGTGGGTTGCTGTAATGCTGGATGCTGAGTACTTGTGCTTCAGATCCCAGCAGGGTCACCCATGGTGGGCAGGTGCCAGCAGAGCTTCCAGACTCAGACAGACTAGGAAGAAAGGCCTGGTGACCTGCTTCTGAGAATCAGCCCGTGGAAATCTTACACATCACTCAGAATAGTGTCAACTTGCTTGCTTGGATGTGTCATCAGAGAGATCAACTGCTGGTAGAGGACATCATGCTCGGAGAAGTAGAGTGTCTACGAGGGTGTGGGAGCCCCTTGGTGACAGTATGATAGCTGTAACAATGGACTCAAATGTGCCAGCAATTGTGAGGATGACACAGGCCCATGTAACGTGTAGTACTGCTGGGCATAAGGTCACCAGGAGCTGATTCGATACCAGCTGTCTGTCTGTCTTTCTCTATCTCTCTCTCTAAGTGCCAGATCCTGCCTAAGCACTGGAATTTTAATGCTGAGCCACAGACAATTGGGAACGCCTAACAATGCTATATAACTAAGGTTGCTTTTGTCACGAACAATAAAGTGATGTTCGAATTTCCCACTGAGCTACTTAACCAGCTGTGAGACCCAGTACAAGTTCTGTTGACTTGTTTTCAATCACTTCATTCAATCACCGTTTGCTAACGGCTATGTTGTACCACACACGGTACAAGGCACAAGGGTCAAAAATCAGTTGCCGTAGAGTTGATCTTGACTCACGGTGACCTCCTGTGTGTCAGAGTAGAACGACAACAACAAAAAGAACAACAAAAACATGGGGTTTTCAATGGCTGATTGTTTAAAAAAATTTATTGTGATTTGGTTGAAAGTTTACAGAGCAAATTCACTTTCCATACAGCAGTTCACATACACTTTGTCTCATGACATTGACTGCAATTTCCCACAATGCAACAACTCTCTTCCCACTTCCTCCACATAGTTACCTCTTCCCTGTGTCCTTCCCTCCCATGCACTCCTACCCCCTGAGCTGTCTCCCTGTACATACACAGCCCTTCTATTCTCCCACGATTGATCTCTCCAAGGAGTGTATCTACCTAATGTCAATGTTCATTCAATGGCTGAGTTTTTAGCAGTAGATTGACATTCCTTTCTTCTGAGGTGTCTCTGGGTGAACTGTCAACCTATCAGTTAGCAGCCAAGGACTAAAACCAACCAACCAAACTCACTGCCATGGAGTCGTTCTGACTCATAGCGACCCCTGCTTGGGTTTCTGAGGCAGTATCTCTATAGAAGTAGGTTGCCCCATCTTCCTTTTGAAGTGTGGCCGGTGGGTTTGAACCGCCAGCCTTCTGGTTAGCAGTCAAATGCCTTAGGCACTACACCACCAGAGCTCCTTTTTACTCCATTTTTAAAAATGAAGAACAAACTACCTGATCCATGGTAACCTAGTCACTAAATGGAGGATCCCCAAAGCCAGGGCTTGCAAGACCAAGACTTGTGATCTTAACCAGTTCCATGGTCTACCCTGTGAATGTACTATGGTGATGAACTCTGAGTAGGGCAGCCCTGGAGCTCAGGGAGCAGGCGGGAATGGGAGGTGGCTTTAGAAGGATGTGTTGAACACCGGAGCTGAGTCTTGATGATGAAGTGGGGTTAGACAACCAAAGAAGGGAGCAGCCAAGTATGAGGCTCAGCCTGTCTTTGGGAGGCTTCCAGGGCTTGGAGGTGGCTGCACTAGATGGATGTTGAGTGGATGCAGGAAGTGGCTGCAGAAGGTGCCAGGGTCCAAGGCAGTCTCCATTCCCTCTTGGGGGACTTTCCATATTTTACAACAAGAGAAATCGTCAGTTTTATGTTTTTGAGGATCACCATATTTGTAAGGAGTCCCCAGCTAGCACACATGGTTCACGTGGTCAGCTGCTAACCAAAAGGTTATAGGTTCAAGTCTACATACCTCAGAAGAAAGATCTGTCCATCTGCTTCCAAAATATCAGCTATTGAAAATCCTACGGAGCGCAATTCTACCATATTACACATGGGGTCGTCATAGCTAAGAATCCACGCAACAGAAACTGATTTGGGTTATAATTGGAAAAAAGAAGCAGAAATGTCATTGTCCACAGATCCTATGGTGCTCTCACCCCGAAAAATCACCCGGAAACTCTTAGAACTAATGAGAAAGAGCAGTAAAATGGCTATACACACGCATACACACACACATAAAAATAAAAAGCCAGTTGTTCTCTTATGCGCTAGCAATATGCAGTTAGAAACACAGTGGACAGACTCCAATTCCTCATAGCAGCAAAAATAATTTGTTTTTAAACCCTCAAGGAATACATTTAACTATATGAAGAAAATTATAAAACTTCACTAAGGAACATTTTAAAAAATACCTTGGCTTACTGTAATAACAGCATATTCTTAAAAGGCAAGACTTAATATTATAAATGGGTTCTCTCTTAATTAATTTGCTGGTTTAATGCAATTACAACATAAATCCCAATAGGACAGTTTTTGGGAAACTTGACAAAGTGATTCCAGAATGCATTTGGACAAGTAATTGGCTGGAAAGAGCCAAGGAGAAAAATTTCAAGAAAGTAACAAGGTGAAATTATAATATGTTTAATATCTGTGAGTGCTAGAGCAGCAATAAATTGAAAAGTGTAGCAATGATTCAAACAGAGGCAGATTAATGGAATGGGGGAGGGAGCCAAGTGACAGATGTTAATATAACACACAAATGCACACACACACACAGGCACATGCATACACAAATGCATATGTGCAAACATGGACACATGCATGCACACACATGCACACATATGCACATATGTGAAGAGAGTCACTTTGGTGTGTGACATTGATTCATTCAACAAGCATGTATTGAGCACCTATTATGTGCCAGGCAGAGTTCAGAGTTCTAAAGATGAAATGGGTGGTCTAAGTTTAGGCAACTTCCTGTGTATTATCTCAGTTCTGTTTTCAGATGGCCGATAATTGTCAATATTTGTTATGGGATGAATTATATCCTCCCAAAATATATGTTGGAATCCTAACCCCTACACTGGTGGGTGCAACCCTGTTTGGGAACAGGGCTTTCTTTGATATGTTAAGGAGGTTTTATTAGTGTAGGGTGTACCCTAAACCTGATCACTTCTGAGTGATATAGGGAAGAGCCTAGACACAGGGAAGAGCAAGCAGAAATGAGGAAGACAGGTGTCTTGTGAAGATCTCCAAGGATCTAAGGATAATGGAGGAGACAAGGATTTTTCTCCAGAGTGGACACACAGAGAGCCTTCCTCTAGAACCACTTCCCTGAACTTGGACTTCTGGCCTCCCCCAGGGTGAGAACATTAATTTTGTTCTCTAAAGCTACCCCTTGGGGTATTTCTGTTACAACGGCACTTGCAAACCAAGACAGTATTCTTGAGTCATTCCTATGATTTTTCCTCCCCCTTGGGGCTGTGAGGAAGAAGGAAACCATCTGAGCACCCCTTCATGCAACAGTAACCTCCACTTGAGATGGCCTCTTGTGGAAATTTCCTTGGTGGCCCGCAGAAGCTCTTCTACCTCAGCTGGGGACGTGCCAGTGACCAAAGCTTCTGACCCCCCCAGGAGATGCCAACCCAACAAATCAACGTCAGCTGTCACTCGTCTTCCTCCTTCATCAGCTCCCATCTGACACACCTCAATCTCTCGCAGCCAACGCGGTCTTCTCCACTCAGCTTCACATTGAAAGATCCCTTTGTTTGTTGCTGGTTCTACAGCGCAGGGTCTTTAATCAAAACACGGGGGTTAGTTTATTGGAACACACTCCCCCATGTAGGTCTCCTTTGGCAGCCAGTGCCTCCAATGATTCACCACAGGATCTGCGGTCTTCAAATCTGAGTTTTTCCTGAACGTACACTGTAGGCCCCTGTTAACTTCTACTTTTCTCACCACCTGCAGGGAACATAGCAAAGAATCTGGAGCTCATTCCTGGGAAATTTCTTCTTCCCATCATCATCACCATCATCAGCATTTACACCATCTCATTAATGATGCACTTACACCAGGCTAAGCATTGTAGGCTAAACATCTCCTTTAATCCATTTAATCTGTAAAGGATTGCCTTAGGAAACAGGGATGCTCTTGAGGCAATTAACTTAATTGAATCAATTTAATTTTTGATCCATTATCTATACAACACATTATAGCAATTCCATTTTTTCTCTAATTTTTATTTTAATTTGACTAGATTTGCTTTCATCAGGAGAAGTCTTTTTTTCTGTAGATACTGGTTAAACATGTTTTAATCCCACTGTGTGGAGTCTAGTGTTTGGTTCTGTGGACATTTCACCACACCCTTCTTAGATGGAAACTATTAGAGCCCTGTGTGAGGTCAGGACATAGATGGGGTGACAAAGGCATCCATCCACAGTGGTGGTGGGGCAGTGGTGACAAGAGATGGTTACATACAGGGAGCTTGATCAAATAAGTAAATATACTGAGTATAATAAAAGCCAGTTGTCTCACTGTAGGATAAGAGCGCTACAATCTGAGACAATTCAAGCACCCAAAGAAATAAATGATGATAGTAAGAAATTAAGACCCAGAGAATAAATGAAGAAATAAATTATCAAATGAACAAATACTTGGACAGAAGAGAAAATATGTCCTTAAAGTAGAATGGCAACTGACAAACATAGAAGCAATGATGGAATTAAAACATTCCAACCATCATCACAGTAATTAACTCAGCCATGAAACATCAATGGACGCTAAGAAGTAGTACATGAAATTTTGATGAATGGGATATTAGTACACATCCAAGTATCTCGCCACAAATACTTATAAATTACAGTAGGAAAAAGAATAAATTTACAGTGTCACAAGTTGACAGATACGACCTTAACTATGTGATCAAAGTCAGCATCACCAGCATTGAGACTAATCAGTTATGTGCCTCCTGACATAACACACTGAGGGCATGACATCACTTCTGCAGTGTCCAACAACTTGCAACCTGAGTCTAGTAACAAGAAAACATCTAAGAAGCCCAAACTGAGGGCTGCTGTGCAAAATAACTGGTTTATGACCTTCGAAAGCACAAGGTCACGGAGTCAAAGAAAGGCTATGGAACTGCTCCAGATTCACAGAACTGAAGAGCTAGGAAAACGAAAAGCAACATGATCTTAGAACTGATCCTTTTGCTATAAATGGCATGATGAACAAAACTGGGAAAAGGAGTCCTGGTGGCATAGTGGTTAAGCGCTCGGCTGCGAACCATAAAATCAGAGGTATGAACCCACTTGTTGTTGTTGTTATTTGCCGTGGAGTCGGCCCCGACTCATAACAACCCCTCCCTGGGTTTCCGAGGCAGTACCACTATGGAAGTAGGACTGCCCAACCTTCCTTCCAAGGAGTGGCTGGCGGGTTTGAATCGCCAGCCTTCTGGTTAGCAGTCAAGTGCCTTAGGCACTATGCTACCAGAGCTCTCAATGAACCCACTAGCTGCAGGATAAAGATGTGGCAGTCTGCTTCCATAAAGACTGTTGTTGTTGTTATGTGCCGTTGAGTTGGACCCGACTCACAGCAACCCCTCCTTGGGTTTCTGAGGTGGTATCACTACAGCAGTAGATTGCCCAACTTTCTTTCTGAAGAGTGGCTGGTGGGTTTGAACCACCAGCCTTCTGGTTAGCAGTCAAGTGCCTTAGGCATTACACTACCAGAACTCCTCCATAAAGATTACAGTCTTGGGAATCCTATGGGACAGTTCTACTCTGTCCTATTGAGTCACGATGAATTGGAAATAACTTGATGGCACACAGTAATAAAACTTGAATGAAGGCCAAAGCTTACAAGACAATGATTTATCAATGTTAATTTCCTGATTTTGATCCTGTAGTTAGTTAGTGGAATGTCTTTGTTGTGGTAAAGACACACTGAAATATTTGGGAGTAACGGGGCATCAGGTCTGCAGTTGACTCACATATGGTTTAAAAAGTTTTATAATACTATTCCTGCATATTTTTCCTCTAAGTTCAAAACTATTTCAAAATAAAAATTCAAAACAATTTTAATTATTACATATATAATATTTTATATAAACTATGAGAAGTGTGGGGAATAATCTCACAGCAAAGAGAAATAAGAAACCAAATAGAACACGTAGTAAGATAAATACTGACAAGCACAATCCTAATCAAATTTCCGCCATCTGCGATTGTTTGCTGTGTAACCTGGCCAAGTTCTCTAATCCCCCTTCGCCTCATTTGCATCAACTTGAAAATGACACTAATATTAACAGCACCAAAATCCTTATTTGAGAATTAAATAAAATAAACCATACAAAGCCTTTATCCTATTGGCTGACCCATAGAAAGCAGTGGGTGGTATGAGCCATCTCACAAATATTTTTACCAAATCAATTTTTCCTATGTAAAAGTTTGCACGTCTACACTTCATCAAGGATATTTGACTCTTTCAACAAGTTTCTGTCAAGAACAGACTTTATCATGTATATTTTTAGCTGCTGTCAGTTTTCCTTTCTCTTAATCATTCTACCAAGTAATTTTTTCCTCAGGTCAATTTCTTGCAGATTTCAGGGTTATCAAAAGGTTGTGAAACTTCTTAGTCATAACCAAACCCCTGAGGGAATGAGTCTCCGGGTTTGGGAGCCTAGGACCACAGCACCACAGCATCAGGGGATAGCTAGGTCAATCGGCATAATGTGTTGCACAAAGACAAAGTTCTGCATCCTACTGTGCTGAGTAGCTACTGGGGTCTTGAAAGCTGGCAGTGGCCATTAATATGCAATTATTGGTCTCCTCTCATCTGGAGTAAAGCAGAGTGAAGAAAAACAAAGGCTCAAGGAAACAATTAGTCCAAAGGACCGATGGACCATAGGAACCTCAGCCTCTGCTACCTGGAGACCAGAAGAACTAGATGGTGCCCGACTATACTACTGACCTCTCTGATCAGGAGCACAGAAGGTCCTGGACAGACGGGAGAAAAACAGAACAAAATTCAGAATCATAGAAAAGACCAGACTAGTCTGATCGAGCACCCCACTCTCAGTACCATATTCTGTTCTGGTTCCCTAGTGCCACTCTGACAAGAATATACCACAATGGGCTGTCCTTAACAAACAGGAGTTTATTCTCTTACACTTCGGGAGGCTAGAAATCCGAGTTCAAAATGCCAGGCTCTAGGGACTGGGTGAAAGCCCCTTGACCTTGGGCTTCAGCTCTGCCTCTTGTTCCAGGCCCACTGAAGCTAGAGAGGCATTTCTTCACTCAGGCTGCTGAGGCTAACAAGCCCAAGGTTGACAGATAAAATGGCACAGTCCCAATGTTAGCAAACCACACGACAGGCCATTAATTCAAGTCCATTGAAAGTCGGCAGAGCATGGCAGGCTGCTGAACAATGACACGGCCACATGCAGGGTCCAAGCGTGCCATAAACTAGAGATTATCCCCAAGGCTTTTCCTTATATACAGGAAGTAGAACACATCCCAAAGGCAGCTACTCAGCTGCTTGTGGTAGATTCCACCATGGAGTTGATTGCCAGTCTCCTCAGGGGGAATAACCACCACCAGCTGCCCAGCCACTCAACCAGGCCCAGCCAAGCTGACACACAACATAACCACCACACTGGCAGAATTCCCTGACTGTGGCCCTTAGACATCCTTCAACCTTGGAACCTAACCCAACCCCTGGAGATCACCTTTCAGCCAAACAACTATAAAGTGAACAATAACAGCCCTGAGGAACGAACTGCTCAAAACAATTAACCACAGGAAACCAAAAGGGCAGCATTTGCTCCAAAACAAAGCTCAGAAGGCAAGGAGGGGCAGGAAAGAAGGGTGCATGGATGTGGGGAACCCAGGGAGGAAGGGGGAAGAGCAGTGTTCAATGGAAGGGATTGCGACTATGGTATGAAACAAAATGTGCACAAATTGTTGGATGGGAAACGAATTTGCTCTGCAGACTTTTACTCAAACATCAATTTACACACACACACACACACACACAAAGCTGTGAGTTTTTCAACTATAACAAATTTTACAGTGTGTAGATTACCAGCTGTCAGTTTTATTTTGTGTTGTATATTTCTATGAGTAATATGTTTTGTGAATTAGAAGGCAGACTCCTGGTGTTTCACCCATGTGCTGCACTGGAAAATACTCACCTAAAAACCAAATTGCAGATATGGATGGCTGTTAAGAGTCAAAATGGTGAGCCATGAATCTTGCTCTGTATCCAGCTTGTCTGTAATGTGGAACAGAGAACTGGAACACTGGGTGGGCAGGTGACCTTGAGTCTCCTTTAATTCTAAGATTATAGAATCTCTATGGGAAATTGACACAGACATAGTAGGATTTCATTGAGAAGCAAACTATTACCACAGAAAGAGGCCTGGCTTTTGAGTCATTGGTCTCAGGCTCAGATCTCTAAGCAACAGGACATTGGATAAGTCACATGGCCTTCCCAAGCTTTAATAATGAAATGGGGAAGTGCTGCTCACCTCCAGAATTTTGAACACTGACAGAGAAAATGCAAGGACTTGGGGTTCACTCTGATGTGCTCTCATGGCTTTTTAAACACGTGCTTTTATGGTAAGTGGTAGTTTATCATGGTGCCTGTATTTGACAAACTCAAAGGAGCTGGTTTATCTGATGATGCCCTTCACGCAAGCAGCACTTGATGTTCCTACTATAGGAGGGAGGAGTCTGCAGCTCCTGTGTTTTTATAACCTGTCCAGACTATAAAACCATGTATTTCTAAGGGTCTTGCTATCTGCTACACTGAAGTGTGCGTGTGAGCAGAGACGGTTGGTGCATCTTAATCCCAGCTGTTCCCGGTGAGCTGTGTGACCTTGGACCGACCAGTCATATGGCCATTAAATCACATGACTTATTTCACCCAAGACGCAATACAGGTCCAAAGCAAATAAATAAATCACACGACTTAGGAAAATGACCAAAAACGGGCTCTGGAAAGAGAAAGGTCTAGTGCAAATCTTGAACTTACCTCTTTCCAACTGCATGGCCTTGAGCAAATTATCTAACCCTCTTTGAATCTCAGACTTCTTTTCTCTGCTGAATATTTTTTGTATTGTGGTAAAATATATAGATAACACACTTGTCAATTCAACATTTTCTACATGTATAATTCAGTGACATTGATTACACTAATCATGTTGTCCAGCCATCACCCATATCCACTGTGACATCTCCCATCACCATTAACAGATACTGAATGCTTCGTAAGCAATGACTCCTCTTCCTTCCCCGCTCCTGCCTCTGGTAACCACTAATAAACTTTGGTGTCTATTCATATCTTCTGAGTGGGGTCATACAATATTTGTGCTTCTGTGACTGACTTTGCTCAGCACCGTGTTGTCAAGGTTCTTCCACACCATAGCATGTATCAGGCCTCCATTTCTCTTTACGGGTGAGCAATATTCCACTCTATACATGGACCATGTTTTGTTTATCCATGATGGGGGTCCTTAGACTTGTCACTGGTAAAGCAGAGAATAAGAATATCAGGATAGCAAGATTGCCTTACAAACAAACACACACAAACCCACTGCCATTGAGTCGATTCTGACTCATAGCAACCCCCATTGGGTTTCCGAGGTGGTAAATCTTTACAGAAGTAGATTGCCCAGTCTAGCTTCCATAGAGTGGCTGGTGGATTTGAACCACCAACCTTCTGGTTAGCAGTCAGATACAGATACACTGAAATAATGTAGGCAAAATGCTGCCAAATTTGGTACCAAGAAGATGCTCAATAGGATACATAAATATCCATATATCTTCTTTCTCTCTCTTCACCATCTTCATCTTCAAATGAGACAACTGGACTCAGTGGTGTCTAAGTTTTTTTCAATGTCAAAATCATTCTGCTTAATGCCTGGTGCTAAGTATTGGGATATAGCTGAGCCATGTGGACATGAAGCCACCTAGAAACCAGGATGGCAGCAGGCATTAGGCGTGAATTTGAAAGAAGGCAGCAAAATGAGAGACATGGCTTAGAGTTGAAGACGATCAAAGACACACTGATGAAATAGTGACTGTTCTTTTATGGGATAATGAGAACTTTGGCTGAGAAATTTCCAACCTGGAGAAATTGGATAAAAGAGTGAGTTCAGTGGATTCTTAATAATAGAGTGAATAAAGCTTCATGCCCTGTGAGAGACAAGGCTAAGTAAAGGCAGGGGCCTGGGAAGGTCTACATCCTCATCAAGAAAGTGGGACCAATGGAGACTACAGACAGGGGGACCCAAGGGAAAAAACTCATGAGAAAAGCTAGCTTTCACTTGAATGCACAAGGCCTTGTTCTAAGCATGTTATATGTGTTAACTCGCTCCTCACAACCACCTTATAAGGGAAGGGCCATTATCTTCTGGGGTATAGGAAACTAAGGAGTGAATGGTTAACACACTCAGCTGCTAACCCAAAGGCTGGAGGTTCAAGTCCATCCAGAGGCACCTTGGATGACAGGCCTGATGACCTATTTCCAAACAAATCAGCCCACAGAACACAGTTCTATTCTGATACCCATGAGGTGGCCATGAGTTGGAGACCACATGGTAGCAACTGGCGGGGATGGTGGTAGGAAACTAAGTGGCCAAAGACCACAGAGCTAATAAAAGGCAGGGTGGGGACTCAGCTTTTCTGACCCCAGGGACCCTGCTCTTAATCACAGCTTCTGTCAGGCAGGAGTGGGACTCATACATCTATTAGAGTCAGAGTAGGTGTAGGATCAAAACGACTCTGTTTTGACCCAGAAGTACTCAGCAGCTGGGGGCAGTGGTGGGTCAATGGTGGAATCCTTATCTTCCACGAGGGAGACCCAGGTTCAGCCCCCAGCCAGTGCACTACATGTGCAGGTACCCCAACCACTGGAGGGGTTCATGATGCTGAACATGTGTCAGTGGAGCTTCCAGACTAAGACAGACTCAGAAGAAAGGGCAGATGACAAAGGGTTGGTCTTTGGTGCATGGGACGGCCATGGGTTGGGGGACCGACTGGGACACAGCTGGCTAGGAGGAAGCGTGGTGCAGTCTATAAGATCCACACTGAGTGGGACATTCGGGTTCTACCTAGCTATCAAGCAGTGACCCTCCCTCTTAAGCAGGCCCCCTGAGGCCAAGAGACTGACAATCCACCTTGCTCTTGTCCACATTCGATAAACTGGGAAACTTTCCAGGGTAGTTAGTGCCTACTAACTA
Organism: Orycteropus afer afer; assembly: GCF_000298275.1. Lineage (NCBI taxonomy): Eukaryota > Metazoa > Chordata > Mammalia > Tubulidentata > Orycteropodidae > Orycteropus > Orycteropus afer. Next base: position 8,941,949 of record NW_006921648.1, read on the forward strand.
AGGCATTGTAGGGGGTCATCCCTAACAAAATGAAAACTAGAAGCTTGCTCCTCAAGTGAGTCATTTCCAAAGAGAAGAACCCACTGTGAGGCTATAAATGACCCTAATATCTAGACATGAATCCTATTCTCAAGGAAACTCAACATTCCCAAGGAGAATGAAACTCAACACTCCCAGGGATGACGGAAGAGCTGGGAGGATGGTCTTTTTTTTATGATAAGTTTCACATCCTTTCTGAGAAAGGTACTGCAGGGTTACAGAAAGAAAAAATAAAATTGAAAAATGTAAAACTAATCTGAGTGATAAGAAGTGGGCTTCACTCAACATTTTTTACATGTATAATTCAGTGACATTGATTACACTAATCATGTTGTCCAGCCATCACCCATATCCACTGTGACATCTCCCATCACCAAATACTTTGGTTCCATGATTTATTAGACTTTGGTTCCATGATTTATTAGACTTTGACTGTGTTTACAACAGCTTTTCATGGATCAAATGATAGTGCACACAAGCTGTATGTAGGGCTGAAATTATCAAGAACCAACAAAGTGGACCATCCTGAGCCTCTCCATTAACCCCTAGACTCTAGAAGAGCCAAATCACTCCCATTTATTTAGTTTAAGAGTTTATAGAAAAAGTTGTCCTATTCTTTATATAATATATTGAAAAACACTGATGATTGATAGATATCTATTATGTTTAAATTGTGACTTGCCTCCCCCAAATGTGTGCTTGAATCTTAACTCCTATTCCTGTGGGTGCATCCTATTGGGGAATAGGGTTTTCTTTGTTATGGTAAGGAGGACATACCAGTTTAGAGTGGATGATAAATTGCTTTTGAGTGATATAAGGAATAGCAAAGAAACAGACCCCTGCTGTTGTCAAGTCTATCAGACCCAGAGACAAGCACAGATGGAGGGAAGATAAATGACACATGAGTATCTTCAAGGACCTGAGGAGCAGAATCGGAAAGAGATCAAGGTCTTCCCCCAGAGCTGACTCAGAAAAACTTCCCCTGTAGCTGCTGCCGAGTTCAGACTTCCAACCTCTCGGACTGTGAGAAAACAGATTTCTTTTCTTTGAAGTCACCTACTTGTGGTATTTTTGTTATAGCAGCAAGAGGAAACAAGACAATGTCAGCATATATTGTAAATGCTAAAGTGTTGTTGTTGTTATGTGCTGTGGAGTCTCATACCTGACTCATAGTGACCCCTCCTTGCATTTCTGAGGCAGTATCACTATGGAAGTAGGGTGCCCAACCTTCCCTCCGAGGAGTGACTGGTGGGTTTGAACCGCCAGCCATCTGGTTAGCAGTCACGTGCATTAGGCACTACGCTATGAGAGCTCCCTAAATGCTAAAGTAGTGCTTCCTAAATTGGCCTGGACATATGAGTTACATGGGGACTTGTTAAAATGCAGAGTATGAGTCAATAAGCATAATAGTTTCCTAGGGCTCCAGTTACCAATGATTGTGAACTTACTGAACGCTTTCATGACCCATGGGACATATACCACCCACCAATATTTTCAGTGACTCATGTTTCTTGGGAAGCTGATATCCCAGCTGTAGTACCTGCTGCTTGTAAAGCATTACACAACAGCTGCAACAATGGACTTGAGCATACTAGCTGTCATGAAGATGGCACAGGACCAGGCCGACATTTTGTTCTTTTGTGCATCAGGCTGCCACGAATCGGAGCCTACTCAACGGCAACCAACAATAACAGCAATACATCACATACTCACACACATCAACACCCACTGTAGGTTCCAAGTCTTGTCAGCCAAAGATGCTGAAAATTTTTAGGAAAGGATGTGGCCACGTGAGGGCAGGAACAATTATAGAATAATTTGGACAGGGATTTTCCCTGGTCCCTGGCTCCGTAATGTGACACCTGGCTATGATGACAATGTCTGAACAGTGTCTTATTCATGGGGCTTACATAAACCTCCCCACCTCTCATAAAAACCAACACTAATAATACATATAAGCAGCCTTGGTGGTCCAGTGGTTAAGTGCTCAGCTAATGGAAAGGCTGCTCTGTAGGCAAAAGCTGAGGCAGTCTGCTTCTGTAAAGATTACATACAGCCTTGGAAACCTTATGGGGCACTTCTACCCTGTCCTACAGAGTCACTGTGAATTGGAATTGACTCAATGGCAATGTTTGTTTGTTCGTTTGTTTTTATTTTTTTAAATAATATGAGTTTCTATTTAAAGGAGTTATTACAAATGCCAGAGTATTTTGGTATTTAACTAAACTCAGCATCACCAAGTTCACATTCTCACAAGACAGTGAAGGTAGGGTCAGTGCTCAGGCGTCCTTGAATAATGCTGTTACCTCTAGACTCTGTAGCCAATGGCCTGGGTTCAAATCCCAGCTGCGGCATGTATTAACTGTGTGACCTTGGGAAAATTTATTGCCTTCTCTCTTTCAGTTTCCTCATCTGAAATATCTAGAAAAGAATTGTTATTTTATAGAGTTGTTTTGAAGGTTGAAGAAGTTAATATATGGAAAGCGTAAAAAACACTCAAAAAAAAAAAAAAAAAAACCTTAGCCATTGTTATCATTGTATTTACTACTCTTATTATGTCCCCGTAGTCCACTCATGGCTGATTTAATACCACCTTCTTATCTGGGTGTTTTTAATACCAAGTTTGCTCCAGAGACCACGATAACAAAATCCATTTCCCTGCACCTTTTAATATTCCATTTCAATTTTTATCTGTTGATTTAATTTATACCTCGGCTCATCCTCAGAAGGATCTAAGCAGAAAAGAGGTCTATAATCCTTACCACTGCCTTCTTGTGTTTTCTGGCCTTATTCCTCTGTGTGGGTGAAATGCCCGTGGGCGTTTCACCAGGAGACATGCCACACAGATGAGACAACCGTGCCT
>NW_006921648.1:8945485-8946931 GCF_000298275.1 Orycteropus afer afer
ACACACACACACACACACACACACAACTGCCACTGAGTCGATTCTGACTCACGACTACCCTGTGTGTGTCAGAACAGAAATGGCTCCACAGGGTTTCCAATGGCTGACTTCTGGGAAGTAGATCTGTGGACTTTTCTTGCAAGGAGCCTGTGGGTGGGCTTGAGCCTCCAGCCTTTCAGTTAACAGCAGGGTGCGCTGTCTGCACCACCCAGGAATCCAGGCATCATCTGGCATACAGCTTCACATTCCATCCTTACAACACTTGAAAATTAAAAATCACTGTCCTCATTTAACAACGAGATACATTTTTTAAGAGGACACATATGTTTACCAAGGTCATAGGATTAATGTGTGGCAGAACCTGTATTTTAATCTAGGCTGCCTGAAATAAATCTGTATATTGCAATCCATAATATTTTATGTGCACATACAAACACTATGTGATACACAATGGATAGTATTACCATCAACTGGGTAAGATGTAACATATGATACATCAAAAAATATGCTTATACTCTTTGTTATAAGCCACTGGAACTACAGATAATTTTATGTGCTTTTCATGATTGTAGGCATTCTACATTCAAAACGTACATTATTTTCCTAATTATATTTTATTATTATTATTATTTTTAAATTGTGATTTGGTTGAAAGTTTACAGAGCAAATTGGTTTTCCATTCAACAATTCATACACATTTTGTTTTGTGACATTCATTGCAATCCACCCCACCCCCCGCCATGTAACAGCACTCTTCCCACTTCTTCGTCTTTTTTCCCTATCTCTTCCTGTTTTCTGAGCTTTATCCCTGGGCAAATGCTGCCCTTCTGATCGCCTATGGTTGATTGTTCTAAGGAGTGAAACCTTCCTGGTATTACTGTTCACCTCATAGGCCTGTTTGCCTGACAGTTGAGCTGCAGGAGTGAGTTCAGCAGCTGGCTTGAAGGGTGTCTAAAGACCATAGTCCCAGCGGTCCACCAGTCTCTATCAGCTGGTCTTCTGCATGATCTTGAGTTTTGCTCCACATTTTTCTCCTGCTCTATCTGGAACCTCCTATTGGGATCCCTTTCAGAGTGGTTAGCAGTGGTAGCTGGGCACCATCCAGTTCTGCTGGTCTCAGGGTCATGGAGGATGGGGTTTATGGGGTCTATTAGTCCTTTGGACTAATTGTTTCCTAGTGTCCTTGAATTTTCTTCACTCCTCTTTGCTCTGGATGGTGAGAGACCAATTGCTGCACCCCTGATTATATCTTAAATACAACATATTCCCAAAAAACCAATGCTGTTGAGTGGCTCATGGCAACTCTATAGGACAGAGAAAACTGCCCTAGAGGGTTTCCAAGGCTGTAAATCTTTACCGAAGCTACCACATCTTCCTCGTGTGGAGTGGCTGGTGGGTTCTAACTGCTGACATTTCCACTGTGAGCCAGGTGCTTTAACCACTGTG
>NW_006921648.1:8947865-8949063 GCF_000298275.1 Orycteropus afer afer
GTAGGTACCATTATAACCACTGTTTTATTTATAAGAAAACCGAGGCAGGATGAGCCTGCTGGATGTTCTCTGCACGTCCCTCTAGTCTCATTCTACCCTCTTCTCCATGACCCAGAGACTGGATTCTATGAACTGCATCCCTAAGTGCCCTGGCCATCTGGCTTCTGGTTGGGTTCAGCCAATGAGAGGCTGGGAAGAAAGCATTCAGCCAAGTGGGGCTTGAGAGGAAAGAGTGATTGGTGTGTTTCTTCTCTTGCTCCCATCCCTGGCAGGCTGTGGAGAGGGAGGGGCTAGGTTTCTCCACTGAGGCCACAGTTCATGTCAGGTAGCCCTTTCCTACAACTCTTGCTGAGTTCTGGCAACTTCTCCTTCTTCCTATGCCTCTGTGTGTTTGTGTGTGTGTGTGTGTGTGTGTGGTGTGTGAACTCTCTGCAGTTGCTAGCTCAGGTGCTTCAACACCCCTAGCCAGCTTTCCATACCTGTCCACATCTTTGCAGAATGCTGTCATTAAACACTTCTCAACTCCTCTTTTTAAGGGCCATCTTTATTTCTGGCCACCATCTCCCCAGGGAAAGTGAGCTTCAGTAACTTTTTCAAGGTACCACAGGTAATAAGTAACCGAGGGAACACTGAAGGATGCACGGATTTGGAATAAGCAGGAAGCATGAAGAATTAGGTTTGGGACATGATGAGCTTGAGGTGCATGCTCAGCAACCCAATAGGTGTTCCAAGAGGCAGCTAAAATAAGGATCTAGATAGAGCTCTTAAGCAGGAACCCTGGTGGTGCAGTGGTTAAGTACTAGGCTGCTAACTAAAAGGCTGGCACTTCAAAACCACCAGCTACTCCTTGGGAGAAAGATATGGCAGTCTGCTCCTATAAAGAACACAGCCTTGGAAACCCTATGGGGCAATTCTATGCCATCCTATAGGGTTGCTCCCAAGAGTGGGCTGGGCTAAGGATACAGATGGACATGGAAGTGAAGCCGTTGGATTGGGTGAGCATAACTAGGAGTGTGTTCGGAATAAGAAGAGTAGAGGAGCGAAAGCTGAGCCCTGAGAAAAACCAAAATTACAGGACAGGAAGATGAACTGGACAGACAGGCAAACTCCAGAGAACATGACGAAATCCTCGGCAACTTGAGGCTCCTGCAAGCCTTGCTATGAGAAGATGTCAAGGAAGAGAGGTTAAGAGCAATAG
>NW_006921648.1:8951688-8954252 GCF_000298275.1 Orycteropus afer afer
AGGCGCTGAAAGCTTGTCTTACCCAAGGTCACATGGCTAGCAAGTATTTCAGGGAGGGACCTAGGAGCCTCCAGAGACAATGAAAGAAAATGGTGACTTTCTACGTCATTCCTCTCCTCTAGAAGGGAAGCTCCAGGAGGACTGGGATCTCTGTCCACTTCGTTCAGAGAGTCACCTCAGGACCTAGAAGAAACATGGCCACAAAGAAAGTGCTCAGTAAGTAGCTGATGAATGAAGGAATGAATTTCCCACAGGTTTTGGCAAGATCTAGTCATTGGCTATTTTTGATAACAGTCACTATTGTGGAGTGTTAGCTATGAAAGACAGATTGGAATTCGTTGAGAAGAGGACGGGAGGTTAGGGCATAAAGGTGGTGAGCAAAGTCAAGTCTTTCAGGGAACATTCCTCTGTAAGACAGCAAAGAAATTGGGTGTTTTCTGGAGGACAGGAGGTTCCGTGGAAGAACATCCTCTTGTGGTTGTAGTTAGCAGTCATGGAGACGCCTCCTGACTCATGGCAACCCCACGTGTCCTACGCCATCCTGTGATTGGTTGGGTCTCGGACCATTGATTGATAGGGTCTTTTTTCATTGGCTGATTTTCAGAAGGAAATCATCAGGCCTTTCTGCCTGGTCAGTCTTAGTCTAGAAGTAGCCTGTTCAGTATCATAGCAACATGCAAGCTTCCATGAATAGAGAGGTGGTGGCCATGTACGAGATACATCAGCTGGGAATCGAATCTGGGTATCCCACCTAGAAGGTGAGAATTCTACCACTGTGCCCCCAGTGCTCCCGGAGCATCCTCTAGGCATCACAGTTGTATCTGTAAACTAGTGGGATGATTCAATGGAGAAACGAGGCAAGGCAGAATGGGGATGCCAGGGTGAGAAGAATTCCACAGCGAAAGTCTGGTCAGAGGGCACAGAAGAAGAGTGGATGATACCTGGAGGAGAGAGAAATACGAAACATGGCAGAGAGTGTATTTGTGTGCACCCCATCCTATATAGAAAACAGACAATGGCCACAGCTCTAAGAAGCTTCTGGAAACCTCAGCCACTCAGCCCAAGAACAGATTCCTCTTTGAATATGCATCTTCCTACTGTGTGTCAGGGTAGCCCCAGGTGTTGCCTCCTCACTGAATCTTCATAGTGATAAGACAGAGTCTGCGTTATAAAGTCCACTTTATGATGTGCAGCCCGAGAGCCAGAACAATTAAGTGGCTCTCTAAACATTACATGACAACCAAGAGTAAGTGAGGCGGTGGCGGTTCAGTGGTGGAGTTCTCACCTTCCGTGCCGGAGACCTGGGTTCCATCCCCAGCTGATGCATCTCCTGCTTCTCCATCCACCATGGCAGTGGAGCTCGTGTGGTGCTCTGGTGCTGAACAGGTTTAAACAGAGCTTTCAGACTAAGATGGGCTAGGAAGAAAGTCCTGGCAATCCACTTCTGAAAAGCAGTCGATAAAAAGCCTGTGGATCACAAGGGTCAGATCCATTGTGTATGGGGTAGGGACTGAGGGGCTGAATCAGCAGCTAACAGCAACGGTGCATCTGTAAGACAGTAAGTCAAGCACTTCAGGGGGCCACCAAAGACTTCCCCATGGACTGTTTCTGCTTCCAGGTCTCCCTTCTCCCCTAGGCTAAATAACAGACACTATCTATTGAGCACCTACTATGCCCAGGGACATTGTTCCTAGTATAAATTTATCCATATGTTAACTTGAATATTAAAATAACACAGTATTACACACTACTATGAATACTTGTACTATGGGAAGACTGTGGTAGTCAGTCACTACCTTTAATGAGCATTTACTGTGCCTCAGACACGGGCTAGGACACCACACATGCATTAATTGTCTCAACAGTCCAGTGACGTTATTCTATTAACGGGATGAGGTGGGTCACCATGGCCATAAAGGTGGTATCATCTGCTCAGAGCCACACTGCTTTGGCAAAACCAAGACTCCACCCTCATTCTCTCAGATCTCCAGATGTGTGCCTTAACCACCAAGCTACCCCATCTATTTATGTGTGTATTTTTTAATTATAATATTGCATTGTGTTTTTGGTGAAAATTTAACAGCAAAGTAGGTTCCCAATGAACAATTTTTATGCATACTGCTCTGTGACATTGACTGCATCTTTCATAATGTATCAACTTTCCCATTATTTCCATTCTGGTTGTTCTGTCTCCATTAATCCAGCTTCTCTACGCCCCCCCCCCCCTTCTCACTTTGACTTAGGTTAAATGCTGACTGTTGGCTCTCACAGAGATGGTTTTTAAAGGACCTCAGTTGTGCGTATTTTCTTATTAAATGCTAATATTAATACTGGGAGTTAGTTTTCCTCTCCTTGTTTCAGAGATGAAGAAAGAGGCAGAGTGTAGGACACTAACTTGTTCAAGTTTATAGGGTGTCCCCTGAGAGCCCTACCTTCCATTCATAACCTATTATATAAACCCACTGCCATCAAGTCGATTCCTACTCGTAGCGACCCTATGAAGCAGCTGGTGGGTTTGAACCACTGACTTTCTGGTTAGCAGCCAAATGCCTTACTCACTATGG
>NW_006921648.1:8954662-8955860 GCF_000298275.1 Orycteropus afer afer
ACATCTAAAAAAAACACTGGCATCAAGTCAATTTTGACTCATCAGGACCCCCACTGGGTTTCCAAGGCTGCAAATCTTTACAGTAGTAGATTGCCTCATCTTTCTCCTGTAGAGAAGATAGTGGGTTTGAATCACGGACTTTCTGGTTAGCAGCCAAATGTCTTACCCACTACGCCATCATGTATCTGTTGTGGTTGTTGTTGTTATGTGCTGTCGAGTTGGACCCGACTCATCGCGACCCCTCCTTGGGTTTCCGAGGCAGTATCACTATGGAAGTAGATTGCCCCATCTTCCTTCTGAGGAGTGGCTGGTAGGTTTGAAATGCCAGCCAGCCTTCTGGTTAGCAGTCAAGTGCCTTAGGCATTACACTACCAGCATCTACTAAGTCATCTAGTCATAAATGCTTCCAACGGCTTGGAACCTGTGTTCAGTGGAGCAGCACGTACATTGAAACCTCATGTGCTCTATTAATTTGGTAAACTTTCTCCAGACTCCAGCCGACACATCACAGATTTCAGTCGTAATGAGACTTAATGCGATTTGGCTGTAAAATATGTGACAGTAACTGCTTGTACAACACCGTCATGCTCCCTGAATTTCCTACCTTATTTATTAAGGTTGAAACCTCTTCCATCTCTTGTGAGGAGAGAAGAAGAAAAAGGTGCAAACCTCAGGCTATCTTGTCTTCAGAGCTCCTCAGAGCTAAGGAACGAATGGCCCAGCTTTGTTTAACTTCAATTTCTTCTCTGCTGAGTGACGCTGAACCCGAGACCTCCCTGTGTCCACAAACGTTAATTGATTATCAAGGGAGTACAGAGTTGTGACAGTTTTCACCACGGGAATGTGCAAAAGAAATGAAAGGAAGAATACATGCACATAAGGACCTAGTGTATCAGTTATGACAATAAGTAGTAATGGTATTTATTCCTCTGTTATAAGGCAAAAATCCTCATTATTATCTTAATCCAAGTTTTGTGGCCTATAGATGTCTTAAATGATAAACAAAGGCTAGAAATAAAAACAATTAGCAGTGTGGTAGTTACATTTTTAAGTCAACTTGGCTGGGCCTGGTTGAGTGGCTGGGCAGCTGGATGTAGTTATTCCCCATGATGAGACTGGCAATCAGCTCCATGGTGGGGTCTACCACAAGCAGCTGAGTAGCTGCCTTTGGCTATGTGGTCTGCTTCTTGTACATAAG
>NW_006921648.1:8956685-8958095 GCF_000298275.1 Orycteropus afer afer
TAAGTGCCAAGGAGCAAAGGGATTCAGACTGAGAAAGGCAACAGGGAGAGACACTGTCAGTTCCAAGAATGTTTGCCCGGTGCACTGGTACTGCTGTATTTTCCAATATCATACAGGAAATCTGGATTTTCATGGAGAAATATTCTAATACTTAAATGTTAGCAACTTATTAAAATAAATAGGGTGAAAACTGACATTATGTGAGTGAAACTAAATACATTTATGGCCATCTGACCCACAAGGAGGAGCTCTGGTGGCACAGTGGTTAATACATTTGGCTGTCAACCGAAAGATTGGTGTTTCAAACCCACCAGCTGCTCTGTGGGAGAAAGATGAGGCAGCCTTCTTCCTTAAAGATTACAGACTTGGAAACCTTATGGGGCAGTTCTACACTGTCCTCTAGGGGCAGAATCGCAGTGGGTTTGGTTTGAGCTTTGCTTCCATAAAGACTGTTGTTGTTGCTGTTAGGTGCCACCGAGTCATCTCTGACTCATAGCGACTCTGTGTACAACAGAATGAAACACTTCCCTGTCCCGTGCCAGCCCCATGATCCTTGCTATACCTGAGCCCATTGTTGCAGCCACTGTGTCAATCCATCTTGTAGAGGGCCTTCCCATTTTTCGCTGACCCTCCACTTTACCAAGCATGGCATCCTTCTCCAGGGAATGGTCCCTTCTGACAACATGACCAAAGAAGGTGAGACAAAGTCTGGCCATTCTCATTTCCAAGGAGCATTCTGGCTGCACTTTTTCTAGGACAGATTAGTTAGTTCTTTTAGCAGTCCATGGTACTTTCAGTATTCTTTGCCAACACCACAACTGAAAAGCATCAACTCTTCTTCAATCTTCCTTGTTCATTGTCCATAGGCCTTGGAAACCCATGGGGCAGTTCGATTCTGTCCTCTAAGAGTGCTGCGAGTCAGAATCGACTCGATGGCAGTGGGTTAAGTTTTTGGTTGGACCAGCAAGGACCCTAAATCAAAATCCTTTGGCCATAGAATCATCTAATAAAATCCCAGTCATTAATTTATTCCACACAGATCCACTGCTGACTGTGGTCACAGCATTTGTGCTAGACACTCAAGCATTAAGCTTGGGGAAAGAAGTATACAATGTTTTCCACCATGGTCTCTGGAGAAAATATTGAAGTTGTCAAGGATTTCATTTTACTTAGATCTACAACCAATGCCCATGGAAGCAGCAGTCAAGAAATCAAATGCCTTCTGTGGCCTTGGGACCATGGTAGTGGGGACATCAAGTTTAACTGGCATAACATATTACAAAAAAATTGTTCTATATCCTACTTTGGTGAGTAGTGACTAGGGTCTTCAAAGCTTGCAAGTGGCCATCTAAGATACAACAATGTGTCTCTCCTTGTCCAAAGCAAAGAATGAAGAAAGCAAAAGATGCA
>NW_006921648.1:8958195-8959841 GCF_000298275.1 Orycteropus afer afer
AGCCTTACTGGTCTGATATAGACTGGTGAAACCTCCAAGACTATGGCCCCTAGTCACCTTCTAGCCCTGGAAATGAATTCACTCCTGTGGTTTGCAGCCAAATCATCTTATATGCACAGACAGGCCTATAAGGTGAACATTTACATCAGGCAGTTACACTCCTTAGAACGAACAATCATGGGCAATCAGAAGGGCAGTATGTGCACAGGGAGATAGCTCAGAGGGCAGGCATGCCCTTTCCTTCAGAAAGAAGGACAAAGGGAAAAGGTTACCACAGGGAGGAAGTGGAAAGGGAGCTGTTACATTGCAGTCAATGTCACAAAAGAGAATGTATATGAACTGCTGTATGGAAAATGAATTTGCTCTGTAAACTTTCACTTAAATCACAATTGAAGAAAGGAAAGAAATCAGATGGCTTATTGCACTGGGCAGATCTGCTGCAAAAGACTAAAAAGCAAAGAGGTCACTTTGACAACTACGATGTACCTGATCCAAGCCATGGTGTTTTCAATTGCTTCTTAGGCATGTGGAAGCTGGACAAGGAATAAAGAAGACCCAAAAAGAATCGATGCATTTCAATCATGGCGTTGATGAAGAATATGGAGTGCCGGGAGAACAAACCCATCTGTCTTGGAAATGCAGCCAGAGTGCTCCTTAGGGATGAGAATGACAAGAAATGGCAAGGCTCCCACTCTCTTACTTTAAACACTTCATCAGGAGAGACCAGTCACTGGAGAAGGACATCACGCTTGGTAAAGTGGAAGGTCAGAAAAAAAGTGGAGAACCTTCAATGAGATGGATTGCCACAGTGGCTGCAACAATGGACTCAAACATCACAGTGAGTATGAGAATGCCACAGGACTGGGCAATGTGTCTTTCCGTTATTCATAAGGTCACTATGAGTTAAACTGCTTGATAGCACATAACAACACAATGTGTGACATTGGGCACTATTCCCAACTCCTCAAATTATCAATAAAATGAGGGTTGTTGCTAATTCTTCTGGTTGGTATGAGAATTCATTGAGATAACACATTGACAGTTCATAGCAAAATGACCATCAAATAAGGGCTGGTTTCTATGATCATTATTAGTCCGCTGATAAGTCCTGGTGTCTTGTCCTCCATGTTTATAATTTTCTCCAGCCACCTTCTCACTAGCTCTGGCTGGTGTTCCTATCTTGATAATGTCCTCCCCAACAGCTCACATCCAAACTAACACAGCTGACGTGGACACAGGTGCCTCTTCTCTCGGAATCTCCGCTGTCATGTTGAATTACATGGCTTAAACCCTATTGCGCCCCTGCGCCTTGTAACACAGAGCTACATCTGATACCATGAATCACCCAGTCTTGTTAAACCCGATTTATGTCCAGCTGCAGAACTGTATTTTCTGGTGTCACATCTTGTTACATGTGTCCTTAGTGACTGACTGAGGAGGTGGCTGTGAAATCCCCTAAATTCAGTCTTGGACTTTGCTGCCAGAACAAAAGGCCTGGTTTTGATATGAGAGACGCTGTGTGGTGCAAACAGTTAATGTACTCAGCTGCTAACTGAAAAGCTGGAGGTTCGAATTCATCCAGAGGCACCTTGAGATGGATTGACATCAACCACTGGAAGCTTGTGGAGCATAGTTCTACTCGGACA
>NW_006921648.1:8960111-8961207 GCF_000298275.1 Orycteropus afer afer
TCGTCAAATCTGCTTATCATCTCTGATAAAGAACTGGTAATGACTTTAGTCTAGATGTCTACACTGTGAAAACGTCTCAGGTCCTCTGGTCTGCCTTTGTGTGCTTTTTCTCTACTCTTTTTCAATTTTGAGGACTTCCTGTGTCATTTCTTTTTAATGACATCTCTCACCATTATCATTTACGTCCAGCATGATGTAAAAGCTTGGGAGTCGGATGGTCATGCCTTTGAACACCATTTACCTGCTAGCTGTGTGGTTTTGGCTACTCCCTTTCCCCCTTGAGCTAAATTTCCTCCTCTTTAAGTTATTAATGGTACCTAATTCACACAGTAAAAAGTGACTGAGATAACAAGGTGGACTATCACCATTTCTGTATAGGAAATGAAAATCTTCAAATTGGACCAATAAACAACATCATATTAAATGGAGAAAAAAAAAAAAACTGAAGTTGTCAAGGATTTCACTCTATTTGGATCAACTATCAACACCCATGGAAGCAGCAATCAAGAAATTAAATGACATACTGCATGGTGCAAATCTGCAAAAGACCTCTTCAAAGTGACAAAAAACAAAGACTTCACACTGATGACTAAGGTGCACCCGACCCAAGCCATGGTCTTCTTTTCAATCATCTTATATGCATGCAAATGCTGGACAATGAAAAGGAAGAATTGAAGCATTTGAATTATGGTATTGGCAGAGAATACTGAATATACCATGGACTGACAGAAGAATGAACTAATCTTAGTAGAAATACAACTGGAACGCTCCTCAGAAGTGAGGATCGTGACATTTCATCTTGCTTAACTTTGCATACGTCATATGGAATGACCAGTCAACAGAAAAGGACATCCTGTTTGGTGGAGCGTCAACAAAAATAAGGGAAACCTTAAGTGCGACAGATTGACACAACCGCTGCAATAATGGGCTCAAATATAAAAGCCCAGGATGGCAAAGGACCCAGCAGGACTCAACAGCAATAAACAACAATAACAAGCACCCTTTCTGACATGTCACACTCTGCAAATGTCTGCTCCTCATTGTATCAGAAACACACAAGCAAACATGCTTGTTACTATTGCTCCACAGGATTTGA
>NW_006921648.1:8961477-8963270 GCF_000298275.1 Orycteropus afer afer
AAACAATTTACACTGGTGGTTCTCAAAGTCTAGAGATAACCAGAATCGCCTGGAAGCTTGTTAGACCAGATGCTGGGCCCAGCCCAGAGGCCAAGTAAGCAGGTCAGTGGTGGGGCCAAATGATTTGCATTTGATGCTGATACTGCTGGTCTATGGACCACACCTTGAGAACCCCTGAGTTAACTCTACTCGACCTCAGTGGTTCTTAACTGGCAGTTGATTTTTCCCTCCCCAGGTGACATGTGGCAATGTCTGGAGACATTTTTGGTTGTTACAACTGGGTGGGGGAGGAGGTGCTACTAGTATGTAGAAGGCAAGGATTACACATTGGACAGTGCACAGGACAGCACTGCCTCCCCTCACACACATACACACACACACACGAAAGATCTACAGCGGCCCACATGTCAATAGTGTTGAAGTCGAGAACACTGCTCCTCCTCCCCCCTCCCAGCAAGTATCCAGAATGAGGACGTCCACCTACCTGGTCATCAGGAAGCCAGCAGCCTTCACTTGGCTCACCCCTGCCATCATCTCCCTTCCTCTCTGCTTCCTGGAAGCAGCCGAAGGAGTCTCCATCCATGCTGTGGCCAGAGTGGGCTGATCATATCACTTTTCTGCTTGCAGCCCTTCATGGCTGCTCACAGCTCCTTTAATAAAGACCAAGACCCTCGCTCCTCACAAGGCCCCGTGCCTCCAGCCTCCTCTCCCGCATCCACCCACCGTGACTCCATGCTCTAGCCACTCAGATCTGCTTTGCCTTTTCTGATGGCGCCAAGCACCCCCTTACCTCTGGCCCTTAGTCCATCTGTTCTATTGTTCTAGAACATTCTTTCCCATCTTTTACTAAATTCCAACTCATCTGTCAGCCTACATGTCACCACCTCTGACCCCTCCCCAATATTCATACATGTACTACCTTTACTGTGCATCGCACTGTCATACTCGATTGTAATTAATTACTTGTCAGCAGTCCCTAATGGATTAAAGCTCCAAAAGGGCAGAGGTCATGGTTGTCTTGTTATATCCTGAATCCCTAGAGCTGGCACAGCTCTTGCACTGAGGAGGTGCTCAGCACATATTAGCTGAGTAGCTAAAAGAGGCAACGCAGCCATCTGTCCTACATTTTAGAAACAAGATTTGAAAACATCATGGGATATCTTGTTCAATAAAGACAATTCATCAACTCACTAAATTTAGTTCTTCATGAGTTTGGTCCTATCAATAAATTCATGGCACAGATTTTTTTTTTTTTAAAGTTAGATTATACTCCTGCATGAAAATGAACATAAAACCCATGTATAGGAACCCTAGTCAGGAAGGGTTTTTGAAAGCATTATGTACAGAACTGGCAACCCTGATATGCAATTGGCACCTTTCGGGGATGCTCTTGTACACCCTTGGTAGTTTTTCTTTCCAATGCAAACTCACCTGAACAAGAGTGACACACCTAAGTCAGAACGCACAGCAATATGCAGGTGGTCAGAGGTAGATCAGGGGTGACTTGCAGCAGTCCTCTCTCTCAGATGTGAGCTCCTTCTACACAATCCTGGCCTGGCATGTGCAGGTTTGAATGTTTCATCATTCCCTATCACCAGGGCCACCACAGATGGTCATAAAGTTTCTATCACAACCACAGGTCTCAACCCTACTTATCACTGCAGACTTCCAGGACTTCACCTTTCTTGGGGGTGACCCCAAAAGACCCTGGGAAGTTTGGATGGTTCAGAGACTTTCCTTTGACTTCTCATCTCTAGCATAAGTATTGACACAATGGCCACAGCAAGAGACTC
>NW_006921648.1:8964420-8965788 GCF_000298275.1 Orycteropus afer afer
CCTCGGAAACCCAAGGAGGGGTCACTATGAGTCGGGTCCGACTCGACGGCACATAACAACAACAACGACGGGCCCCATCCAGACCTACTGAGTCAGAAACTTCATTCTAACAAGCTCCCTAGGTGATTCGTATGCATGTTAAAATTAAGAAGCATAGGAATAAATAAGAGTCCCTTGGTTGCCCCTTCCCACCACCCACCTCTCTAGCCTGGACAGCCTTTTCTTTTTTAATTTTTCCAAATTTTTATTGTGATTTGGGTGAAAGTTTACAGAGTAACGTCACTTTCCATACAGCAGCTCACATACACTTTGTCTCATGCCATTGACTGCAATTTCCCACAATGCAACAGATCCCCTCCTACTTCCTCCCCATAGTTACTTCTTCCTTGTATCCTTCCCTCCCATGCACTCCTGTCCCCTGAGCTGTCTCCCTGTGCATTCACAGCCCTTCTGTTCTCCCATGATTGATCTCTCCAAAGAGTGTATCTACCTGATGTAAATGTTCAGCTCACATGCCTGTGGACAGCTTTTTAAAACCAGATAAGTGGCCATCCCCCCTTCACCTTGCTCCCTTCCATTATCCTTTTCTCCAGCAGGCAAGAGAAGCAAACATTTGTTCAAAAAGACAAGCCTCTGTCTTGACATTTCACCTCTGTGGTTTGGAAGCAGTCAGTCGGGAGAAGGATGACGTGTCACCTACCTGATGTCCATGTGGTCTGGGCTTCCCTGCCTGCTCTTGAGAAGGTCACCGGGTCCAGCTCTGCATTAATGCAGCCAAGAAGCTATGCCATGGGATTGGGTCATTAGCAAACATCAAGCAGACAGTGTGGGTAGCAAACCATGGTCCAGAATGTCCAATTGTTCTTAGACCTATTAGGAGGAAGGCTCCATTAATTCTGTCCTTTAACAGCCTCCTGAAAAAGTCTGCACATAAGGGCCAATCACATTATTGGGTCTTGGAGCTCATCTTTAGGAGATGAGCTCTAGCATCTGACGATGCCAGCTCCAGACCAGCCAAGCATTAGCCACTACAGACACAGTGCTCTCAACTGTGGCGGTGCATTCGGGATGGAGAGAGCTTCTGGTCCAAATAAAAATGAGGCTCATTTCTCAGCCTGGCTTCAGTCCCGCTGTTCACCAGGGCTGCGTGCTTTTCCCTAACACAGCTAATAGCACAGAGCCCATTAGCATCTCAGCCTGCTGCCTTCTGCTTCCCAGGCTCTGCCTTCTGCAGCCCCGACCTAGCCTTGGCCCTGGCAACCTCGGGTGGAGCAGTTGTTACACACAGTAAAACCATCTCATGGTCCTTCCATGGGCTTCTTCTCAGTCTGGATGAACAGCTGAGCAATTTCCTAGCCTCTTCGGTCT
>NW_006921648.1:8967963-8969187 GCF_000298275.1 Orycteropus afer afer
TGAACTGTTAGGGTTTAAGTCTGCCATTTTATTTTTATTTTCTGCATGTCCTCTCTTTTTTTTCCATCTGTTTTCTTTTTCCTGCCTCCCTGTGGATTAGCTGCAAATTCAGAATTCCATTTTGATCTGTATCATTTTTGAGTGTACCTCTGTATAGCTTCTTCTAATGTTTGCTGTAGGTATTATCCTAGTGTACAGGTGTCATTTTACCAGTTCCAATGAAGTACAGAAACCTTGTCTCACTTTATGTCCCTCTGCCTGCCTTATTTATAGTTATCTTAAGTATTTCCTTAACATACATTTAGAACCATATAAGACTATTATTATTACTTCAACCATCATAATTTAGAAGACTCAAGAATAGGAGGAAAGCCTATGTATTTACCAACATTTTTGTTTATTGTGTTCATTCTTTTCTCCTGGTGTTCCAAAGGTCCTTCTTTTACAGTTTCTTGTCTGTTTCAAGGAATTCCTTTAGCCACTCTTTTAGGATAGTCAGCTGCAAGAAATCAGTAGAAAATGTACAAGTCTCATTGATCCATAAATAGAAGAATACTTACATTATTGAGAAATGTGGAATCTTCAGAAGATAAAGGTGGTCCTTCTTTGTCATGATGTGTTCTGAGAAGTAGGAAGGATGTAGGATTGGGCATATGAAGACTAGTCAATCAGCCCACCACTCATCTGTCAGTTTGTCATACTCTGGTGACTTGCATGTTGCTGTGAGACTGAAGGCTATGCCACCAGTATTTCAAATACCAGCAGGGTCACCCATGGTGAAGAGGTTTCAGTGGAGCTTCCAGACCAAGACAGACTTGGAAGAAGGCAAGGGTCATCCACTTCTCAAAGAATTGCCCAGTGAAAACTTTATGAATAGCCCTGAAACATTCTCTGATAATAGTGCCAGAAGATGAGCCCCTCAGGTCAGAAGGCACTCAAAATATGACTGGGGAAGAGCTGCCTCCTCAGAGTAGAGTCGACCTTCATGACATGGATGGAGTAAAGCTTTTGGGCTCTTCATTTGCTGATGGCGCATGACTCAAAATGAGAAGAAACAGCTGCAAACATCCATTAATAATTGGAATGTGGAATGTAGGAAGTATGAATCTAGGAAAATTGGAAGTTGTCAAAAATGAAATGGAATGCATAAAGATTGATATCTTAGGCATAAGTTAACTGAAATGGACTGGTATTGGCCATTTTGAATCAGACAATCATATAATC
>NW_006921648.1:8976561-8979671 GCF_000298275.1 Orycteropus afer afer
TTGCACTGAGCACGGCATGCACGGGCTTCATTGTGCTTACTTGGTAATCCGGGCTGAGTGATGTCACACTGAGTAATTTCCCACCATGGAAGTGGTGGAGGACAGGTGAAGGCTGCAGATTGGTGGAAGGTATGGCAGGACCCATGTGTCCCATGCTTATTGGGTAATCTGGCCCTGGAGCTGCAATGCTGTTTACAAGGTCTGCCAGATGGTGCAAGGGACAGCCATCAGCACCCACCACAGGGTTGCTCAAAGGTTCTGTTACATGTGGAACCCACGAGACACTGTACTGTCCAGTGAAAGTGTGTACGATCAGAGTGATCATTCCATCTGCAATGCCATCCACCTGCCCACCAGGTCCTTCTGATTCCGGTTGGTCAAGGAGTCTTGAAAAGACAGTTTGCAGCTCAGAGTTCACACCAACAAAGTTCAGTTAAGTTGGTTGACTTGTCCTTTCTCAAATGATGCTGTTGTTAGTTGCCCTTGAGTTGATTCTGACTCATGGCAACTTTTGTATAACAGAACGGAACACTGCCTGGTCCTGCATAATCTGCGTGACCATTGATGCGTTCGAGCTGACAGCCGTGGGTATGTCATCCACAAGGTTTTCATCGGCCAAGTTTTGGAAGTAGACCACCATGCCCTTCTTCCTGAAGGTTGGTCTTATTCTGGATGCTCAGCTGAAACCTGTACACCATTGGGGGACTCTGCTGGTATTTGATGTTCTGGTGGCATGGTTTCCAGCATCACAACAACACACAGCCATCACAGTATGACCCAATGACAGATGGGTGGTGGCCCTTTGCAAGGAGGAATGGGAAATCATTTAGGGCCACTAAGTATGGTCAGAGAGATGCAGAACAAACAAACCTGAATTCATTTGTGAATCAAGTTGAATGGCCTGACTCTTAAATCTCAAGTGTCTAAAGTTTTACAAGGACCTTCTCAGGGTGAGTTGCTTTTATTTTGCTCAAGGCAAAGATGGAAGCTCACTTGGATGGAAATCATTAAAATCAGTTGGATTTTAAACAACCCAAGTGAAGATTTTTATAACTGTGTTGGATCTACATGGCCATACTGGCAGCAACACCAGGACTCTCCCCTGTCTTCATAACCATTTCTCCTGGTTGGAGTCCCTGGCAGATGCACAAAGTGAAGCACTTGGCTGCCGGCTGAAAAGCTGGAGGTTCGAGTCCACCCTGAGGGGCCTCGGAAAACCAGCCATCGAAGCCCCTCTGGAGTGCAGGTCTGCTCTGCCACACTGGACCCCAGTGTGACCCACAGGAGTTGGAATCACTCAGCAGCAATGGCTGGTTGGTTGGTATCACAGTACAGAAAGAGCTTGGTGTGGGCCAAAGAATACTAGATTCTTTGAGCTTTTGGTGAGCAGACCATACCTGGTATCAAGCCAGACCCAGCCAACACTGCAATCTTGTCTCCATTTTCTTCCCAATCGATCGTACTCCTTTCTCTAATTGGGATAGACAGCAGGGTCCTTCCCGAAATAGGAGCTTGGTGCCACCTTCCCAGGACCTCTGACTTCAGCACAGGCAGATTTCTCTCGCTCACCCCCATCACCGTTGAGCCCTGTGATCTCCCCATAGCTGTTCTTCAGCAGTATCTCTGGGATCTCTTCTCTGTGCCTGGCACTGATGGAGATCCTGGGAGCAGAGCCGAGAACAGAACGGACCAGCTTCCTGCTGCCCTAGTGCTCAGGTTATCAAAACCCCAATGATTCACAGACTTTTTATAACCAAGAGGGGAATTTAGGGCCCTGGAGACAGGGCAGTTAAGGAAATGCATAGGTGATAAAATGCACTTTAAAATCCTTACCTGGGGAAGGAAGGAGAAAAGAAGAGCAAATTGTGGAAATAAAGGGATTAGTTCTTGGGAAGCATAAGCAATGGCTGTTAGAACACAGACACAGAGAGAGGGGGCTGATTTTTGTTTTGTTTTGTTTTCTTGCTTAGTTCTCTTCAGTAACACTTGAATATGAAGCTCCTGACTGAGTAATGTTACCCAACCCAAAGCAAACCCAACTGCTTTGAAATTGATTCTAACTCACAGCGCCCCTAGAGGACAGAGTAGAACTGTCCATAGGGTCTCCAAGGCTGCCAATCTTTATGGAAGCAAAGCCCAAACCAAACCAAACCAAACAGATTGCCATCAATTTTGACTCACAGCGCCCCTAGAGGACAGAGTAGAACTGCCCTATAGAGTTTCCAAGGCTATCAATCTTTAGGGAAGCCGACTACCTCCTCTTTCTCCTACCAAGCAGCTGGTGGGTTCCAACCACCCACCTTCCGGTTAACAGCTTAGTGCTTAACCACTGTACCACCAGGGCTCCCTGTTAATGGTATCAACAGCTGTAAATGGCTTGTTTTCATACTGAGGGAGGTTGGAGAGCAGAGTGGGCAGGCAAGTTCGAGTCTCTGCCTCCCCACATGCCAGCTTTGTGATCTTGACAATTTCCAGCTAAATGCAAATGAAATGCTTTGCAAGTGGTTGGCAACGCTAGATATTATTTTCACACATTGTATAGAAAATATTTACTAATTATAGCACTCTTATTTGACGCCTTTGTTTGCCACGCTTGGATTCACTAGCTCCTAATTTGTTTTCCTGCAGAAGCCAAGTATCACCTCTTATTTCTTTTCTCACTTTAAACTTGGAATTTGAGATGCCAGACCCTCCTGGAGGGCGAACTGCGGTTCTTCTAATGCTTTGTTATTGTTGTTGGTGGCTGCCATGCAGTCAATCACAACTTCTAGTGGCCCCATGTAACAGAGCAGAACTGCCCCGTAGGGCCTCCTGGGCTGTAATTATGGGAGCTGATTGCCAGGTCTTCATCCTGCAGAGACAGAGTGAGTTTGAACTGCCAACCTTTCACTTAGCAGTCGAGTGCCACCAGGGACCCTTTGTGCTTTAGTTATCAAAAAACCTATATTTAATGCTGCATCCTAGCAGTGTCTAGAGAGACAAAGTCCCTGTCCTTTTGCAGCTTAAATGTAAGTGACAGAGAAAATGAAGGTGTACATAAAATAAGGTCAGGTGGTCTAATGTGGTGAAGAAATTAAAGGCAGACTTAACCAAGAACTGTTGCATACTAG
>NW_006921648.1:8981071-8982171 GCF_000298275.1 Orycteropus afer afer
ATAAAACTGGCCTTGATCTTTCTAAAAGGTCAGCGTGGGATTTTCATTTCTTCTCTAAGCAGGGAATGCAGGTAGAGTTTGCCTAAGATAATTTGAGACCATTGTTTCTTCATTTAATTAGGGGATTTCTCCAGCAGTGTTTTCACTGAAAGATTTGGTTAAGTGTAATTGCTAAGATAAGGAACCAGACCCAACAGGCGGGAAGAATCTCAAGGCCGAGGTGTGGAGGAAGCTGTGTGATGTTCTCCAGAGCTCCCCAGCGGCCCACCTCTACCTCCTGCCTCCAGAAAGCTGTCCTCCAATGGTGTCTCTCCTTCCTCAGTCAGGCGGAAGGACCAAGGGCTTCAGCAAATCAGCATGTCCCAGGGTGCTCAGCCCTGACGGGCATTTTCATTGGCATCTGGAAAGGAAGGCCCAATGGTGCCCTGCCTTGGTCCAGATAGCTAGAAGCATCTTTTCTCCCTGCTACCTTTGTAGCCCATCCCAAAATGCTGCAGTGAGTTGGGAAAAGGCTTTGGAGGCAGGAAAGTTATGCGTTTCCTCACCTGCTTTGCAAGTTACCAGCAGTGTGACCTGGACAGCTGGCTTTGCCTCTCTAAGGGTGTTCCTTTTTTCTGTACAGTGAGGATGTGTACATACGTATTAGACACCAGTAGGCAAGGCACATGAATGCTTAAGAGATGGTTTCTAGTCCAAGGAGGCACGAACAATCAAGTGCTCAGTTACTGACTGAAAGGTTGGCTGTTTGAATCCTCACAAGAGATGCCTGAAGATCTATTTCTCAAGATCACAGCCATGGCAAATACTCCATGGCATGCAGTTCCACTCTGAACCACATGAGGTCACCATGAGTCAGAATCTACTCAAGGGCAACTGGATGGCTCAACTGGTTTTGTAGGGCCATCATACCAATGATCATGACAGTGGCACAGGACCAGGCAATGTTTTGTTCTGTGATACATCAGGCCACCATGAGTCAGGGCCAACTCCACAGCAGCTAACAAGGACAGGGTCATTACTGTTGACCTCAGATAACAAAAGCCCACTCATTCCTAGTGACTGGGATCTTAAAAACTTGCAAGCAGCCATCTAGATGCAAC
>NW_006921648.1:8983013-8994021 GCF_000298275.1 Orycteropus afer afer
TAGCGTGGATCTACCTGCTCTCACATATAAAATGAGGATGGAAAGAAGTGCATCAAGCCCCCTCTCCTCTGAGCAGAGCAGCTGACACTCACCTGTGCTATAGGAAGTGCCTCAGGGTGTGATGGAAACAATGGCCTTTAGAGCAGCACTTTTCAGCCGCCAGGAAGTTGTTCCCACACAGGTACTCCCCATTAGGAAGGGACAGAGCTCCCTTCCTACCACGCTGTTGTCAGTTCTGACGTAAGTCAGATACCTTATTTTAGGTTTTCATCATTATTGCCTTTTATGACCAGTATCTTTGTAAATCATAGCACTGAACATCTTCAAGTGATCATCTGAGAATGATAATAGCCAATTATACGCGGCAACACGGTATGTAGTACGTGTTATGAATGATACAATATTCAAAAACAACCTGTTGCCAGTAGCACGTTGCCGTAACCTGAATACATCATAAGTCAGGGACGACCTGTATATCCATCCATTCAATCATCGCAAAGCTGTTTTGAGCTCTCATCTGCCAGATGGGTAAACTGAGGTCCAGAGCTATAAAGAGATTTGTGTCAAACCTCACAGAGGGGCAGAGTCAGATTGGAACCCAGGTTTCATGCCAAGATGTTAAGTCAAAACCGCAGTGGGTTCACCTCCACAGCCTGGCAGTGTGTCTGACACGTGGTAGGCATGGACCTACGCTGAATGAAAGGAGTTCATGCCCATGAAAGGCTGTCAAGGCAATGCTCTAGAGACATGGAGGAAGACTGTCGAGGAATATAATGAACCACAATTGGGTGGTCCTAGGCCAGGGAAAGGCCCAAGGTGAGGGCAAGCAGATGCTCATGTGATCTTGTATAACAGCGGTGGTCCAATCGCAGAATCCGTGCCTCCCACGCTGGAGTCCTGGGTTTGATTCCTGGCCAATGCACCCCATGAGGAGCCACCATCTGTCTGTCATTGAGGCTGTGTGTTCTGATGCTGAATTGGTTTCAGTGGAGCTTCCAAACTAAGCATAGGAAGAAAGGCCTGGATGTGTGCTTCTGAAAATCAGCCAGTGAAAACTGTGCAGATCACAACAGTCAGACCACAGCTGATCACGGGGGCGGCCCAGGACCGGGCAGCAGCTCATTCCATCATGAACGGGCTCTCCGTCCGAGCGGCCAGCTTCGTGGAAGCTCACAGCCGCAGCTCTCCTCAGTGCAGGTCCACACTGGAAGCAGCGGCTACATCCTCTGGCTCCGTTCTCTGCCTTCCCGCCATGATTAATCACACCTTTCACGATGCATGTTGCCTAATAGTCTTCTGAAGGGCTATTCCTAGATGGCGACTGTGTGAGAGGAAGTTGGTGGGTCTCTGGGGCATCTTAAGTAGGATGTTTCAAAACCACGAGGAAATGAGGCACGGTCTCCTGGTAGCCAGACACAGGGATGGGGACAGACCCACGGGGGGGCGGGGGGCTACCTGTTCTCCAGAGCAGTGCTGTTCCATACAACTTCCTGTGATGATGCGAATGTTTAAAATCTGCACTGTCCAAGGCGGCAGCCACTAGCCACATGGGATGACTGAACACTCTAAATGTGGCTTGTGCAACCCCACCTGCGAGTCTGTTGTAAGTGGTGGCTTGCCTGTGGCTGTGAGGCTGGAAGCTATGTCACTGGTATTTCAAATACCAGCAGGTGACCCATGGTGGACAGGTTTCAGCAGGCCTTCCAGACTAAGAGAGACTAGGAAGAAAGTGGCGATGTGCTTCCAAAATTTCCTCAAGGAAAACCCTATGGATTACAAGAGAATCTTCAATCCAGTGCTGGGAGATGAGCCGCCAAGGCTGGAAGGCACAACACAGCAGCACCCCCAATGGACTCAGCACCCCCAATGGACTCAGCACCCCAGGGGCCATGAGAATGGCGCAGGGCCGGGCAACATCTCACCTGATGAGAGGTCGTCATGACGTGGGGCCGACTCAACAGCAGCTAACACCACCAAGTACCGCCGAGGATCTGGGTTTTCATGTTATTTGCATTAATCTGAATCTATATTCTCATAGCCCCACATTTCCAGTGGCTACCATATTGGACAGGGTCACTCTAGAGTATCAAAAGGCTTTGGATTCAGCAAAATGAGATTCAAATCCCAATTCTACTGCTCCCTACCTGCATGACATTATACAGGCCCATGAAGCTCTCTCAAGATCAGTGTCCTTGTCCAGACAGTCGGATAATTTCTTTTCCTTGCAGCTGCTGGAATGATTTAATAGTAACCTGTATCTGAAGTGTCTAGAACAGTGCCAGGCATATAAAACGGAAGCCCATTCTGTGAGAGCCATTCATCCTACAGGTCCCATTGCATCTGTGAGGAGACCAAACGAACGTCTCAGGAAAGTGGGTGGTACTTCCTGCTTGTAAGCTCTCATGGGTACGAGCAGCTTTGTCATTGTGTTGTGTGCCATAGAGTCAATTCTGACTCTTAGCAACCCTGCAGGACAGACTTGAACTGTCCCACAGGGTTTACAAGGCCATAATATTCATAGGGGCAGATCTCCAGCCACCTAGCCTTATCCATATTCCCATGGGGGTCTGTGGAAGTTAAGGTTGCATGTCAACTTGGCTGGGCCTGGTTTTGAGTGGCTAGGCAGCTGGATGGTGAAATTGATAATTAACTCTATGGTGGAATCTACTAGAGCAGCTGAGTAGCTGTTTTAGGGATGTGGGCTGCTTCCTGTAGGTAAGGAGCAAGTCTGAGGAAGGTCTGCAGCTTTTTGGCACACTTGAACCCTGCATGTAGCCGAGCCTTCATTCAGTAGCCTGCCATGCTCTGTCGATCTTGGGACTTTTAATGGACTTGAATCAATGGCCTGCCATGTGGTTTGATGCTATCGGGACTGTGCCATTTTATTTGTCAACCTTGGGCTTGTCAGCCTCAGCAGCCAGTAGCTGCCTGAGTGAAGAGATGTCTCTAGCTTCAGTGGGCCGGGAGCAAGAGGCAGAGCAGAAGCCCAAGGTCAAGTGGTTTTTACCCAGCCCCTAGAGCCTGGCACTCAGACTTCTAGCCTCCAAAACTGTAAGAATAAACTCCTGTTTGTTAAAGCCATCCCTATTTGTGGTATATTCCTGTCAGAGTGACAGTAGGTAACCAAAAGAGGGTCATAGAGTGAGGCTGTGGAGACAGCTCACAGTGGAAACTTTCATCAACGTAGTGTTTGTTGCAGCCCAGGAACCTGCTGTGGTCATGAGGGCCCGTTAGGAGAGATCCGAGAAGCCATCATTCCTCCCCTCGTATCGCTCGCTGATCAGCGTCCTGCCGCTCCCTGGATGTCCTGCCAGGTGTCAGTCTCCATGCCTTTACCACCACCTGGAATGCCACCTTGTGCCCTCTTCACTGCCTCACCCGTTTCCTCTTTTCTTGGACCTCCTTAAACAGTCAGTGAAAACTTATCTTGAAAGTTTTCACGGTTTCTTCACATCCAGCTTCCGGTGAAAGGAGCCTGTCTTCCAATCTCTGGAAAGAACCTAGCACGAACAGGACCTATACAAAAAACTACAAAAAACAGGCCCTATATAAATAAATACTCCCGAGTCTGTCTTAGTCTGGAAGCTCTGCTGAAAACTGTCCACCATCAGTGACCCTGCTGGGATTTCAAGTACCGGCGGCATTGCCTCCAGCCTGACAGGAACACGCAAGCCACCACAGCCGGACAAACTGACAGACGAGTGGGGAACGGTGACAACATTACGGTGATGATGATAGTGATGACTGGGATGATGACGGGGGAGATGTGGTGATGGTGGCCACGGCAGTGCTGACACCAAACACTACAGGGTTTTCAAGTGCCGACTACTGGTATAGATATTTACATACAGTCATCACAGTACGCTCATTGAACCCTCACAACTCCACAGAGTAGCGACCGTTTGTCCTCATTTTACAGATGAGAAGAATGAGGTTCAGGGATCTGAATCATTTCCCAGGTTGGGCTGAGCTTGGAAGTGGATTCCAGTCCACTGGAAATGAAGAAGTGGCCACACTTGCAAGAGTTCCCCTCCCCCAGAGCCGAAGTGTCTACCCTGCCAGGAGCTCTGGACCCTGCACCTTCTCCCCGAGGAGGAGACGCAGCTGTGATGCCTGTTGCTCCAGAGGTGAAGGGATCAAGCCCCCTGCCTCTCTGCATCCAATTGCCAAGCCGTGGCAATTGCTCTGCGTGGCTCCTGAGGGCAGGAGCTGGTCCCCATGTCCCTCTCCAGTTCCCAGGCACTTATCACTCAGACAGCTGCCACGGAATGATTTATAACCACTTGGCGTTTTCCAGCAGGAAGCCGAGAAAGGCCACCCGCTGCGAATACCAATTGCAGAGCCAGTCACAGGGAGCAGCCTGGAGTGACTTCCTGCAGACCTGCCTGCCTTCCCCCCAGCCCCCTCCCGGGCTTTTTAATGAAGGGCTCAGCCCTTATGGAAGCCGGCCTCCACTTGGCTCTAAGCAGCAGGAAGGGAAGTTGAAATCAGGACTGACCGGATAAAACCTATATACTGGAGGGTTTCCAGGGTCTTGAAGTCTCCGAACCAACTTCTTCCCTTCCCATTTTCCTCCTTATTTGTAACAAAGTCACTCATTTAACACAGATGGATTGAACCCCTTTGACTGCATTGAGTTGAAAAAAATACTCAGCCTCTGCCCCAGAGGGCCCGTTAGTCTAGTTGGGGCCGGGGACTCAGAGTAGCTGTTTGCCAAGGGGTATGACAAATGCTATGGCAGAACTGAGCCTGGGGTATATGCCAGCTCAAGGGCAGGGGGATCTCACTGTGCTGTGTCTCCAAGGTTCACATGACCCAGGGAACCCCAGGCAGAGGGGACCCATGGCACAAAGGTGTGGGAACATAAAAGGAACCAGTTGCCGTCACTTCGACTGTGGCTCACGGAGACCCCATGTGTCACAGCAGAACTGTGCTCCATAAGTCGGTCAGCAGGCCTACTTTGGGTGAGGCATCTTTGGGTAGACTTGAGCCATCAACCTTATGGTTATCAGACAAGCACAGTAACCATCTGCCACACCCACAGACTCCACCACGTGCACAGGGATGCCTACTGGTTCTGTGCGGCTGATGCTTAGGGAATACGGTTCCGAGTGGAGGGAGAGGGAGCTGGTGTGGGGGCGCTGAATCTTTCCTCAAGGACAGTGGGCATCACGGAAGAAGCAGGTGAGTGGCTGGTTCAGCTGCGTTTCAGGAAGATCACCTGGTGGCCAAGTGGAGGGTGGTCCTGTCCCCCCATGTGTCCCGTGCTTTCCTGCCTCATCCGCCTTCTCACAGGATCATCACAGTAACACGGAGAAGCAAGCAGGGGTTATCATCTCTGTGAGTAATTAAGAATCCCACAGACCCGGGTTCTGATACCGCTTCGTCCCTTACCAGGTGTGAGGCTGAGACCTCGGCTGAGACTCCTTAGTTCACGAGCCTCAGGCCCTCACCTGCAAGATGAGGGATGCGCCTATGGGTGGTGAGGATGAAGCAAGAACCCCTGCTGAGCTGTGCTGGGCTATTTCCTCTGCCTTTCTCACCCTCTCTGTGCTCTAAGAACCAAAACCCCTCAGGCTCGTGACATGGGCTCCCTGCCTTCTGGCTTCCAGCAGGGTTGCCTCCCAGATCCCCCTTCAGAAACACAGCAGGGATTAGAAGGTGGGTGCTGTCCCTTCTGCCCCTCCCTGGACACTGTGAGCCCCAGGGTGTGCCTCTGCCCCTGAAGGCCACACCCCGGGGTGGAGGATCCGGTCAGCAAGGCAAGCACTGGCTTCCTTGTGCTTATTCACTAATCTCTAGTGAACAGTATCACTTTTTTTTTACTACAAGATGTGGTACTTGTTCACTACAGGTTATTAAGTAAGCACAAGGCAGCTCGTGCTTACCTTGCCGACTGGGTCTTCCGGCCCTGTCAGGGACTGTCCATTTGAAAAGGGGCTTTGATTCTGTAGGAAGGTGCTGTGGGGCTGGGAGGGAGACAGATGCCGGCTGTGCCTAGAAGCAGACTCTTTGATGGGGTGGGGAAAAAGGAGAGACTGTTCACTCTAGATTAGTAGGCACAAGTAAGCCTGTGCTTACCTTGCTTATTGTGTGCTCTGTCCCCGGCCCTACCTTCTCCTACCCCTACAGCCGCTCTCTGATCTCCTCTGCCCGACTTGCTGATGGTGCCACACTCTGGCTGGTCCTGGGGGCACTTCAGCACATTCCTCAACCTGGCCCACATCTTCTTAAGTGTATGTACTAAGTCCAAGTTGTTGTTATTGTTGTTATGTGCCATCAAGTCGGACCCAACTCATAGCGACCCCTCGTTGGGTTTCCCAGGTAGTATCACTACAGAAGTAGATTGCCTCACCTTCCTTCTGAGGAGTAGCTGGCGGGTTTGAACCACCAGCCTTCTAGTTAGCAGTCATGTGCCTTAGGCACTATGCTACCGGAACTCCTAGAACCTAGAGTGTGACCTTATTTGGAAGATGGATGCTTGTGGATGTAATTAGTTAAAATGAGGTCATACTAGATGGCGTGGTGGTAATTCAGTGATTGATGTCTCTGTAAGAAGGCCACGTGAGGGCACAGAGACATGCAGGGAGGAACGTCATGTGCAGGCAGAGGGGCAGAGGTGGAGACTGGAGACCTCCAGTCACGAGCCGAGGAATTCCAAGGACAGCCACCACCACCAGAGGTTGGGAGAGGGCATGGGATAGGGTTGACAGCTGAGGCCCCAAGGAGGAGCCAACCTGGCTGACACCTTGGTTTCAGACGTCTGGGCAGAATTGTGAGAGACGATACGTTTCTGTTGTTTCAAGGCACCCAGTTTTCGGTACTTACACAGGCAGCCTCGGCAGTGAATCCAGACCCCTCATTAAATTTCAATTACTCCTCTTGCGAGTGCCCAGCACCTACAGGAAAGCAATGTATGTCACTCATGGTGAGCGATTATTGTTGTTCTTTGTGCTATTGATTCCAAATCATAGTGACCCCACGTGACAGAATGGAACTACCCCAGAGGGAACTGCTGGTGCATTCAAATCCCTAGGTACTGGCTATTAGTACCTGGGAGAAGACAGATACAAAGAGGCCATACTGACCTGTGTCACCGAATCGCTTTCACGCAGCAAGGTGCTCTGTACACACAGTAAGTTTCAGCTGGCATTACTGCTGTCATGCTCAATTACAGGGGAGAAAACCAGACATCAGTCCAAGTTCACACAGCCAGTAAAGGGCAGAGCCTAGATTTGAACCCAGATCCTTTGGCTTCTACATGTCACCTTTTTTCCTGCCCAACCCTAAGATCCCACAGCCCGTGTTCTAACCCCATGCCATCCGTCTTGCTTAATCTGTCAAGACATCTCTGCTTCCCGTTATAGCCACCCCCACCTTCTGCAAAGACTAAGATCACCTGTCTACAGCGTCAGGAAGGATAGGGATGTAGGGCGGGGATGGGCCAATCTCAGCCTAACGTGTAATTCACTACCAGGAGCCCCACCCCTGCCCCCTAAGCCCCTGTCTGCAGTCTGCCAGACACCACCCCGATTTGCTGGCAATCACTTTGGACTTAGCAGTGGGAGAGGTCAGCTCCCCAGGGTGGGGCTCCCAGCACCACCCCACCCCCCGGTCTGGAGGGCCGACAGCCCCCCCTGAAAGAACTGGAACTGGCTTCTCATGCAGAAAAGTCTGGTCACTACTGCACTGTCATCAATTACGGCGCTGGGCTGGGTGGCTGGCCATCCATCATGTCTCCACCAGCAGCTCCACTCGCATCACCGGGGGCTGCACGTCTATTCTTCCAGCTCCAGGCCTGAGAGTTCAGGCTCACGGTGAAAAGCTGCCTTTTCTAGCTTCTCATCTGGAATTTCTTTTCACCTGAAATGTTGGTATTTGTCGGGCTGCAGCCTTGCAAGTGTCTGATGGCAGAATAGTGGGATTTGAGATTTAGCAAGTCCTTTCTTTCTTTATTTTTTCCAATTTTCTTTTTCTTGTATTACATCCAAGAAAAGATACGATGTTTCAAAAAGTCAGGATGCTATGGTCCCGTGTCTAGAGTTTTATTTCCGTCTGCTGCCCTCCCATGTATCAGTATAGAAGCATGGGAAGACGTCTGCAATGATCTCTGTCAAAGGAGAACCGTGTTAATTTCTGGCACATGAGATTGGGGGCTAAGTTTTGCATTCCTTCTTTGTATTTTTAGAAATATTTAAATGTTCTATGACAGTTAGGTATCATTTCCACAAACACAGTCAAAAGTCTCCTAAGAGAGAAAGAGAATAACAGAACCCCAGACTAAGAAGATGACCCTAAAGTTGGCCAAGTTCATGTGTCTATATGACAGATGAAGAAGCTGAGACCAGAGAGGGAAACGGATTTAGCTAAGGTCACACAGTTATTACTGAAGCAAGACTGGAGCCAAGACCTGGCCCTCTGCCTGGGTTTCTCCCCAGTATTCATTCATTCATAGAGAAGGCAGACCTTTCTTATCCACCTACCACAGTTCACGGTTTTTCCGAATGTTCTGCCACCACATAACAGGGTTGCCATTTGTCAGCTTCTTATGACAGCTGTCCTAGCATTCACCTACCTGCCTATAATAGCTGTCTTACACCAGAAGCGCACACATAAAGCCAAATCCACCTATTGCAGATTTCCATTAAGGCAGCACACTGTGTCTAGGTATCCATTTCTGGATTAGTTCCTACTGACACCATGATGCTGCAGGGCACAGAATTACAAACACTAGGAGCACACTCCAACAAGCGTCTGCCTAGCTGTGTGCCTGTGGATGAAGTGGGGGAGCTCTCGAGCTCAGCTCTCCCTGCTCCCGCCTCCACAGGCTGGCTGGACGGATCAATCAGGTCCGGACGGCTGAAGGGGCCACGGTTCGACACTCCAGGATTGCGACTCTGCTCCACGTGTATGTTCAGATGCACGTGAAGAAATGAAGTTAGGAACAGTCCCAGTGGATCCACGATACCCATGAGTATGCTCACGTGCCCTTTTGATGAACATCTCTTAAGATTCACTACAGTCTAAGCTCCACGGGGCAGCGTTTGCGTCTGGTTTGATCTGCTGTAATCCAGCACTCGTCTTGAAGGCAAACATCATATGCTTCCCCTTGGTACAAATGAGACATGGAACTGCTGCTGATGTTCAGATGTCCTTCCTAAGCGTTAGCCGGGGGTATCCGTCACCATGTGGGGCCCACAAATCACCTTGTACACATTCAAAGCTTGTTACGGATTGAGTTGTGTCCCCCAGATGAGAGTCGAATTCCCAGCCCCGGCATCTGTGGATGTGATACTGCTTGGAAACAGGAGTTTTCGCTTGTTACGTGAACACAGCACAAGATGGGTCCCAAACCTAATCACTTCGGAGTCACAGAAAGATCAGGATAAACACAGAGACACACACAAGCATGGAGACAGATACCACGGGAGGACTATCTACAAGCCAAGGGACCAAGGAAGCCCCAGGGCTGCCAGCAAGGAAGAATTAACATGGCCAAGACCCTGCGAGGCAGCTCTGGTGGCGTGGTGCCTAAGGGCATTTGACTGCAAACCAGAAGGTCGGTGGTTCAAACCTACCAGCTGCTCCACAGGAGGAAGATGGGACAACCTACTGCTGTGAAGACTTGTTGTTGTTGTTATGTGCCGTTGAGTCGGCCCCGACTCATAGCGACCCCTCCTTGGGTTTCACTGTGGAAGTAGGATTGCCCCAAACCCAATGAGGGCCGCTATGAGTCATAATTGACTTGGTGGAAGTGAGTCTGGTTTTGGTTTGAAGACCTTGTGAGAAAATAAATGGCCAGGATCTGCCAAGGCACCCACCTGTGGTATTTCTGCTATAGCAGTACTCGGCAACTATCTAGTCACCAGGTAACTAGGTAACTAGTAACAAAGCTGGCCTCACCATCCCACTCCACCCTCATGGAGCCCTCTCAGTGAACAAATGGACGAATGAGGGTTCCTCAAGGTCCCAGAGGGTTGCCTCGCTGGTGGCCTCCCCTCACCTGGGCATTGTGTTATCACAGTGGCAGAGGGCAAAGATGTGGGCAGTGTAGAGAGATGGAGAGAATATAGGCCGGGCAACCAGCTGGGCTGGGTTCACTCTCCAGCTCCAGTCAACACTAAATGAAAGGAAGGGGATTAAAATTATTCATCAGTAGATGTGATGTCCCAACACTGGTCTGACAGTTCGTCATACTGTGCTGGCTTGTATGTTGCTGTGGCACTGGAAGCTATCCCACCAGGATTTCAAATCCCAGCAGGGTCACCCATGGTGGACAGGTTTCAGTGGAGCTTCCAGACTAAGAGAGACTAGGAAGAAAGACCTGACTATCTCCTGAAAATTAGCCAAGACAAACCCTATGGGTCCCAACAGAGCATTGCCCTATACAGTGCTGGAAGATGAGCCCCCCACACACAGCACACAGGGGCCACAGCAATGAACTTGAGCAGACCCATGATCGTGAAGATGGTATGGGACCAGGCATAACTAAGACCTTCCGCAGAACTATTTCATTTGACTTCTAATAAATCCATGGAGTGCAAACACAAATCATTTCATTAACTAAGAAAACGAGGCTCAGAGAGCTGACATATGTTACTCAAGGCCACACAGCTGCTAAGCAGCAGAGCATAGATTAAAATCTGGTTCTATCTGACCTCAAAGAAAGCTACTTCTTTTGTATTATCATTCCTTATACTCATAGAGCCCTGGTGCTAGAGTGGTTAAGTGCCTGGCTGATAATTGAAAGGTTGGCAGTATGAACCCATCAACCACTCCTCAGAAGAAAGATGTGGCAGTCAGCTTCCATAAAG
This sequence comes from Orycteropus afer afer, assembly GCF_000298275.1. NCBI lineage: Eukaryota > Metazoa > Chordata > Mammalia > Tubulidentata > Orycteropodidae > Orycteropus > Orycteropus afer. The sequence goes on from NW_006921648.1 coordinate 8,993,828, forward strand.
ATTACAGCCTTAGAAATCTTACGGGGGCAGTCTACTCTGTCCTATAGGGTCACTAAGAAGCTCTGGTGGCAAAGTGGCTAAAGTGTTCAGCTGCCAACCAGCTAATCAGCAGTTTGAACCCATCCCCTGCTCCACCAGAGAAAGGTGAGGCAGTCTGCTTCTGTAAAGATTTACATCCTCGGAAACCCTATGGG
>NW_006921648.1:8995651-8996760 GCF_000298275.1 Orycteropus afer afer
GTGTGTGTGTGTGTGAATCAAAAGGCAACTCTCCCTTCCAAGCAGCCCTGTTTTTTCTTTTTACTGGAGTGTGATTTCCCATTTGACTGCTTCTTCCTCAGGTATGAACATTTACAGTCCAGCTATTCAGAACCAGAGCAGAGGAGCTAAGCTCGGCTCTACACCCTGACCCTCTGCCAGTAGCCAAGGGAAGACTCAGCACACAGTGCTCACGGGGCCACGGTCTCCCCTTAGGGTTGTTGCCCCAGTTCACCACATGCCTGCCTTTCTCTGTACATGAGCTGGTTTCTTGATGCAACCATGTTGCTCAACTCTGTCTACTGTCATCTCTTCAAGGGCCCACTGAGTTGCAGTATACATGGATTTTCTACTGTGGTGTTGGGCAAGAATATTAATTATACCATGGACCACCAGAAGAAGCAACAAATTAGTCTTAGAATAAATACAACCAGAATGCTCCTTAGAAGTGAGGATAGAGGGACTTCAGCTCACTTACTTTGCACATGTCATGAGGAAAGACCAGTTGCCAGAAAAAGACACAATGAGGGAAGCCATCAATGCAGTGGACTGATGCAATAGCCACAGCAATGGCTTCAAAGATGTCAACAATCATGAAGATGGTGCAGGACCGGGCAACGTTCATTCCATTTTCATAAGGTCACCAGAAGTCAGAGCCAACTCAACAGCCACCATCAACACCATTGGCCATGGCCACCACCACAACAGGCATGAATTTCTGGTTGCCCAAAATCATGGTGATTTTGCCCCAGCCCTGTACTGGCTCAGTGGCTCTGTTTGCTGAGAGTTGCTTCTGAATGAGTTACCCCCATAATGAAATGGGTCACAGTGCTGAGAAACACAGTCTCTGTTTGCAGTAGAGAGAGGTAAAGGGAACAATTAAAAAACACTCAGGGACAGAGAGAAGGAAGCCACAGCCACTGCTCTGAGAGCTCACAGCTTACAAGAAGACAGACAAGGACTGAATGGAAACAGCAGCTAACACATCTGGAGTGCTTCAGATGAGCCAGGCAGTAGGACACCAGACATTGTACCATGCTTAATCCTCATGGCAATTCCATGAGGAAAGTATTAGTATTAGCCCCCATTTT
>NW_006921648.1:9021183-9026410 GCF_000298275.1 Orycteropus afer afer
GTGGACCAGCTGGCCCAGGCCTGGAACTGTGGCCCATGGACACAATGAGATAACACACACTTGTGGTTTCCAGCAGCGAAGTCTGTGGTCATTGTTATTGTAACAGTGGAAGGCTATCATCGGTTCCTTCTGCTGCTGTCACAGAAAGACCACAAGAGGGTGACTTTAAAGAACAGAACTTTATTTTCTCACAGTTCTAATGCTGCAAGTCCTAATTAGGGTCTTGGCCATGCCACTTCCCTCTTTGTCGGTAGCCCAGGAGTCCTCGGTTCTGTGGCTTGGCAAGGATCCTCACATGGTATCTGTCTTCCCCAACACGTGCCCACTGCTCTGCCTAATCGGTTCCTTTTATAACTCAGAGTGAGTAGAAGGTATAATACACACCTTACACTGATATGGCCTCATTCACCCAAAAAAGAAAACGCTTTCCTAATGCTATAGATGCAAAGATTCCAACACATACTTTGGGGGGGGGGGCAGTTTAATCCCTAACAACTAATACAATTAATAAATGAAACAATGTACATAAAATGCATAAACCTAGCTAGCATGGTGCCTGAAACCAAAATACCAAACCCATTGCTGTCCATTCTGACTCATGACTATGTGTTACAGAATATAGCTGCTCCCCAGGGTTTTTCTGGGTGTCATCTTTATTACAGGAGGCCTGCAGTTCACCAGCTTTTCTTCTGCAGAGCTGCTGGGTGAGTTCAAACCAGGGCTTTGAACCAGTTCATCCCAGTTCAACCCCCTGTTGAGAATTTGCATGTCCACTCCATAAACACTGATTGTAAATCACAATCTACATTTAAACATCTACATTTAACACCTGGGGATCTTGTTAAAATGTAGGTTGTGATTCTGTCTGTCTGGAGTGGAAATGCAGATTCTCAGCAGGGGGCTGAAGCAAAATCTACCGGTTCAAAGCCCTGGTTTGAACCACCAACCTTTAGGTCAGCAACTGATCGCAAACCTCTTGCAGCACCCAAGGACCTCCAGCATGGTGCATATGTGCTCAAGTTAGCTATTCTTGATATTAGGTTAGAAGAGGTGGGTTCAAGGCACTACAAAGCCAAACTCCAGGGATCAGAAAATGGGTTCACAGACAAGAACCAAGGGTGGAACCGGCTTTGAAGAGAATCAATCTCTTGTCTCCATCACTGAGAACACTGGGACGGATGGGCCCCCACCTGGAGCCAGGCTTCCATGCAATTAATGCTGCCAATGATGGCCATGCCAATGGACCATTCATTTGAAATATAATGTAGCATCATCCAATCTCTGCAGGAACGAGTTTAGTCGAATGGAAGTCATCCAGAGTGTCACTGTTAGAAAGGCTTGGAGTCCTGTGAAGAAGGGAGCCTGGGTGAGGAGGACCAGATGCCTCAGCCAACCCCAGCTTTACCAGTCTAAGACAGGGCCCATCCAGGCCCTGGGAACACCTGGCGGCTGCTCACCAGCACATTTTTGCTGGGAATACAGTCTACGTGGAAGAAATGATCATCTCCATGTGACAGGTGAAGAAGTGAAGGGGAAGTTAAAGGAAATGAGCTCTGAGAAGTGAGGTGGCATGCCACGACCACCATTACCAGCAAAAGTCAGGTTGATTCTGACTCACGGTGACACCTGTGTGTCAAGTTGGATCCAACTCATAGCGACCCCTCATTGGGTTTCCAAGGTTATATCACCACGAAAGTAGATTGCTCAACCTTCCCTCCGAAGAGTGGCTGGTGGGTTTGAACTACCAACCTTCTGGTTAGCAGTCAAATGCCTTAGGCACTAAGCTACCAGAGTTCTCATTTTTAAAAGGAGATGCGCTCTGAGAAGTGAGGTGGCACGCCCACGCCCACCACCACCAGCTGCAGTCGGGTCGATTCCAGCTCCTGGTGACCCCTGTGTGTCAGAGCAGAACTGTGCTCTGTAGGGTTTTCACTGGCTCATTTTTTGGATGTAGACCACCCGGCCTTTCTTCTGAGATGTCTCTGAGTGGACTTGAACTAGTAACCTTGCCATCAGCAGCTAAGCATGTCAACCATTTGCACCATCTGGGGACACCATGCCCAAGACCACCAGGTCTAATCCCACAATGCTTGCTGACTGACACTTGGGAGAGGCCTGGAAATCTGCCTTCATGGGACCGGCATATTGACTTGGGACAGGAATCAAGTTACAAGAAGGGAAATGAGAATGAATGAGTAGGAATGGGAGCCAAAGAGCTGTGATGTGAAAACTCTGACAGATTGGCTCAGCGTCGGTCGTTACTTGGTTTCTCAGGAGATCCACCTTCAGGGAGACCATATGGAGATATGTGCACTTCTGCACCCTCTGGTTGGAGAGACAGAGGGGGGAGGCAGGCACTGCTTACTTTTAAAGAGTGAACATCACTCATTTCCTTGGAAGTCCTTGTATTGATTTTTTTCTTCTGAATTTTTAAGTTAACTACTGAAAACTGAAATGCCCAAGGCTGCCAGAGTCTTTTGCTTTGCCCTTTCATTTTTTGTTAGGACGTTTCTGTCTTATACCAAAACCAAACTCATTGCCGTTGAGTCAGACCTGACTCAAACCCTCCTTGGGTTTCTGAGGCAGAAGTAGATTGCCCTTCTGAGGAGTGGCTGGTGTGTTTGAACCACCAGCCTTCTGGTTAACAGTCAAATACCTTAGGCACTATGTTACCAGAGCTCCTACTACACCATAGGATCTGAGGGCAGTGATCAAGGATGCATATGGTATTTGAATTAGTTAAATGTAAAAGATACAATGAAAAGTACCCACACACATACAAGCAAATAAACAATGCACAGAAGGACAACCAGGAGCAAGATGTGTCACACAAAAGGATCGTCACATAGTCCTTGGACACTGCAAATTTGCTCTTTGCTTCCTAGCATCTCCTAGAAGAAGCAAACATGATCAGTTACCTGAGTTAAATGTCTATACATCAAAAAACATGACAGAGGCAACCATTTATTGAGCACCAATAAATACCAGATCTCTACGTGATTTAAAAAGCAAAGACATCACTTTGATGACTAAGGTGCACCTGGCCCAAGCCGTGGTCTTTCAGTCACCTCATATGCATGTGAAAGCTGCACAGTGAAAAAGGAAGACAGAGAAGTGATGCATTTGAGCTGTGGGATTGGAAGATGGGGCAATCTACTTCCGTAGTGATACTGCCTCAGAAACCCAAGGAGGGGTCGCTATGAGTCGGGTCTGACTCGACAACACATAACAATAACAACAACAACATTGGTAAAGAATACCAAATATACCATGTGCTGCTAGAAGAACCAATCAGTCAGTCTTAGAAGAAACTACTGGGTTGTTCCTTAGGAGCAAAGATAGTGAGACTTCACGTTACTTACTTTGGACACATCATCAGGAGGGACCAATCACTAGGGTAGGACATTATGTTTGGTAGAGGGCATCATGCTTGGTAAAGCAGAGGGCCAACGGAAACCACTAAAGAGATGGACTAACATGATAGCCACAAATGGACTCATACCTTGAAGTTGGTACAAGACTGGGCCATGTTTTGTTCTGTTGTACATAAGGTCATCATGGGTCGGGGTCAGCTCTGTGGCCACCAACATCACCACCACCACCACCACGGCTCACTATCTAATCAGTGGCTTAAAGCAATGTGTTTATTTCGTTTTCAAGTCTGTGGGCTTACTGGGCAGTTGTGGTCATTGGGGACAGGCTGATGTCAACTGGACTTGCACATGCATCTTTGGTCAGCTGGCAGGGTGGCCGGGGAGGGCCACTGACAACCACAATAAGGATGATCTCATCTAGTCCTCATCATCACTCCATGAGCTGGGTATCATCAGGTGAAAGAGGAGCCCAAGGCCGCAGAGCTGGCATGCAGTAAGGATGGAATCCATAGCATGGCTGACCCTCCCTGGCTCCACGAGCTGCCTCTTCCCAATGATACCACGATGCACTTCTCCACAACCAGCAGTTCTGGAAAAGCACTGCTTTCTCTCACACTGAAAATCAAAAAGAATTTCTCCATGGGCTCTTTGGACGGAGGGCCCTGCAGTAGCTAATGAGCAAAGCTGTCAATAGCCATAGAGCAACCAGAGAGAGCTATGTAAGGGCTCTTTCTCATGTGACCCCTAAACACAAGAGGGTTGCATGATGCCAAGGTGAAGTTTGGGAAACAGGCATCCCGCAGGGGGCATCCAAGACGTGAAGGCCTTTACTACTTTATTCTTTCAACATGCCAATGAGAAATGTCTTGTCCAAGATGCTGGCACAGAGGGCTTCGCAATCAGAGTCCACATCCTCCCTGTAGCATCTGACTAATGAACTCCTAAGAGGTCAGCTTCGCTTCAGTTATCGCCTGCAGGGACGTAAGGAGCTACAGCATGACCTGGAGCCATTACCCAGGTTAGAGGGAGGAGGAGAAGGAGCGGGATTCCATTCAGCCAAACACGAGCTGTCGGGAAAGGCAGAGGACTGGAGTTTGGGGAAACCAGCAGGGAAGCACACAGGGGTGCTAGTAAGACGTGTTTGGGAGGTTGTGCATTTCAACCAAGTAGTCTTCATTAGGACTCAAACGTTTTGAAAAAATCCTCATGCATATTCCAAAACAACAAGGAACACACACCGCTATCTTGTCTTGATCCTAGACCCCAAAATCAAATAAACCAAACCCACTACCACTGACTTGATTGACTCATAGCAAACACCATTGGGTCTCAAAGGCTGTAAATCTTCACAGAAATAAATTGCTTCATCTTCCTCCCTCAGAGCAGCTGCTTGGTTTGAACTGCCGACCTTCTGGTTAGCAGTCGAATGCCTTGCCCACTATGCCACCAGAGCTCCTTGACCCTACACTCCGGTACTTCCTAATCATTTATTTATGAAACAGCTGCCATGCAGCATGTTCCACCACTTGTCTGTCAGTTTGTTGTCCTGTGGGGGCTCGCGTGTTGCTGTGATGCTGGACGCTATGCCACTGGTATTTCAAACACTGGGTCACTCATAGTGTGTATGTTTCAACAGACTAAAATGAGGAAGAAAGGCCTGGGGACTGACTTGTGAAAAGTATCCCATGAAAAACCTACCAAGCACAATGGAATATTGTCCAGCATAGTCCACGAAGAAGAGCGCCTACACTGGAAGGTGTTCAGAAGAAACAACAACAACAGCGGACTCAAGCCAACCAAAAATTGTGATGATGGCCCGGGACCCAGCCACTGTTTGTTCCAGTGTGCATGGG
>NW_006921648.1:9027086-9034131 GCF_000298275.1 Orycteropus afer afer
GTAAGCTGTTATGCAGTTTCACACAACAGATCTTTTTTTTTTTTTTTTTTTAGTGCTGCTCTAACAGAAATACCCACAAGTGGGTGGCTTTAACACACAGGGATTTTATTCTCTTGCAGTTTAGGAGGCTAGAAGTCTGAGTTCAAAATGCCAACTCTAGGGGCTGGGTGAAAGCCCCTTGACCTTGGGCTTAGGCTCTGCCTCTGGCTCCTGGCCCACTGGAGCTGGAGCCATCTCTTAACTCAGGCTGCTGCTGGCTGCGAAGGCTGACAAACCCATGGTCAACAAATAAAATGGCACAGTTCCAAGATTATCAAGCAAGGTGGCAGGCCACTAGTTCAAGTCCAGAGACAGTCCCAAGATCGACAGGAAACGTGGTAGGCTGCTGAATGAAGACTCGGCTACTTGCAGGGTCCAAGTATGCCAAAAGGCTCAGAGACCTTCCTCAAAGCTTCTTCTTAAATGCTGGATGCAGACCACATCCGTAGATGCTCCAGTAGATTCCACCATGGAGTTGATTACCAGTCACATCAGGGACAACTACATCCAGCTGCCCAGCCTCTCATAACCAGGCCCAGCCAAGTCCACACACAACTACCACAGTCACCATGAGTCAGAATTGACTGGATCACAGTGGTTTGGTTTTTTGAGTTGACACACCCCAATTCTTTAGACAGCATTTTACTTCTTCTTGACTGGACAATCAGAAGGCCTAAGTCATTGAAAAGGAGCTCTGGTGGTACAGTGGTTAAAGTGCTTGGCTGCAAACCTGTAGGGCCAGCAGTTGGAACCCACCAGCCTCTCCGTGGGAGAAAGATGGCAGTCTGCTTCTGTAAGGATATGGGGCAATTCTACTCTGTACTATAGGGCTGCTGTGGGTCAGAATTGATTTGACAGCACTAGGTTTGGACTTTTAGTCATTAATCTGGCTCCTAATCATCCAGCAGGTAACACTGAAAATGCCCCTTTGGGACTATTTGTACCCTTACTGTCTCTTGGGTTCAACTCAAATGAATAAAGTACCTGACTTTGTTGATGAATTTTGTTAGTTTACTGATGGTAATTTTTACAGCAAAGTTTCCTGTTAAAAATTATCAGTAAAGAGTAGATATTGAGCCCAACAAGCTCAACCTTTCTGCCTTAAAAAATATAGCAAGGGATCCCAAAGCAATGATGTCAGTAGGGTTCAAGGCCAAGCCAAGTATCAGAAGGGAACATTTGAGGCAAAGGCTTTCATTCACCATGCATGGCTGCAAGAGGGGACAGGTGTTCCTAGGTGGCACAGTCAGTGCTTGGCCACCAGCCAGAAGGCTGGCGGTTCAAACCTACTCAGAGACACCTTGGAAGAAATACCTGGCAACCTATTTCTGAAAAATCCACCATTGAAAACCCTATGGAGCACACATGCGCTCATCATAAGTCAGAATCGATTCTATGGCAACAGAGCCAACAAAAGGGGGACACTGTGGGAGGGAGGGTGTAGAGAAGGGGGAGGTGGGGATGACAGCCCACCTTCCTCACTTTCTGTGGACTAAGCTCAAAAGCCCATTCTTCCTGAAAGACAGCCTGTCAGTACCATTGAACTTGGTGAAGTTCCCTGAGGTGCCATGAACTGAAGACTATTAATAAGTCAGGTCAGCTGGGCATAGTACTAATCTTATCAAGCATCAGTATTAGTTAAACAGGATGGGCATGGGGCGAAATCTTGACTTTTCTCTGCAATGTCCCCCGTGACTCACTCACATTCTGTTAAATACCATTATCTCCACCAAAATGGCATGAATGGCCAGGCATTAAGTCAATTGACTTCACCTTCTTTCCTTTGGGGTCTGTTATTGTCCAACTAATTACTTTAATACACCTGTGTTATTTCCATTCCCTCTTCAGAGAGGTGCTTAGACCCACGGATATGAACAAGACAGGCTGTCAGGTGAGGAGGAAGCAAATTCCCACCTTCCTCACCTCTCTGTCACTTCTGTTCTTATACCAGGCTGCACACGGCACTTCTTCCTCTGACCCTAACCACGTGGAGCAAGGTCAGAGCTCATGAGATAGACAGCACAATCCCACACGGCACTTCTTCCTCTGACCCTAACCACGTGGAGCAAGGTCAGAGCTCATGAGATAGACAGCACAATCCAAGACTTCAGATGTCAGAACAAGTTTGGGAGTCCCCAGGGTTCCCCTAAGTTCTGACCTGCTGCCTCCCACAATCCCTTGGGCTTGCTAAATCACTGGAATGACTCACAGAATTCAAGGAAAGTGCTAGAATAATGGCAGCCCATTAAGGATGCAGATGGAGTTACAAAACACTGAGCCACACAGTGAGGGGTGCCCAGGTACCAGAACATGAAGGGGCTGGTGTGTTCCCCTCAGGGGAATCAGTCTTGATCCCAACACTCTGAGGAGCTATAGAAGAGATTTGCAGATTTGTCATGTAGGATGGCATGGTGGCTGTGATGGGTAAAATGAAGCTGGCTGAAAGACAGGAAGACCAGTTACGAGGTATCTCAGTAATCCCAGTGAGACAGGGAAGACCCCAAAGGAAGTAATCAGTTTAAGTGTTCTTCACTATTAGGACTTGATCACAATGTTATAGAGGGTGAGGACCAGAGAGGTATGACTCCCGGGCATCTGGCTGGGCTGGCTGAGAAGAACCCTATACCAGCATCAGGAACCCAGAAAAACAGATTTGAGAGAAACAGATGACTATTGGTTCTTGTCATACTGAGTTTGAGGTGCCCATGGAATAGCCAATGGAGGACAGTCAGTTCATACTTGGGAATATACATGTAGAGCCTATAATCTGGATGGGAAAGATGGACTGGGGACTTCCTGATTAAGGGATTAACAAAGGAACCTACAGGCAGTAGGGGCACAGTGGGGAGGTGTTTGGATTTGGGCTTCGAACTTCTCTGTGTGACCAGAACAGATGGACTGGTTGATGCTGAGTCAACTCAGACTTATGGGAACCCTACGGCGTCAGACATGGCTTCCCACCTGGTTGGGCCCCCTCTTGAGAATTTGCATTTCCACCCCAGATAAACTGAACCAGAATCTACATTTTAACAGGATCCCTGGGGATCTATAACAATCACCTGGGAATCCTGTTAAAACATAAATTCCCATTCAGTCTCTCTGGGGGTGGAAATGCAAATTATCAGCAGGGGATCCAACCTGAATGAGCCAGTTTGAAACCCTGGTGTCAGGGCAGAACTGTGCTCCATGAGATTTTCAATGGCTGAGGTTTTGCAAGTAGACAGTCAGGCCTTTGTTCTGAGGTCCCTCTGGGTGAACTCCAGCCTCCAACCATTTGGCTATTGGATGAGCACGTTAACCACACACACCAGCCAAGGACACTGTCAACAGTGGGGAGGAAAAATAGGAACAAAAACAATGGAGTAAAAGGTTGCTGAGAGCCGAGCTCAGCCAGTGACCATGGCAGAGGGTGGGTTCCAAGGCAGAAGACAGAGTCTAGGTGTGGGTAGTCTGTGAGGGGCATAGACGTCATTGCAACGGGAGGCACCTCGGAAGTACCCTTATGGTCTAGAAGTTCACACTGAAAAGCCTTCACAGCAAGCTAGGTCTGGAGACCAGAAGATGTGGCTGCTGGGACAGAAAGCCTCTGCAAAGGTGTTTTTTTTTTTTTTTTTTTTTAAGGTTTTCCATAGCAGAATTTCTCCATTGTTTAATTGGGCCATGCAGGCCAGCCAAGGGTTAGGTGCCTCAGCTGGGAGAATGCATGAGCATGTACCAGCAATTCAACCAGCAGGGTCCTCTCCAAATTAATTCAACAGTCTCTTGAGGAAGCTGCATCCCCAGCTCGGAAATCCTTCCAGCTCATCCTGCCGCTCCCCTGCCTCCTGGGCTCTGAGAATGGAGAGCTGGGGTGTTTAATGAACGATGCTTCTTCCTCAGGAAAGCGTTCCTTCTTGAAGCTAATTGAGAAGATGCCAGCACCTCACTGGGAATGAAGGTGAAAGAGAGCCCAGCTGAGTGTGTTCAAGAGCCCTGGGTAACTTGCCACTTCCCTTCCCCTGGAAGGCAACAGAAAGCTTCATGTACCTTCTGACCATATCTCAACCTCAAAGAAACTTTCCTGGTGGCTCTTCTGAAGCCTCAGGTTGAAGGATGTGTCTCCATAAGCAGAGACAAACTGGCCTCATGAAAGTGGGCAGTTCCACAACGCTCTCCGAATGGCTTGTCACTGAGCAGCAGGGAAACAGAACTCATGCTGGTTTGGAAGTGGGGCACCAGAGAAAAATGCAAAGCCACTTTGTCTGCTACCTAAAGAGAGATTGCATTTCTTCCTTGGGTTCTCAGAGCTAGGACAGATCAGCCATCAGCAACTACAAGTCAAGGGGTTAAGGCACTCGATTGTACAGAGATGGAGTTTCCAATCTGTAGGTGGAGGAGGTGGGAGGAGTCCTGTGGGGAGACGTGGTGGCCCCAATCACAGAGGGCGTGTGCTCACCTAAACCAGGTGCCATCAAGTCGGCCGGTACTCATGACAATCCATATGTGTCAGGGTAGAACTGTGCTCTGTAGGGTTTTTCTTATTAATTAATTTTGTTGTGGAGAATATACACAGCAATACACAGAGCAATTACACGGGTGTTTAAGTCAGTGACATGGACTCCATACTTTGAGTTGTGCAACCATTTCCACCCTCCTTTTCTGAGTCATTCCTCCCCAGTCCACATACACCCACTGCCCCCTAAGGTTCCTTTCTCATCTGAGTTACTGTTGTCCCTTTTGGGAGTGGAAAAGTCCAACAAGCAAAGGAGGCTCTGCCAAGCATCACAGAGACAAGGTCTGGACCAGGAGCCCACACTCCCCAGCAGCTTCCTCCCTGTCTCAGTCCCCTCCATCACTGCATGCAGCCACTCACGCCCAAGAAGTTAGAGCCCAGCAAACTGCAATGTTCGTTTGGCACCTTCAATTTTTCTCTTCCACAAGCCGCAGGGAGGTGCCAAAGGAAACCAGTCATTAAAGAGAATTACGTTGCGGGCAGTCTAAGCATGTGCTAATTTATGAGTTAGAAGCTGGAAAACAGTTTCCACCAGATGGAGGGTCCCTGCCCCACACCAGCTGCCGTTACCTCGCTGCTGCGAGATCACAGAGGGAAAACAAGGGCTGCTTCCCACTCTTGGTCCCTGTCTTGGGCTTGCTTGAAAACCCTAAATATTTCCAAGTGCTTAGGAGGAAACACAGAAACAGACACACACACACACACACACACACACACACAAACTCCTGGATAGACACTCTTAATACATCTGTGAAATTATAGCCCAGAAAAGAGATGTGCTACCACCTGAAGGGTTAGAACTTACCATGTGTGGTAGTTAAGCTTGGGTTAACTTGGCTGGGCTGTGGTTTTGAGTAGCTGGGCAGCTGGATGTAGTTACTCCCCATGATGAGACTGGTAATCAACTCCATGGTGGAATGTGCTGTGAGTAGCTGAGTAGTTGCCTTCAAGGTGTGGCCTGCTTCCAGTATTTAAGGAGAAGCTTTGTAAAGAGGTCTCTAGCTTTTGGCACATTTGGATCGTGCGTTTGTATGAGTTTTCATCTCCAGTTCCTGGATTTGAACCAGTTGCCTGCTGATCCTGGGACTGTTCCTAGACTTGAACCAGTGGCCTGCTGTGTTGCCTGCTGATCTTGGGACTGTATCATTTTACTTGCAGACATTGGGTTTGTCAGCCTCAGCAATCAGCAGTTGCTTGAGTTAGGAGATGCCTCCAGCTCCACTGGGCCTGGAATAAGAGGCAGAGATGATGCCCAAGGTCGAGGGGCCTTCACCCAGCCTCTAGAACCAACACTCTGAATTTGGACTTACAGCTTCCTAAACTGTTAGAAGCTCTGGTAGCATAGTGCCTAAGGCACTTGACTGCTAACCCAAAGGCTGGCCGTCAAACCCACCAGTCACACCTCAGAAGGAAGGTTGGGGAATCTATTTCCATAGTGATACTGCCTTGGAAACCCAAGGAGGGGTCACTATGAGTCAGGTCTGACTCGACGGCACATAACAACAACAACAAACTGTGAGAGGAGCTCTGGTAGCATAGTGCCTAAGGCATTTGACTGCTAACCAGAAGGCTGATGGTTCAAACTCACCAGCCACTCCTCAGAAGGAAGGTTGGGCAATCTACTTCCTTAGTGATACCGCCTCGGAAACCCAAGGAGGGGTCACTGTGAGTTGGGTCCAACTCGACGGCACATAACAACAACAACAACAACAAACTGTGAGAGAATGAATCCCTGTTTGTTAAAGCCATCCACTTGTGGTATGTCTATTATAGCAGCACTAGAGAACAAGACACCATGTCAAGTGAAACCCAATGACTCTGAATCTCAAGCCTCCCTCATAAGCATGGACACATTTGTTGTTGGGTTTTAGAGGAAAAGCATCCGGGAACTCCTCTCTTAAACTGACAGTACCTGCATGGCTCCACATTTCATACACCAGCCTAGCAGCACAGGTCCTCCCCCTGCGCCAATGTCCAGAGGTCCTTTGACCAAAATCAGTTATCTCTGAGTCAACCCTGACTCATGGCAACCCCATGTGCATTAGTGTAGAACTGTGCTCTAGAGAGTTTTCAATGGCTGTGATCTTTTGGACACAGACGGCCAAGGCCTTTCTTCCAAGCCACGTCTGGGTAGACTAGAAATAGCAAAATGAGAGTCAAGTCAGGAGAGGGAGAGGCTAGAAGTACAAGGAGTCTTAGAAGGAAAGAAAATGGCAATGGAAGGGAGGAAAATTTAAAGAATGAACGGCTGAGAATGAGGAATGGGTGGGTAGATGGATGGATGGAATTATGTCTTCTAGAACAGCCTAGCTAGATTAGGAAGGAAATGGAGATGATGGGTTAATCTGTAGAATAAAGAACTCATCACAGGTGAAGAGGCCTTTGGTCCTTCTGAACCTAACAAAGAAGTATTTTTTTTAAATTAGGATTTGGGTGAAGATTTACAGAGTAAATTCACTTTTCATACAGCAGTTCACATATACTTTGTCTCATGTCATTGACCAAAATTTACAA
>NW_006921648.1:9034356-9052463 GCF_000298275.1 Orycteropus afer afer
AGTTGTGGGTTCAATTCCAGACCTGAAGGGCAGCTAGGGGCCATAGTCTCAGTGGTTACACCAGGCTCTATTGGACCAGCAAACCTGGTCCCCACCTTCTAACAAAGAAGTATTTTAAGGCAATGATTCAATAGGGTCCAAGACACAGAAAGCAACCCTGAGGGAAACTTAGGTGGCTGAGAAAACAAAGTGAAACAGTTCCTTCTTACTCTCCCACATCTTATCATGGGCCTCACATCTGGAAGCTGAGCTTTGGCTTTCCAACCAGGCATAGTCTATCAATCAATACACACAATCAGTATTTCAAGTCGGCATCCGCCAACCCACAAACTTTTATTTTCTTGAACAATGCCCTGCCTCACATCAGCCCCAAGAATGGAAGTCTGTATCCCTTCCAGTCTTAATGAGCCAACTGTCTTAAAACAAAATCAAAAGGTATATATTTAGGATTTTCAAAAGAGATAATGAGCAATTGCGAATAATTATTCAAAGCCATTAGAGTTGGACCAAGCACAATTAATGCTACTGTTGAGTCTTGATACAATACCAGAAAGATAATTTAAGCTCAGTGCAAGGATGGCTGCCAAAGCACGCTCAGCAATTCTACTGAATTTTCAAACATATAGATGTAATTTTTTCAAGCTGCATGAATTCAAGGGAACTGAGTTACAACACAATGATGCTTTCGTGCATATTTCCTGAAACATTCAGAATTGAGGGGCAGATGCTTCCAGGGAGAAAACAAGCTTGTGAAGGTCTGGCCTGGTTCCCCAGGAGCCAGCTGGGCCGCTACCATGTACCACCAGCTCAGAGCTAAAACAATGGAAGGCGCTTTGAATCGACTTTGAGTCACAACTTCTATATTAGTTTTCTGTGGGTGCTGTTAAGCAATGACCACATGCTTGTTGGCTTAAAACAACAGAAATGTATTTTCTCACAGTTCTGCAGGGCAGAAGTCCAACATCAACGTGTCAGCAGGGTTGGTTCCTTCTGGAGGTTCTAGACAAGAATCCTGCTTGCCTCCCTCCTAGCTCCTGGTGGATTCTTGCACTCCTTGACTTGTAGACATATCACTCCAATTCTGCCTCCATCTTCACATCACCATCTCCTCTTCTCTTCTCAGGACACTTGTCATTGGATTTAGGGCCATAATAATCCCAGATGATCTCATCTCACAGTCATTAACTTAATTACTACAAAGACACTTTTTCCAAATAAGGGCACATTCGTAAGTTCCAGATCTTGGGGTCACGACTCAACCCACTACATCTTCTAAGGACCATAGTAAGGAACAGCCACTTGCCTATTTCTGAATTCATCTCCTACCATGCCCCCCATCACTCATTCATGCCAATCACATATGCTCACTGCCTGCTGTCACTTGACAAAAGGAATGCCATTTTCACGACTGGCTTAGATCAGTGGTTCCCAACAAAGCAGGCCAATCACAAATCACAAATACTTGCTTGTCTCTGATATGCTAGGACACTAGGGGGTACAGTGGTAAACAAAGCAGACTTGACCTCTGGCCTCATTGGCATACATAAAGGAATGTAAGAGGAGATACCACCACCCTAAGACAGACTAGGAAGAAAGGCCTGGTGATCTGTTTCTGAAAACCAGCCAATGCAAACATATGGACCACAACAGAACATTGCCTGGCTTGCTTGCTTTGGACACATCATCAGGAGGGATCAGTCCCTGGAACAGGATATCATGTTTCATGGAGTAGGTCAGCGAGGCCATGGTGGACCCTCGATGAGATGGACTGGCACAACAGCCTCCATGATGGACTGAACATGCTGGTGATCATGAAGATGATGCAGGACTGGGCAACCCTGGTTCTGCTGTACAGAAGGTCACCTTGAGTCGGAGTTGACTTCACAGCAGCTAATAGCAACAAGAAGAAGAAGGTGGATAGGCTGTTCTACTTATCCATTCCACAAATACATACTGAGATCTTACTGTGTGCCAGACATGGCCCTGGGTTATCGGGACACATCAAAGAGCAAAAGAGACTCCCACCCTGGGGAGCATGCTACTGTGGGTAGACAGACAGCAAGCAGGAGTCAATTAGGTAGTGTGTTGGTGTGTTGGAAGACAATGGGTGAAATGCAGGGGGCATTGGAAGGGCCAGAGTGGGTATGTGGCCGAGTGACGGCAGATTGCAAATTTTAATAGGGTGGCCATGGCAGGCCTCAATAAGGAAAATGACATCAGAACAATGACTGGAAGGAGGTGGAGGAGTGAATCATAGGAATATTTGCAAGAAGAGCAGTCTGGATTGAGGGAGCAGCCCATGGTGAGATCCTGAGGCTGGAGTGGGCTGGTGTGTGTGAGGAGCCGTGAGGAGGCCAACTCTGGTTGGAAGAGAGTGAGTGAGGAGGTCAGAGAGGAGGCCCGCAAGAAGGCCAGAGGGTGGAGGCCATGGAGTGTTCTGTACATTGTGAATAAGTGGGTATTCGTGTGTCTGTCTTCTGTCTTAGACCAGTCAGATATTATTTGGCCTTGGGTCAATCACCTATCCCTCCATCTATATATTATACATCTTTCAATTATTGAGGGAATTCCTGGTTGGTGCAAATGGTTAACACACTCAGCTGCTAACCAAAAAGTTGCAGGTTCAAGTCCACCTGGAGGCACTTTGAAAGAAAGCCCTGGTGGTCCACTTCCAAAAAATCAGACACTGAAACCCCATGGAGAACAGTTCTACTCTGACACACATGGGGCTGCCAAGAGTCAGGACTGACTCGATGGCAATTGGTCATTGGTCAATTATCGAAGGAGAATCTTGGTCTCCTCATCTCAAATCTTCCATTTCTGTGTTCTCTCTGGGTGCGGAAACCTTGTCTAACAAGGAACATGCAACTTGAAGCGCGTCCACCACGGTAAAAATGATGCCCTGTGTACCGTTTTCAGATGGGGGTAGAGGTAGAGGTTGCTGCTACAGGTGACGAGCCCATGAGGGATGATGGGGTGAAACTAGCATGCTTGGGGCTACCAGCCCAACAACACTCTTTTTTTTTTTTTTTTTTTAAATTAGGATTTGGGTGAAGATTTACAGAGTAAATTCACTTTTCATACAGCAGTTTACATATACTTTGTCTCATGTCATTGACCAAAATTCACAATGCAGCAGCTCCCCTCCCACTTCCTCCCCATAGTTACCTCCTCCCAGTGTCCATCCCTTCATACTCTTCTGCACCCTGAGCTATCTCCCTGTGCATAAGCAGCCCTCCCTTCTCCCATGATTGTTCTCTCCAGGGTGTGTGTCTACTTGAGGTAAATGTTTAACTCACATGCCTGTACTTTGTTTGGCTGGAAACCACAGTTGTGGGTTCAAATCCAGACCTGAAGGGCAGCTAGGGGCCACAGTCTCAGTGGTTACACCAGGCTCCATTGGACCAGCAAACCTGGTCCCCACCTTCTTTTTTTTTTTTTTTGCCTCCAAATGATTTTGAGTTTTGTACCACATTGTTCTCCCTCTTTATGCAGGATATCCTACATCCCTTCTAAGTGGATGGCAGTGGTAGCTGGGCACCATCTAGTTCTTCTGGTCTCATAGTTGTATAGGTTGCAGATCAGATGGTGTACCAGTCGCTAGGACTGATTGTTTCCATTAATTTTGGTTTTCTTCTTTCTTCTTGACGAGGAGAGACCCGTTGTTGCATCTAGATGGCAGCTTCCTAGCTTTTAAGGTCCCAGTCGCTACTCGCCAAAGTAGTAGGTGGAACAATATTTTGTATAGTATGTTATGCCAATTGAGTTTGATGTCCCCTGCGACTATGGTCCCAAGCCCGCAGGATCAACTACTCGGTCCCTCTGGGTAGCTGGCTGTGACCAAGTAATGACCATAACCTTGCCCCTTGTCAGCTCTACTATACACCTGGGAATTCTGATCATTCACATGAACTTATAGGCCCATTGTCTGCCAACCCTGTATATGATCTTGGATACACTCTCCATTTAGACATACCTAACCAACAACACTCTTGAGAAGGGGCCACCTCCCTTACCTGCCTGAAGATACCCCAGTGCCTCCAGAGGGCATCGTGGCTTCTCTGCCCTGAGATAGAAACCAAGGTAGGTTTACCCCCAGGGAAATGCCAGGAAGAGGAAAGAACATTGCCAGAACTCTCTCCACCAGCCCAACTCATGTCCACAGTCCCCAGCACACTTCACTCCAGCCTACTTCCCTGTCACTCCCCACCCACCCACACACAACAGGGCTTGTCTATTTTTTGTCTCCCCATGGGACAAGGCTTGAGTTTGACATCTAGAGGTGCCCTGATATCACTTGCCTTCTTCACTTCTCCCCTAAAACTCCAGGATTGAAAGCTATGGCAGCAGCTGGCGCTAGCTCCCCATTTTCCATCTGTGAGCCTGTCACAGTGGGTTGTTGTTGTTGTTATGTGCCGTTGAGTCGGACCTGACTCATAGTGACCCCTCCTTGGGTTTCCAAGGTGGTATCTCTATGGAAGTAGATTGACCCGTCTTCCTTCCGAGGAGTGACTGGTGGGTTTGAACCGCCAGCCTTCTGGTTAGCAGTCAAGTGCCTTAGGCACTATGCTACCAGAGCTCCCTGGTAATGCAAACAGTCAACACATTCAGTTGCTAATTGAAAGGTTATTGGTTCAAGTCCCCCCCAGAAATGCCTGGGCAAGCTACTTGAGAAAAGTCAGCCATTGAAAACCCTCTGGAGCATAGTTCTGCTCCGACAGACATGGGGTCTCCATGCGTCCCTGGGAGGTGCAGACGGTTGAGGTGCCTGGCTGCTGACTGGAAGCCTGGGAACAATCTCTTTTCCTTTCTTTTTTTTGAGCATAAAGAGAGCAGACAACAGGCTGAGAGACTTCTGCAGGGAATACTTCCACACTAGATTTTAATAACATTGCTTTATTTTCATGGTACTTTTTATAGAGATAGTCTCTACATCTGACAGGTAGTGATAGTTTTCCTTTTACAGTAGTAACATAGAGTTTAGGAATACAAAATAAGGGGAACAGGACATAATTATGATGCAGGAGGCTCACGCAGAAATCAGCAACCAGTATGTGAATGGCTGAAAAAAAACAAACCTGTCACCATCGAGTTGATTCTGACTCATAGCGACCTTAGAGGACAGAGTATAACCACCCCATAGGGTTTCCAAGGCTGTCATCTTTACAGAAACACACGGCCACATCTTTCTCCCACAGAGCAGCTGGTGGATTTGAACTGTTGTCCTTTTGGTTAGCAGCCAAGGGCTTGACCACTGCACCACCAGGGCTCCTTATTGTGAATGACTAAAGGTTAAGGAATATGACCTCACCTTTTTTAATCCTCACCACGATTCTTTCGGATGGAGGCTGGGGATCCCATATAGAAAAGGCACCAGAGGCTGAGAGAAGCTGAGAAGCTTCCAAACCCCACACAGAGTAAGCGGACATTAAAACAAGGCCTGACCCCAGGTCATGGACTTGACTGGCCCACCAGCTACTCTGGCCCTCATGACGGTGAACTTGGGCTAGCTTGCCTCCTGCTATGGATTTGGGACTGTGCCAATTCTTCCTTATCTCAACTGCTCAGATGTCTGCACCTCTGAGCTGAACGGAAGGGGCTGGTGTTTATCACACTCTCTCCATGTGCCATGGGCTGTCACAGCATCTGCTGCTGTCATAGTCATCATCCCATCTGAGCCTCACACCATCCTAAGACGGCACGCACCTTTGACTTCCATTTCACAGAGGAGGCAACTGAGGCTCAGAGAGTACAAGTAACTTGCACAAGACCACACAGTAAACAACTGATGGGAATCAGAGTCCTTATCTCTCTCCAGAGCTGAAGGTGTTTCAGCCTTGTCACTTGTTTCCTAACAAAGGTGACTTGGAAACATCCACTGAAGTTAATTATGTTTACCTTAATCTATTTTGAAAGACCACCACTTGTCTGGCACTTGGTCATGCTGTGGTGGCTTGCCTGTCTCCATGCTGGAAGCTACAGCCCCTGTATTTCAAATAGCATCAAGATCACCCGTGGTGGACAGGTTTCTGCAGAGCTTTCAGTCTAGGGCATTGTAGGAAGAAAGGCCTGGCAATCTACTTCCCAAAAAAGCAGCCACTGAACACACTGTGGACACAGTTGTGCTCTGGCTGACGGGTCACCAGGAGTTGGAATCAACGCCAAGGCAACTGGTTTACTGCCTTTTCTTAGACTCTGACAATACAAGGGCCCAGGAAGAGATTCTGATCTCTCCTTCTGAAAGCCTTCCAGGACATTTTTTTCCTGATAAATGCTGAGTCCAGAGAGGTTAAGCAATTTCTCCAAGGTCACACAGCTAGCAAGAGGCAGAGGCAAGATTCAGACTCTGCGATGCCTGACTTTGAAGAGCCTGAAGCTAGATCTGCCAGGATCCCAGGCTGTGGACAAGGAAACCTGCCAAGGTGGGGAATGCTGGCCAGGTGTCATTTGTGGTTTGCATGGGGCTCTCTGCCCTGAATGGTGAACACACAGGCACTGGGACAGGCTGCCAGAGGGGACCACCCTTCACACATCACCCCCAGGCAGCAAGCCTGCCTACAAAGATAGGCCTGCAACTGGGGCCCACCCCAGACATGTTCCACCAGCCCACAATAATGCTGAGAGTGCCTTCCAGAACAATTATTCTTATCAGATGATGCAGTCGGCAGAGGGTCTTTCAAATACGCCTGTCATCAGGCTCCATTTGACTAAAGTTATTTGAGGCAATGAGTCATCAATCTTTTATTGAAACTGGGAAGAGCTGTCATGGTTTTCTGCCCAGGTTTTTATTATAATTATTGCTTTTTCTCTACTCTGGAGCAAGAGCACACATGCTGTGGATAACGTGTCTCCATCCGTGCGAATATTTGTCACCACGTGAAAGATCTAGGGGCCAGGGAGTCATCGGTGCTCACCGTAGCACCAAAACTGGGGAAGGAAGTTCTCTTCCCCAACCTCTTCTCCCAAGGTCTGGGTCCTCCCTCACCTAGAAGAAAAGCAGCTGAGATTCAGTGCTGGAATGGGCGACACATTACTAAAAAAACATACAGTCAGTACTCTCATGTAATAGTTAAGTTTTTGAGTCAGACTGCCCCCGTTCATATTTGTTGGTGTTGTCGCGTTGGCTTTGACTCAGCAATTCTTTGTATAACAGAATGAAACACTGCACCACCCTGCGCCATCCTCACAATCCCTGCTACATCTGAGCCCTTCGCTGGAGCCACTGTGACTGAATGAACCTAAACAGGAAAAAAGTTCTTACTTAGGTCCATTCAATCATTCATCCCACAAATATTTATCATACACCTACTCTGTGCCAGGGAGTCCCCGGGTAGGACAAATGGTGAACACGCTCAGCTGCTAACCAAAGGACTGGTGCCTCTGAAGAAAGGTCTGGCAATCTACTTCCCCAAAATAAGCCAATGAAACCCTATGGAGCACAACAGAACACTGTGTGATATAATACTGGACAGTGGGCCTCCTGGGTTAGAAGGCATCAAAACACACAGTGGGTGCAGCAGTGGGCTCAAGCAAACCAACCACTGTCAAGACAGCATTTCCTTAAACTGTAAGTAGAGTTGTCACAACTCGGAGCTGACTCAACGGCAGCTAACAACAATTGCCGTTGATCAAGCACTTGCATGCCTCATGCTCCACCTGCTTTCCTTTTTCTCAATACTACTTCTAACCCCTACAAACTCAACAGAGTATGTACCATGAACCTCCACTCTACAAGAGGGAATCGAGGCTCAGAGAGGGAAGTAGTGTGCCCAGGGCCACAATGCCAGTCATTGGACTGTGTGACCCAAATCAATGCTTCTTCACTCTCTGTCGTGAGCATCACACCCAGGCCTGTGCCCAAGGGATGCTCATTCAAGGTTTGTTGAGCAAGTAAACATTGACACTTCCTTCCTACGTCTGTGGCAACCAAGGTGCCTTCAATAACCTTAAAAGACTCCCCAGCCAGGCCAAGGAACTACCCATAGGGGATGCCATCACAGCTGAGCTGGGATAGGTCAGAAGACCAGGTGGAAACCATGAAGCAGCTTTGATCCTGGAAGCACACTGAGTGACATCACCTGGGAAGCTTTAAAAATGCTGGTGCCTGGGCCCCACTCCCAGGCCCCCAGAGAGTTCCTTCAGGAGCCGAGTTTGAGAACGACTGACTCGAACACTCTGAAACCAGGAAGCATCTAACTGGGCAGGAGGGGTCAGGGCGTGGGCAGCAGTGTGGGGAATGCTGGTCAATAAACAGGACACACACCTGAGCCAAATCCAGACCGAGACCCAGACCACCGATCATTACTGTCTTCTCTGTATTATACCACGAGAGAAAGGCGGCAAAGGACAAAACAGGAGACCCAAGTGGTGGAGAGCAAGGCAGCCTGGGTCCCCGCTCTGCTCTTTACTCGGGCAGGTTGCAGAACCTTGAGAGCTCAGATTTCCTGTGTGTGAAATACAGATGGTGAAACCTATCCCACAAAACTCTTAATGTGTGTGTGTGTATTTTTCTAATTCTCACTTATGCACATATATATAATATATGCACATGCACACACATATGTGCACAGACATACATAAACACACATACATAATTGACTGAAACATATATTTATATCATAAGGAGCCCTGGTTGTGGAACGGTTAAGCACTCAGCAGCTTAACCATGAGCTTGGCAGTTCAAACCCACCTGGTGACTCTGCGGGAGAAAGACCCAATGATCTCCTTCTGTAAAGATTGCAGCCTAGAAAACTCTGTGGGGCAGCCCTGCCCTGTCACATGGGGTCACTGTGTGTTGGAATCAATTCAACGGCACCCAGCAACAACACGTATACCCTCCCCTCACTCAGTGACTATCTTATTATCAGACACTACACATTTATAACAATAGTAACAAACCCACTATTTTTTTTTTTTTTTTTTTGTGTTAACAACACATATCTGGCAGTAGGAACACCAAGGTATGAGGCAAGAGGAATGCTGGCTGTGATTGTCAACTTGGCTGCGTCATGATTCTTGGTGGTTTGGCAGTTATGCGATGATATTAATTTGGTAGTTCTGCAATGATGTTGTTACCTTTCATGTTGTCATCTGACACAGTCATCTTCCATTCTCATATAACACCAGTTTTTACATAATGACCTGGTCTTTGGAACCTAAACATGTTGATAAGTGAGGAGAGGGTGTATAATAATATAGATCTGACACACAGTGACCCCTCCTTGGGTTTCCGAGGCAGTATCACCATGAAAGTAGATTGCCCAACCTTCCTTCTGAGTGGGTTTGAACTGTCAGCCTTCTGGTTAGCAGTCAGATGCCTTAGGTACTATGCTACCAGAGATCCTAGAATATTATCATAAAAATATTTATATCATATAAATATAAATATTATACTTATATATTATACAAAGAAAATAAAGTAGAGGGCTGACATATGGCCAGAACTTGAATAATAGTATTATTATTTTTTTATTATAAAAGGACAAATATTGTATGATTCCACATATATAAAGTACCTACAATAAGCAAATTCACAGAGATGGCAAAGGGAGGTTACCAGGGGTTGGAGGGAGGGGCGGGGGCTCTTGTTGAAGGAAGTACCCAATTTCTGTTTGGGGGGATGAAGAACTTTTGGGAATGAATAGTGGGGATGGTTCCACAACACTGTGAATGTAATTAAGGCCACTGAATTGGTATTTAAAGAGTTAAAATGGAAAAATTTATGATATATATATATATTTTTTTTTTACCAAAACAAAGAATAATAAATGCATGCCCAATTGGAAAACCATTTGATACTTCCTCATAAAACTGAATACAGACATGACCCCGTACTCCCAATCCTGGGAATATACCCAAAAGATGTGACAGCAGGAAGGAAGACAGAAGCCTGTGCACACTGTTCACTGCAGCCAAAAGGTGGAAACAGCCTAAATGCCCATGGACTGACAAATGGATCAACCAACTGCAGTACACACATACAGTGGAATACTACTCAGCCAGTAAGAGAACTGGAGTCCTGAAACATGCTACAACACGGATGAACCTGGAGAACATGATGCTGAGTGAACTGAATCAGTCACAAAAGGACAAATACTGTATGATCTCCCTTACATGAAATCAGCAAATACCTAGAAAGCCCAGCTTATCAGTGGTCACCAGGAGCACGAAGGAGCGGGAGGGGGAGTCACTATTTAGGGGTACAGAGATCATGTTAATGATGGAGTAACACAGTACAAGAGGGTCAGGACAGTTTTACAAGAGGAAGAATGTGATCAGTGTCACCCAATCCCACATGTAGGAACTGTTGAGTTGGCAAATGTTTTGTTCTGTATTTTGTACCACAATAAATAAAAGTACAGCCCCCCCGAGCCAGTCGCTGTGGTGGCCTCTCTCGTGTGTGGACTCACCAGTGGTCTGATTTCATTTTCACTGCTGTCTCGGAGTTGGTTATTAGCTCCACTGTACAAACGAGGAAACTGAGGCTCTGGGAGGGTAAGTGACTGCCAAGACTGCACACCCAGGAAATGGTGAGGTGGAACCGAACTTGGGCCTGACTCTTGACTCTGCCACAGACCATAGAGCCTCTCAAAGATCCAGTTTAAGACCTAACAAGGAAAAGGACTTCCAGGGCTTGACCCAGGCCGGTTCATTGCTCCACCTGGTCTCCGCCTGTGGACAGGGCCACATCTGCAGACACAGAGCATCCCACGACCTCCCTGAACTTATTGCTGCAGCATGAACGTGAATCTTGTGCTCCTGGAGGTTTCCAACGTAAAGGACAAAATCCAAGGCTGTTTCCCATTAAAACCACCTCCCCTGGGCTTGGTCCAGCCCAGCTCACCTATTATCAATTGATTTAAATACAGAGTTCAGCCCACGTTAGGGAAGGAGAAAAAGCACAGGATTAAGGGAAATGTCCAAGTTTCTTGTGCCTCAGAATCATTTCAAGCTTTTATATACGTCCTTCAATAAATTTACAGTAAGAGATTCTGATTCCATATGCATGGGAAGGGCCCAGACAGGTACGTTTTACCAGCAGGAACCGCCAGCCATCTGACGACATTGCTGAAACACTACCCTCAGAGGAACACCAAGCCCCGCTCTAAAGATCCACATCCTGTATTGCATCAACAAAAATGTACTGAGAGCCAACTGTATGCCAGGCACTGTGTCAAATGTTCAACACTGTCTGTCAGTGTGTCATAGAGTGGTGGCTCACACAGGTGTGATGCTGGAAGCTGTGTCACTGGTATTTAAAGTAGTAGCAGGGTCACCCACGGTGGACAGGTTTCAGCAGAACTTCCAGATGAAGACAGACTAGAAGAATGGGCCAGCATCTCTTTCCGACAATGAGCCAATGAAAACCTTATGGCCCAGAGTATTGTCCAACATGGAAGATGAGTCCAAATACACCAAGGATCATGCAAGTGGCACAGGACTGGGCAACGTTTTCTTCTGTTCTATGGAAGACTGGCAGGATTTGGCGCAGACTTGATGGTGACTAACACCAACACATAAGAACACTTGGTTCATGGTAGTAAGACCATAAGGGGCTATAAAGGAAAGTGGGTTCAGGCTCTATTTTTCCTCCTAGGGTCCTTCCCGAGCTCCCAGTCTGTGCCCCTGAATCTTTGATTCCCCAGTTTGCCTCACTCTCTCCTGATCTCATCCCAAAGCACCATAAGCCAAAGGCAGGTCATTGACAGCTCTCAGTGGGGTTTCGTTGACTTCAGACATTCCTCCCTCTCTCCCCTTGGAGTAATAGCTGCCTCATCTGAGCAATCTCCAAACTTCTCATGTGGAAAAAAGAAACCAGACCACTGGGGCTGAGCCACTTTCCAAACTGCATGCTAATCGGCGTGCTCTTCTTGTTATTATATTTGCTTTCAAATCAGTGAGAATTCCAATTAGATTGTGTAGATGGGGCACAATATTAGCCAGTGGTGTGGAGAAAATTAAAGCTATTTTTGGAAAATCTCCTTCTCGTTTAGACCCTGATGTTAATTGGATCGTTGATGATGTCAGATCGTTGATGATAATCCTAAGACGATGTCAGCTGGATCTGGGGGGCAGCTGGAGGAGAGAGCAAGAGAAGTGGCATGTTAACCCAGCTTGTCTTGGGTGGGCTTTCTTCAACTTCAACACCCTTGAGCAGAACTTCCAGCTTCCAACATGGAGGTAGAGAGGAGGATAAGTTACGAGTTCAGGCTCTGGGTTGTTATGTTTTGGGTTCTAGTGTGGTCTTTTCTATCTCCTGTGTGACCCTGGACAAGGTACTTACCCACTCTGTGTTTTCTTGTCCTCATTGGTAACTGGGGGGAAATGATACTACTTGCCCCCTAGCTTTCTTATGAGCATCAGATGAGATGATCCATGTGAGCCATTTGTAGCCTTCATGGGATATGGCAGCTGCTCCCTAAATGTCAATGCAATCATCTCATTGAACTCACACAACAACCACTTCAGGCGGATACTAATATTACGCCCTAATACCATCCCCTTTTACCCCTGTGAGGACTAAGGTATGCCTGACCCGCACCATGGTCCTTTTAGTCACCTCATATTGAAATAAGAAGGCTGGACAATGGAAAAGGAAGACCGAAGAGGAACTGATGCCTTTGAAATATGGTGCGGATGAAGAATATTAAATACACCAAAGATTGCCAGAAGAACGAACGAATCTGTCCTGGAGGAAGTGCAGCCAGACTGCTCCTTAGAAGCATAAGGAGTCTCGCCTACTTTGGGCATGTCATCACGAAAGGGCAATTGGCTAGCAAAGAACGTCATGTTCGGCAGAGTACAGGGTCATCAAAAAAGAGGGAAACCCTCCATGAGATGGACTGACACAATAGCTACAAGAATGGGATCAGACGTAGCAACAACTGTGAGGACGGCACAGGACCGGGGATGTTTTCTTCTGTTATATACAAGGTTGCCATGAAACTGGACAGCAACGAACAGTGGCCCCCTCCAGCTTTGCTATTGGCTAATACTGTCACTCAATGAGATTAAAGAACTGACCTGAAGCTCTAAAGATGCAAAGGGGCTGAGCTGGGATTTGAACCTAAGTCTGCCCTGTGCAAAACCAATCTTCCTCCTACTATACCCATAACCTTGCAAACGTGGCAGAAAATCAATAGCCAACTATCAGGAAGACTTGTAGCAGACTGAACGATCACATCGTAGAGTCTGGGTGGGCAGACGGATGGATGGACAGACCAGCCAGAAGACATGTCTGCTGTGTTCAGCGACACCATTCATACACTCAGCAGATACATACTGAGCTCCTACAAATGCCACCAACTGGGCCAGGCAGTGAAAATGCAATGGTGAATAAAAAAACCACACAATCTCTGTCCCCATGAGCTTGCAATGGAGGGAAGAGGGGCAGATACAAGGTCAATAGTCAGCCAATGAACATAAGAGGACAGCGAGAGGGTTTGTTCCATGGTAAGGTGGTGGCTGCTGTGACTTGCGGTGACCTCATGCAGAATAGGCTGAAACACTGCCCGGTCTTGTACCACCTTCACCACCACTGCTAGACTCTGTGCCGTCCAACCTAGGAGCTAATATTCTGTTGTGATTCATAGGGGTTTCACCGTCTAATTTTCAGAAGTACATTGCCAGACCTTTCTCCCTCCTCTGTCTCAGTCTGAAAGCTCTGCTGAAACGAGTCCACCATGGGTAACCCTGCTGGTATTTGAAATACTGGCGGCATAGCTTCCAGCCTCACAGCAACACGCAAGCCCCCACAGTGAGGCGAACTGACAGGTGGTGGACAATAAGGAAGAGAATCATTACCGTCGTCCTGGTATACAATTGTTACTGTTACACCAATTTGAGAGACGTGGAAACTGAGACATTAAGAAAGGTTAAGTGATTTATGTGTCCATGGTCCAGGGCCAGTAAACGGCAGAACTGGGATTCAAACATAGGCATTTGGCTCCAGAGGCCCCTGTGCTGTTACCCATACTGAGGTCTCAGGATGTGCTAGTTAACTGAGGGCACTAACTAGGCAAAGGCAGGAGGCAGGAGTGCTCCAGGCAGGGGCAACAGCATGCAGATTCTCTTCTGAGAATGGTGGGGAGATATTGGCTCTGAATGCAGCTGGGAGGAGCTAGAGTGAGTGCATGGAGATAAGGAGAGACACAGGAAGAGGGGGTAACTGAAGAGCAAGGCAGAGGGGGGCCATGAATGGCCTTCAGGCCATGTTAGGGGCTCTGGTCTTTAACCTAAGAGCCACGGGTCTCCACTGAAGGGTTTGTTCTTTTTTAAAGGGAGGCCACATAGTTAGATGAGCAATTTTTCAAAAAGATCCCCCGGGCTGCTTAGTGAAGGACAGAGAGTGAGGAAGATGCAGGGAGCCCAGTGTTAGGAGATTTCTGTTATTATCCAGGACAGATGACAGGACAGATGACAGGGGCCAAGATTAGAAGGATGATGATAGAGTTGGAGAGAAGCTAACAGATTCAAAGCCATTTAGGAGGCAAATGGGCAGGACTTTGTGATTGATCAGTGCTGTGGGTGAAGAAGAAGGAAGATTAAATGTTTACTCATTGGATTAAGGACACAGGGTGTGCTCACCACATCCAAGATGGGCCCAAAGAGAAAGAAATAGAGAGATGTTTGACAACAGGTCATGACCTCAAATGACTTAATGGGTGGTAGCTTAACTCAGATAAATGCACATTCCTACAGTTTGCACCAAGTGCCCACTAGTTAGGAACCTGGTAAAGGTTAATATTAAATCAACAGTATGACATTGGGCTTTGAGTCAACTGAAATACAATATAAATCACGACATGCCCAACAAGAAGATTCATATTATCTTAGGTTGTCTCTCTGGAAAGAGAATGACACCTATCCTTGCCACTTCCAGATGAACAGAAGAGACCTCAAACAAAACTAAAACTCACTGCCATTGACTTGATTCCAACTCATAGAGAGCCCCTTTGGGTTTCTGAGGTGGTAAATCTTTATGGAAGTAGATCGCCCCATCTTCCTTCCTCAGAGAAGCTGATGGGTTTGAACCACCAACCTTCTGTTTAGCAGTCAGATGCCTTAGGAACGATGCCATCAGAGCTCTCAGAAGAGATCTAGAGTATGAAAAATGCAATCCTGAATGTCACACACTCAAGGAATTGACAGACCCTACCTTGTCTTGAGGGAGCTCTGGTGGCGTAGTGTCTAAGGCACTTGACTGCTAACCAGAAGGCTGGAGGTTCAAACCCACCAGCCACTCCTTGGAAGGAAGATGGGGCAAACTACTTCCGTAGTGATACTGCCTCAGAAACCTCAGAAACGCTAGGAGTCAGGTCCGACTTGACAGCATGTAACAACAACAACAACAACAACAACAACACCTTGTCTTGATGGTGTCCAGGATGCTGATGGGGGAAGGTTTAACACTGAGCATTTATTTTGTATCAGTCATTTGCTGGACTTGTTGTACAGTGGCCTTGAACTCTTCTCCTGACCTTGTGATAATTTAATGCTGTTGATGAGGGGACAGCAGCTCAGATAGCGAGGTGACTTGCTGAAGGTAGTACAACTAGTAAGAAGCAAAGAGCAATTTCTTCTTCGGTCTGCCTGAGTTGACTACACGGCAATGACTCCCAAGACAAAAGACAAAACTCTGGTCAACCAGGAAGACCTTTAGCCTCAGCCAAGACAACCTGGTAGAGCTTGATATCACCTGCTGATGCTTGCCTCAGAGTCTCCATCTGTAAAATGGGGACAATGATGATGCTTCCACACACAGCAGGCACACCTGGGTGTCGGAAAGGGTTAGGCGCCCAACGACTGAAATGTTGGTGGGTTGAACCTACTCAGGGGCACTTATAAGAAAAGATTCCGAAAGGTCACAGCCTTGACAACCCAGGGAAGCATACACCAAGGTTGTCATGAGCTGGAATCAACTCAAGGACAACTGGTTTGGATTTTATAGGGTTATTTTTGGAATGAATGACAGTTAAAGCCTTCAGTAATGTGTCTGACACATAGTTGTTGAGTAGATTCTGACTCAGTGACCTAATAGGACAGAGTAAATATGTCCCAAAGGGGTTTTGGGCTATAATATTTACAGGAGAAGTTAGCCTTCCAAAAATGTTAGTCTTTATTACTATTATTGCTATTATTTTTGAACGAAACTCAAACTTACTTAAGGTGAGTCCAAAACCAAGATGAAGGCAAATGAGTAAGAAGTTATAGAGAAGTCAGTTTTGTCTCATTGCAGGTAGGGGGATCTTTCAAATGGGGAGAGCTGACTCAAGGTGGAAGGAGTGGACTCAGGAAGTGGTGAGCGACCTGTCACAGCAGGTGCCCAAATCTAGGCTGGACAATAGCATCAGGGACTGATGTGACAAAAGAGCTGTTCTTCACACTGAGTCACCCAACCTCTGAGGGTCCTTTACACTGAAAATCTGATTCTACCTCCCCCACCTGCTTGAAAGTGACAACTTTTGTTGTGACGGGGACGAAATCTAGGGCACCTGTTCCAAAAATAGCCACAGAGTATGGCAGGAGGGGAAGCTGGGATTTGGTGTACGTCACTCTCCCCTTGACTTACTCCTCATATATGTCCTGAGGCAAGACTGGAGCAAGGGACAGGGGACCGAGTCATTCTGACCCAGCTTTTGACTTTCTACAGCATGTCACCTCAAGCATCGTCCTTTAGCAGCAGGTCATGCTCACTCAGTCTGGCCCTGGGACACCCAAAGGGACCACCAGTTAACCAGGTGTCTTTGGCTGATTCTGACTCATGGTGACCCCGTGTGTATTAGAATCCTGGGTTTCACAGGATTTTCAACAGGTGATATTTTGAAAATCAGAAAGTAGATTTTTTTTTTTTTGTAAGTAGATTGACAGGTCTTTCTTCCTACATACCTCTGGGTAGACTAGACCCTCCAACTTTGCAGTTAGCAGCTGAGCACA
Organism: Orycteropus afer afer; assembly: GCF_000298275.1. Classification (NCBI taxonomy): domain Eukaryota; kingdom Metazoa; phylum Chordata; class Mammalia; order Tubulidentata; family Orycteropodidae; genus Orycteropus; species Orycteropus afer. Next base: position 9,051,292 of record NW_006921648.1, read on the forward strand.
TTAATCATTTGCACCACTCAGGGGCTCCACCGACAGGGAAGGGCACCTCACCTCGAGCCAAGACATTCACCCCAGGAATACTTGGCTTGTCCTCTCTAAGGTACTGATTCACAGTTTCCAGAAGTCATCAATAGGTTAGTGGTCCTGGGCTTCCACTCTTACGTGTTTAAGGCAAGTTCACCCTTGAGGTCTCTTACTCATGTGAGAAATTAACTAATATGTAGGCCAGAGGAGAGCTTCTTAAAGATAGGGACCCTATTTTATTCATCGTTGTATCTCTCAGAAAGGGCTTAGGACATAGTATATGCTCAATAAATATACAGAGACTGGATATATGAGACAATGGGTAAATATTTGAATGACAAAATCAACTCATTCATCCACTCACTCACTCAAAAATATACATCCACTGGATTTCAATTCAGCTTGTTTTTTATAGAAAGAGGGGCACACGTCAATACTACTGTTGGTGTGTCGGTCCAGGTCCAGGAAATGTCTCCAGGCTAGGATGAGTTTCAAAATTTTGGGGGATTAAGTTGACACTGGAACTTCTTTGGCCAGGGTTTGAATGGACGCAAGATTTGCTCTCGTGCAGTAAAAGGAGAAGAACAGACACAGCTGAGCTATCTTGGTTGAATGAGGTTACACATATGTGATCCCCTCAGGTACTCAGCTTTCTTTCTATGGTGGCTTAAAAACATAAGCCAAGAGGTGAAGCTTAGTTCCCTCCTCAGCAACGTGGGCTGCACTAAATGATTCACTCCTCTTGAAAAGCAGATGGTCGCTCCTGACAGTAGGTTGTAAAAGGCATTGTAGGTCCCTCCTTGCTTGTGCTCTCTCTGGGGAAAGCAAGCCGCCATATTGTGAGAACACTCAAGCAGTCTAAGGAGACACCCACGTGGTGAAGAACCGAGGTCTCCAGCCAATAGCCAGTGAGGAGCACAGGCTTTCTGTCAACAGCTCTGTGAGAAAGCCACTGTGGAGGCTGATTCTCCACCCTAGTCAAGCATTCAGATGCCTGCAATTGGCCCTTGCTGCCATCTTGACTGCGACCTCAAAGGCCACTCTGAGCCAGAACTACCCAGATGAACAGCTTGTAAATTAATAACCCACTTAGAGACAGTACACTTTGTTGTTTGAAGTCACTGAGTTTTAGGGTAATATTTTTTTTT
>NW_006921648.1:9053078-9092135 GCF_000298275.1 Orycteropus afer afer
TAGATCCCACCATGGAGTTGATTGCCAGTCTCATCATGGGGAATAACTACACCCAGCTGCCCAGCCACTCAACCAGGCCCAGCCAAGTTGACATACAAATTTAACTACCACAGGGACCAAATTCTTACTAATCAGGGTTCAATCAGAGATGAACCATTCACTAGGAAATAGACAGATAGATAGATGACAGATGGATAGATAGAGAATGAGAGAGAAGAAAAGAGAGTTAGAGACAGTTGGTTAGGTAGGAAGATAAGAAGGGAGACAGAAAGAGAGATGGATATAAGAGAGAAAGACAGACAGATTTCTGGAAGGATTTTACCTCACACACTTGTGGAGCCTGGGTAAGCAGTGTCTGTAAGGCTGCTGTCTTCATACCTGATACTAAAGCTTGAAGTCTACAGGGCAAGCCACCAGGAAGGGCAGACAAGCAGTGGGAGGGACACCAAGGGCACAGGGACCCCATGAGGAGGGACTGGACCCGTGTCCGTTCTCATCACCTCCAACCTTGATGACGTAGGCATCCTGCAGAAGGGGCTGGCGCCCTTTGTCGTAGAGTAAAATCCACACCTGGCCCAGGAGTTGGAGAAGCTGAGGGAGGATCTAGGGATGGTAGGGCAGCTACAGGTACGGCTGTCATCCCAGCAACAAGGTGAGCGAGAGGATGAGCCACAGCACGTGGGAGCCACAGAAGCGTCTGCACCTGACCCTCCAAGCACAAAAACCAAACAGGTGCTTCCACCTCCAAACGTCCTGTGTAAATCTCACTCATCACCCTCCCTAATACAGTACAAGTCCATTATACTCTCTCAAGTGCTCTCATCCACACCCACGGTTTTCATTACAACCAGCATCTGGGTGACTCCCAAATTCTCTCTAGCTCAGTCCTGTTCCTGTACTGCACACAGGCTTTTGTCTTTAGGGAAAAGAAACACATAAAGGGACAGAGAACATGCTACAACGGAGAGGGGTCTATAAAGTTAAAAGAACTCAGTGCAATAGAACTACCATATTCCCCTGCAATCCCAATCCTTGGAATAAACTCAGAAGAAGTGAAGGCAGGAATGCAGCAGAAACCTACACACCAATGCTCATTGCAGCACTTTTCACAACAGCCAAAATGTAGAACCAACCAAATCGTCCACCCGTAAATGAATGAATAAACAAAATGTGGCATATACACACAATGGAATATTATGCAGCCCTAAAGAGAAATGAAGTCATGATACATGCTACCACATGAATGGACACTGAAAATAATATATGCTCAGTGAAATAATTCAGTCACAAAAGGAAAAAGGTTGTATGAACTCACGTACATGAACTAAGCAAATATATAGGAACCAGAGATTTTTAGTGGTTACCAGGGGTGGAAGGAGGGGAAGTGGGATTTTTTGGGAGGCAGTGAGGTTATGTTAATGGTGGTGCAATGTCTTAGAAGAAAACAGCAATGATGGTGGCACAATGTGACAGGTGGAATCAGTGTCTGGGCTTTAAATGAGGAAGTTGTTGTATCAACGAATGCCCTGATGTGTATATTTTGACTGCAATGAAAATATTTTAAAAGATGAGGATAGATACTGGAAACAAAGTTATAGGCGCTCAGAAAAGGGGTTCACTCATACTGTGTGGGGTACTGAAGAGAGCTTAGGGAGGTGAAGTGTGAGCCAGGCCTTAAAAGATAATTAGGTGTTTGGCACATGGTTAGATAATATTCACGAAGAGGAAACAGTAGTTTTTAAAATAATTTATTTTCATTGTTGCCGGTGACAATACACACATTAGAACATACACCAATCCAACAGTTTCTCCATGTAAATTCAGTGACATTGATTCCATTATTCCAGCTGTGCAACTGTTTTCACCCTCCTTTTCTGAGTTGTACCTCCCCCATTAACATCAACTTACTGCCCCCCGAGGTTACCATCTCAGTCTTTGAGTTGCTGTTGTCAGTTTGATCCCATATAGATAGGTCTTAAAGAGCCCAGTGCTCAAGGCAGACTTTCTTCACTAGGGAAGCTAGACTATTGTTTGGTTTAAAGGAGACTTCAGGGATATTTTCAAAGTTCAAAGGAGATTATGTCAGGGCAGTAGTTTCAGAGGTTCACCCAGCCTCAATGGCTCCAGAAAGTCTGGGTTCCCTGGGAATTTGAAATTCTGAGTAAACAGTACTTTTAAAGACCCAAGTGTTTGAAATAAGGAGAGGCATTTGGGAAATGGCAATAGGGTTGTTATGGCCGAGTTAGCGCCTGTGTGTGAGGAAGTAGTGGACAAGGTTAGAAAACCAGCTGTTGCCAACATCAAACATCAAAGTCCTTATCAGAACATGCCAAGGATTTTGATCTTGGCCCTATAGGCAATGGGGAGCTATAAACAGGTGGAGGTGACCTGGATAGAATTTTCTTTTAGAACAATCACTCTGGCAAACATATGGAGAAAGAGTTAACACCGGAGGTAGGAGGCCTGTTATCAGGCTGTCCATGTGCCAATGTTCACTCCAGCACAAGAGAAGATATTATAGGGGCTACAGGCCAAGAAATTAACCAACATTGTAGGAAGGAAGAAGAGGAAAGAGTGAAAATGTCTGTGATGGTTTAGATGATCGGGAGCTGATATCTTCTGCTCTGAGACAGGAAACTAGTTCTAGAGCTCAGTTCAAAATGTGTTGTTAGTGAAGAAGACTGAATACACAACAGATGGCCAAGAGAACAAGCAGGTAAGTCTTAGAAGAAATACAACCAGAAGCTTCCTTAGAAGCCAAGATGGTGAGATTTCAGCTCACTTGCTTTGAACATGTTATCAGGAAAGATCAGTCACTAGAAAAGGACATCATGGTTGGTAGGGGGTCAATGACAATGAGAGAAACCCCCCATGAGATGGACCAACACCATGGCCACAACAATGGGCTCAAACATGGCAATGATCATGAAGGTGGCGCAGGGCCAGGCAACGTTTTGTTGCATTCTGCATAAGGTCACTGTGAGTGGACGCCAACTCAATGGCAGCCAGCAATAGTTCTAGATCCAAAACCCAAGTGCTGGGGGCAGAGGATGCACAGGGATTGAACAGGTGGGCTTGGAATGCCTTCATCCAGGAGGCAGCTGAAAACACGTATCTGAGTCTCCTTTTTGTTTGCCTTGTCTTTAATGAGCATGTGTGGGCTTTCTAACCCTGATCTTCATTCCTCATGGGCAAACATCAAAGACATCCAAAGCCAGGTAAGTGCTTTCTAGTGCTGGAGGAAGTACCCACACTTGCACGTCTCTCTCTCAATAACTCTCCCCTGAAGGTTAGAGATTATGGCGTGTGATTTGTTAAGGTGATGAGAAGGGACTGGGAAAGACATAGCATTTTGGTTTGCTGTGTAACCTTTATTAATGAACTTGGGATACCTTGAAGGAGCTCTGGTAGTGCAATGGTTAAGGTGTGTGGCTGCTAACTGAAAGGCTGGTGGTTCAAACTCACCCAGCTGCACTATGAGAAAAAGACCTGGTGATCAGCTCCCATAAAGATTTACAGCCAAGAAAACCCTTTGGGGCAGTTCTACTCTGCCACACGGGGTCTCTATGAGTAGTAATTGACTCGATAGCACCAGTGATGACAGCAGTGGGACACCTTGGATTACAGAGCCTCCTGTGAATGTCGATTGCACTAGAATATATTTGTGACACTCCATTACCTATTCTGGTGATGGTTGTAGCTCTTGAAGTCAGTGATGTCTGCTCTGGTTCTGACTTCTCCATATTTCTTTGAGGACTCCAGGGAGGCCCAACATTTGAAGTCCATGTGTTTGTCCTTCATAGTCCTGGTGACAGAAGAGACTGGGATGTGGCGACTATTCAATGTAGAGAGGGCCTTCTCTTTGTTCCAACTCTTGCTGCGTGTGTGTGTGTCTGCATCAGAGGCCTCAAGCAGCAAAGTAACAAGAGCAGAAGGCACATCGGATGCCGTCAACGACTACCTCCAGCCTCTGAAACGCTGACTGGGACTTCTGGTCTACTTAAGAAGAAATGGAGGAGGCGGAGGCTGCCCTTTGGAATGCAGGCCTGCCTGCAGTACTGCTGAGTTCAGAAGAGCAAGGCTGTTATTTCTCCTCCCAGCAGGAACAGAGGCAGACTGAGAGGAAGGAGGAGCAAGAGAGACTTCTGAGACTCCCTGGCATGTCAGCGGGGGGTGGGCCATGGGGAGAGCACTTCATCAAGGGGAAAGAAAGACTTTCAAATGAAAAGTCACAGCACCTTTTCCTCCAGGATCTGCCAGTATTCATGCTGCAGGAAAACTTGTGCTACACCAGCGTGTGGAAGGCTTTGCAGGAAACACCCCCAAACTTTCAGCACCTTGGAGAGTCAAGCAGAGGTGCTGGTCACTTTTCTCAGGAGAAAGGTCTGATCTACAAATCTCTAATTTGTGATCATTTTCACCTCTAGGGAAAGACACTGTCCCCAACAAACCTGGGCTTCCAGCCACTGTATAAGGAGCTGTTTTCTCTTTACTATGCTGAGCACGACTGCTAAGTTTTGGAACCAAGTAGTACAAAAAGAACTACCCTTTCGTACTGCTCAGTTGGAGCATCTAGATGGTGCCAGTGTTAACACACTCAACTGCTAACCCAAAGGCACCCAGAGGTGCCTCAGAAGACAGGCCTGGCAACCTGCTTCTGAGAAATCAGTGACTGCAAACCCCGTGGGGCACAGCTCTACTCTGACACACGTGGGCTCGGCAAGAATGCAAATCAGCCTGATGGCAGCCGGTAACTGGTGCTGTCTGGTTACCCATGCTTCTGCACAACTGTGGGAAGCGGAGTTCACAACCCTTAATTCACAGATCCGCATGAGAAGCCTGCCCACTACAGGAGTCGGAGCAGGGGAGTGACTTACAAAGGTGATCGGGTTAGTTTCCTGTGGCTGTTATTATAAATTACTACAAACTGTGTGGCTTAGAAGGAGACTTGGTGGTGCAGTGGTTAAGGGCTCAGCTGCTTACCAAAGGTCAGCTGTTGGAACTCACCAGCTACCTCCATAAAGAGTAGGCCTTGGAAACCCCCTAAGGTAGTTCTACTGTCCTGTAGGGTCTCTATGAGTTGTAATGGACTCCACAATGGGTGTTGTTGTGGACCTGACTCATAGCAAGCCCTTCTTGGGTTTCCGAGGCAATATCTCTACGTAAGTAGATTGCCCAACCTTCCTTCCGAGGAGTGGCTGGTGGGTTTGAACCGCCAGCCTTCTGGTTAGCAGTCAAGTGCCTTAGGCACTAAGCTACCAGAGCTCCTCCACAATGGGAATGTGGCTCAAAATAACAAGAGTTTATTGTCTCACAGTTCTGGAGGCTTGAAGTCTGGACTCGGGGTGTCAGCAGGGCCATGCTCTCTCCAAAAGGGAGCGAAGCTCCCTCCTTGCTTCTTCCAGCTCCTGGTGGGCCAGGTCTGTCTTAGCTCTTGGCCGGGCAATATTAATTTCTCTTCCATCTTCACTCAGCCTTCCACCCTCTGTGTCTTCCCACTACTTCTCAGAACACCAGGCACACGGGATTAGGGCCTACTCAAATAACCTCAGCTTAACTAGTTTCATCTGCAGTGACCCTATTTCCAAATAAGGCTACATTCCCAGGTATGGGGTTAAGACATCAACATCTCTTTTTTTTGGGGACACAGTCCAACCCATAATAATCACACAATTAGGAAGTGGAAAAGAACCCAGACTTCCTGACTTTTCTTTCTGCTACTTGTTTATTTAGAAATAAACTTTGTACCAAGCATGATGTCCCTCTCCAAGGACTGGTTCCTCCTGATAACATGTCCAAAGTATGTGAGACGAAGTTTCTGCATCCTTCCTTACATGTGCAAGGCATTATAGATACAGACATAGTACCTGTGGGTGCTTTATAGGAACCTGGGTAATAGAGAGGCTGGCACTAGAGATAAGGCTTATAGGTGTGGACTCAGAGGACATGTGCCCCCCTCCCTAACTCCACCAAAACCACCTGGTCTATCGTCTTATTTATGGAAGTCATTTCAACTCTCTGACCCTTGGATCCATCATATGTAAAATGGGGGACTATAATCCCTGCTATAAAGGAGAGCTTTAAAGATTCCAAAAGGACTCTTTGTAAATGTGATAACTGAACTTTGACAAATTTGGTCAAAACTCCTGGAAAAGAAGGTAAATAATCCTGTTGTTGTTAGGTGCCATCGAGTGGATTCTGAGTCATAGCAACTGTGATAGTTATGGTTGTGTGTCGACTTGGCTGGGCCGCAATTCTAAGTGGTTTAGCCCCTGTGATGTAGTTATCTCCCGTGATGAGATCTGATAGAACATAACCACACCTTCGTGATGCGATCTGCTATGAACAGTCAATTAGTTGAAAGGGAGTTCCCCTCAGGCTGTGGTCTGCTTCCAGTATATATGGAAAAGCTCTGGCAAAGCTCTCTGGCTTTATGCGCAAGATCCTACATCTGACTCATCATTGTCTGGGTTTGAACCAGTGGCCTACTGCCCTTGGGATTGTTGCCTTCACAGCCTGTGAACCAATACTTGGCCACTTTGCCTGCTGGTCTAGGATTTGCCAACCTCCAAAGCCAACAGCCTGCTGTTTTGCCTGCCTATCTTGGGTTTGTCAGCCCCTGGACCAACGTGAATCAGAAGAAGCTGTCACCTTGATATCTGACCCACAGAGGTGGGACATGCTAGCCTCTAGAACTATGTGAGCCATTTCCGTGACATAAAATTCTGTCTCTGGCTCCTGTCTTTGGTCATGTTGTCAGAAGGGGCCATTCTCTGGAGAAGGATGTCATGCTAAACCACTTTACTTGGTAAAGTGGAGGGTCAACAAAGAAGGGGAAGGCCCTTAACAAGATGGATTGACATAGAGGCTACAGCAATGGGCTCAGACATAGTAGGGATTGTGAGTCTGGCACAGGACTGGGCGGTGTTTTGTTCTGTTGTACGTAGGGTTACTATGAGTTGGAGACAATTCAACAGGACATAACAGCAACTCTGTTTCTCTCTCTACACACACACACACACACAAGCTTCACTGGTTCTGCTTCTCTAGGGAACCCAGCCTAAAACAGTGACCTTATGTACAACAGAAGGAAACACTGCCTGGGCCTGTGGCATCCTCACAAATGTTGCTATATTTGAGTCTATTATTGCCACCACTGTGTCAGTCTACCTCATTGAGAGTCTGCCTCTTTTTCAATGACCCTTTACTTTACCAAGCATGATGTCCTTCTCCAAGGGCTGCTCTCTCCTGATGACATGTCCAAAGCCCAAGAGATGAAGTCTCACCATTGTTGCTTCTAGGGAGGACTCTAGCTGTGCTTCTTGCAAAACAGACTTATTCATTCTTCATGGAATATTCAATATTCTTTGCCAACTCCACAATTCAAACGCACCTATGCTTCTTTATTCCTTATTCAGTTTTCACGTGCATATGAAGCAACTGAAAATTCCATGCCTTGGGTCAGACGCACTTTAGTCTTCAAAGTGACATCTTGCTTTTTAACACTTTAAAGAGATCTTCTGCAGCAGATGTGCCCAATGCATCATTTGATTTCTTGGCTGTTACTTCTGCTAACATTGATGGTGGCTCCCAGTAAAATGAAACCCTTGACGACTTCAGTATTTTTTCTGTTTATCATAATGTTGCATATTGGTCCAGTTGTGAGGATTTTTGTTTTCTTTACATTGAAATGTAATCCATACTGAAGGCTGTAGTCTTTGATTTTCATTAGTAAGTGCCTCAAGTCCTCTTTGCTTTCAGCACGTAAAGTTGTCTTATCTGTATATCACAGGTCATTAATGAGTCTTCCTTTAATCCTGATGCCATGTTCTTCTTCATATAGTCCAGCATATAGACTGAGTAAGTACACAACCCTGAGGGACACCTTTCCTGATTTTAAACCATGCAGTATCGCCTTGTTATGTTCAAATGACTTCTTCTTCTTCAGTGTTCTAGAATTCCTATTCTCAATGTCATCCATGATTTCTTTTATCCATGATTTTTATGAGCCACACAAATGCTTTTGCATAGTCAGTAAAACACAGGTAAATTATCTTTCTGGTATTCTCTGCTTTCATTCAAGGTCTATCCGACATCAGCAATGATATCCTCATTTCTTACCCTCCTCTGAATCTCGCTTGAATTTCTGGCAGTTCCCTGTCTAGGTACTGCTGCAACCATTGTTGACATGTCTTCAACAAAATTTTACTTGCACATGGTATTAATGATATTGTTTGATAACTTCACATTCTGTTGGACCACCTTTCTTTGGAATGGGACAAATATGGGTCTCTTCCAGTCGGTTGGCCAGCTAGCTGTCTTCCAAATTTCTTGGCATACATGAGTGCGTGCTTCCAGCATTGCATCCATTTGTTGAGACATCTCAATTGGTATTCCATCAATTCCTGAAGCCTTGTTTTTCATTAATGCCTTTAGTGCAGCTTAGACACCTTACTTCAATACCATTGACTCTTGATCATATGCCACCTTCTGAAATGGTTGAACACTGACCAATTCTTTTTGGTCAATTTTTTTTTTAATAGTGACTCTGTGTATTCCTGCCATCTATTTTGATGCTTCCTGCATTGTTTAATATTTTGTCCCTGGAATCCTTCAATATTGGAACTGGAGGCTTGAATTTTTCTTCAGTTCTTTTAGCTTGAGAAATGCTGAGCATATTCTTCCTTTTTCATTTTCTAACTCCAGATCCTGGCACATTTCATTACAACATCATTATAATAGTTTGCTTTGTCTTCTCAAGCAGCCCTTTGAAATCTTCTGTTTGGCTTTTTTACTTTACCACTTCCTCCATTCACTTTAACTATTCTCTGTTCAAAGAACAAGTTGCAAAGTTTCTTCTGATATCCATTTTGGTGTTATTTCCTGTCTTTTTAATGACCTTTTGCTTTCTTCACATATGATGTTCTTGATGTCATCCCACAACTCATCTGTTCTTTGGTCATTAGTGTTTAGTACATCAAATCTATTCTTGAGATTGTCTCTATAATCAGGTGGGATAGAGTTAAGGTCATATTTTGGCTCTGATATTAACTATGTGATCTGGTATTAGCTGAAAGTTAGTATATGTTACTAGCAGAAGGTGCCCTGGTGGTGTGCCAATAAAGCTCTCAAATGTAAATCAAAAGGTTGATGGTTCAAACTCACCTAGCAGCTCTGCAGGAGAAAAGATTGGTGATCTGCTTTCCTAAAGATGAAGCCACAGAAGCCATTTGGGGCAGTTCTACTCTGTCACATGGGATCCAACTGGACCATAGCAAACAACCACTACCGCCACCAGCAGAAGACTACAGGGTCTTCCAAGAGAAAAGATTCTTGGCCTTATCTTGGAATCATCATCAATTTGACTGGAAAGGGAGAGATTCAAGAGTCCCCTCCCCCAGGACCAGAACTGGGAATGAAGCTTGCTCAGTTGTCTGGTCATCTGGCTCCAGCCAGTAGAATCTTGGAGGACAAAAGGAACTGAGCTATTCTGGACAGCCACATCACTGGCAGAAGCAAATGCCCCAAATCACAACCATAACTCGTCTCATTAGGAAATCATTATGTCTCCAAATGGGGCCACATGAATGTAGAGGCATGTCACAAAATGCTGATTAGTTTTATAGCAATGATGGTATTTAGTGCCACTTCAGTTCATGGAAAATGTGTTAGAAATGGCCCATCTTCAGCTGCTCCAACACAAGGAAAGGCTGGGGGTGTGGGAAGGCTCAGAAGACAGGGAAGGAGGCCAGACAGAAGGGAAACTCTTGTCCCGTGGCATGTTTAGTGGAGAGACTGGGACACGAAGGCCACTTTCCTCCACTCTGTATCATTCAGTGATCTGAGGTAAGTCACTTCCCTCTCCTGGTCTCAGTTTCCTCATTTGTAAAATGGGGGTAAGTAAAAGTCGCACTGTGACTTGTATCAGGGGGGCACTTCAGTGGTCAAATTCTCGCCTCCCATGTGGGGGACCTGCATTCAATTTCCAGCCAGTGTCCCTCGTGTGCAGCCACCACCTGTCTGTCAGTGGATGTTTACGTGTTGCCATAGTGCTAAACAGGTTTCCACGGAGCTTCCAGACTACGATGACTAGGGAGAAAGGCCTGGCAATCTACTTCTGAAAATCAGCCAGTGCAAACCCTATGGATCCCAACAGGCGGATCCGCACCTGGTGTGGATGGCGCAGGGCTGAGCAGCATCTCGCCCCATGGGGCCATCTCAATGACAGCTGCCACCACCACCTGTCTCACAGGGGGTTTTCCAAGGACAGTGGAACGACAAGCTTGAGGAGTCGCCATTGTGTTCTGCTAATGCCAACAATCCGTCACATCTTAGAGTCATTATTTTGCCATCTTGTTCATGATGACATTTGTTTCATGGCACAAACAATACAGTATGGTTTCCCTTTCTATCTACCCAGGTTGTCACATCTGCAGAAGGGCACTTAGACCTGAGATTGCATGTCATTAGAGAGATTTAATAATATGACGCTTGGGAAAGTAGTTCAGCCTGACACATTGTAAGCACTCAAGGAATGTTAATTTCAGTAGGAAGACCTACATGCGGAACACTTACCCCAGGGTGATGCACCCACCTACTCTAGGGTGATGCACCCCTTATATCAGTCAGCCATGAGACATCAGAGGGGCAGCATTCACATAGAGGGAAAGCTGGGCACACAGGATGCATAGATCAGAAGGGCACAGGAAGGGGGTAGTCCCAAGGAGGAGAGGGGAGGAGAATTTCTCATGGTTGGGGATGGTCATTGGGGCCGTGAAATCAAAAGTGCATGAACTGTTGAATGTAAAACAAATCTGCTTTGTAAATTTGCACCCCGAGCACAACACTAATACTAATAGTAATACTAATACTAATAAAAGGTTGATTTCCTTTACTCTTTCTCAACACCCACAATGGATTTAGTTATGATAATGGATTTTAGCCACGACCACAGCGGCAGTGCTGCACTGGAAACCCCCTCCTCACAGGCATTGCCTCTCCATCTTAGATCAAACCAAGAGAACGGTCTGCTGGAGGGACTCAGCACTCCGTCTGCCTCAGGGGAAGCCCACAGACCCCAATCATCTCTTCAGATTAGAGCAGTCACCATCTCTTCCCAGCAGGCCATGGGGCGTGACAGCCATGTTGGAGCACCTGGTGGGAGTATTCCGTACTTACTCAGTTGTGCGACGGCTGCATTCTACAGCAGGCCCCACCTGGCACAGAGTGTATCCAGAGTTGCCATGATTTTGAAGATCTGCAGTGACCATTGTCTCGTAATCTCCCAGAAAGCAAGGGCTTACACAGAGCATGTACGTGACGCATATGTGGATTTTGAGGGAATGAGTGACTTGGTTGCTCTCCAAGTCCTGCTGCAGCCCAAGAGCTTGGAGAGCTGTGGCTGCCAGAGTGTGGCACTGTGCTCAGGTGTGTGATTTCTGAACTCTGTTTCTACTTCAGTGTGGCCCCGTGAACCCTTGTGTAGATCACAATGAAAACCGAAGAGCTTAGAGGAATGTGGAAGAGATTAAAGAGAGAAGAAGAATATTTTTAACTCCTCAATGAGAATACACCCTCATTCACTACTACATGGACCACATTTCTGAGGCGAAAGGTCCCCATTGCTGCATAAGGTGCATTCCAGGATCCAGATGGATGAGAATGGAGTTCAGGAGCTACTTATTCTGATCAATGTCATCCTTCCATTCACCACCCTTTATGCATGCATCATACTTTCATCTATCTAGCCACACAGCCATCTATAACTGCATTTACCACTTCCTTCTAGCTATCCATTCATCCATCCTTCCATTTCACCATCCCATCATTTTTTTTTTCATTCATGAACTACTATCTTTTCATCCACTGATCCATCAATCCATTGATACCTATATCTATCCATCGATAAATCCATGCATTGATTCATCCATCCATCCATACATCCACCCAATTATGCATCCATTCAAACAACATTTACTAAATGCCTACTATGTACTAGGCACTGCGTTATATGCTGGGATTTGAGCAGTAAATGGGACCAGTAAAGTCCCAATTAGTGAGGAAGACACACAATGAACAAATATACAAATACCTGATAAAATTTCAGTTAGTGATTAGTGCTATGAGGATAAAACTGAGTAAAGAAATAGAGAAATAGAGAGTGATGGAGAAGGTCAGAGAGCACTGCTTTGAGCTGACATTTAAAAAGAGCCCTCATAAGAGGAGGGAGGAAGTCATGAAAAGACCTATGGGAAGTTTCCGTGCAGAGGCAATAGATAACATATGCAAAGGTCCTGAGTTGCCTTTGAAGGAGGGTAAAAAGATCAGCATGGCTGGATCCAAGTAAGCATGGCCCTGAGGTGGGAGATGAGGAAGGAAAAGGGGCTCTGAAGGTCATGGTAAAGAATCTGGATTTTATTCTGATCGGAATGGAAAGGCATTGAAGACTTATGAGCAGGCAAGTTACATGATCTACTTCATGGTTCTCAAAGGTTACCCTGGCTTAAGTCTGGAGAAGGGGTAGGCATGTAGGCAAGGGTAGAAGCAGGTGGTGGACCAGTCAGACAGTGACTTCAATACAAATGGGAGGTGATGGACTGTGGTGACAGTGGTAGAAGTGATGGGAGGCGGATGGGTCCTCGATGTATTTTGAAGGTCATGCAAACAGGCTGGCTGATGGATTAGAAGTGAGGGCAAAAGAGCCAGGAAGAAGGGTAGGAATTTGGCCTGAGCAATCCAGACAATGGCATTACTATTTCCTAGGTGGGAAACACTAGGAGGAGGAACAGATTTTGGCTAGGGTGGTAGACAGCCAAAATACTTTTCAAGATACTTGAGTTTTGAATGTCTTTAAGATCTTTAGGTAGAAATGAACAGAAAAAATATTGAAGTTGTCAAGTATTTCATTTCACTTAGATCCACAATCAGTGCCCATGGAAGCAATAGTCATGAAATCAAATGATATACTGAATAGTGAAAACCTGCTATAAAAATCCTCTTTAAATAGTTAAAAAGCAAAGATGTCACGTTGAGCACAAGATGCCACCTTGAGCACAAGGTACACTTGACCCAAACCATGATATTTTCAGTCCCCTCATATGCATGCAAAAGCTGGACAATAAACAAGGAAGGCTGAAAAAGAATCAACACCTTTGAATAATGGTGTTGTTGAAGAATATTGAATATACCACAGACCGCCAGGAGAACAAACAAGTCTGTCTTGGAAGAAGTACAGCCAGAATGCTCCTTGGAAGCAAAAATGGCAAGACTTTGTCTCACATACTTTGGACATGTTATCAGGAGGGACCAGTCCCAGAGAAGGGACTGTCCATCACGCTTGGTAAAGGAGGAGATCAGCAAAAAAGAGGAAGATCCTTAAAGAGATAGATAAAGTGGCTGCAGCAATAAGCTCAGACAGAGCAGGAATTGAGAGGATGGTGTAGGACCAGGAAGTGTTTCATTCTGTTGCACACAGGGTCACTGTGAGTCAGAACTGACTCAGCAGCACCTAACACCACCAAGTGGAAACATACACTGTGATGTATATGTGAGTCTAGAGCTCATGGGGAGGTGGGACTTGAACATAAAACCTCAGGGTAATCAATGCAGCAGATGACATTCAAAGTCACAGGACAGGATGATGCATAGATATAAGAGCAAACCATGAGCTGATCCTGTCTGCCCATCTGTCTACCCACCACCCACTAGCCATCCACTCTCTTCTATCTAGCTACCCTTCCACCCATCCAAAGATGTTGAGTAAGTGCCCCCTTTGTGTCAAATGCTGGGCTGGGTGCAAGGCCGCAGAGGTGACATATTGTATGGCTCCTGCTCTGGAAAAGCCCACACTCTAAAGAGAGAGAAAACAAACAAAAAATTTGCTACTGAGTCGATTCCAACTCATGGTGACTCTTTGTGCATCAGAGTAGAACAGTGCTCCCTAGATTTTTCAATGGCTGATTTTTCAGCAATAGATCACCAGGCCTTTCTTCCAACGTGCCCTTGAGTGGCTCAAAGCACTAAATTTCTGGTTAGTGGCTGAGTGTGTTAACGTTGGCACCCCCAAAGGAGTCTACTGGGGACACATCAAATACATAGCAAGTCTGCTACATTCTTGAACAGGCATGTAAACAGGAGGCTATGGATTATGGAGAAGGGGACAATCAACTGTGCTGCAGGGGGGCAGCTGGGAAACACTCAAAAGCAGCTTCTGTTTAGGGTGGGTCATAGAAAAGGGATCGAGTACATGAGGAGAGGAGGAGGGAAGTAGCATTCCAGGAAGATGGAACAACATTAGCAAAGATGTGGGCACATGGGAGCTCACAATGTCTCCAGAGAAGAGCAGAACAACTTTGGGGACAGACATAGCATAAGGAATGAACCAGGAGGACTCCTGGGTGGTGCAAATGACTAATGCACTCGGCTGGGACCAGGAAGGTTGGAAGTTGGAAGCAGAAATGCCTTGGAAGAAGGGCCTGGCAATGGACTCCCAAAAAATAAGCCACTGAAGACCCTCTGGAGTATAGTTCGACACTAACACATGGGGCCTCCATGAGTTGGAGTGAGCTCCACGGCAGCTGGTCTGTGGTAGCAAGTGATATGCAGGGATTGGAGAGATTGTGTGCTGCGCTTAATGAAGCCGGCTTTCCTGAGGGCTGTGGGAGCAGCTGAGAGCTTTAAGACAAGATGGAGCTGACATGGCTGGGAGTGGGTGTCAGAAACATCACTCGAGTGCCCATATGGTGAAGGATCTGGAAACCAAGGTCACGCTGGCAGGCATGGGAACTTCAGAACCAGGCAAGGGGCAGTGGGCAAGGTTGAGGCTGAGATGAGAAATCCTGAACCCACATCGTGGAGTTCCCTCTACCCCCCACCAGGGCACAAAGCGGGGACCTCAAGTTCTTCTCCTTTGTATAAACACGAAACGTTAGTGATGTCTGCAACAGCAGCAGCAACCACGACAACAACAAGGACCACAACTCCACCTCTCATTTTCATATCAATTGGCAGAAATTATCTTTATTAGAAAAATGAAATTTTCCTGTATTTACATTTTTACACTGTAGGACTGGGCACTTTTGTTGCCTTGGGAGTTATGTACATTTCAGTTTGCACACACATTTCAAACCCCATTCCTGAAAGCAGTTGATAACACATTGAACGGAAAGAAAAGACATACGACAAGAAGACAACCGTAGTATACACTTCCTCTATCATAGGAAGGTGTTAAGCAAACGGGTAATTTTGTAGCTATGCTTGGAAATATTGAATACAGTTACTAGCACTTCTTCATGCAGTGGATTAAAACATGACAGGTCTAAACTGCTGCGGTTGGTAAGTGAAACATCTCTTCCCAAATGACAATGCGACCAGAGCACAGCTCGCTTTGGGCTCCACCGTTTGTGAGATCAAGCCAGTTCCAATGTGGGTTTTGAACCGCGATTTGGTGTCGTTGCGAAGAGCAACCCTCTCTGTCTGGCATTCCAGCCCATCAATGGTGGGTTAAAAATGGACCCGGCACGGGCCGCCAAGGTTGTTTCATTCAACTACTTTTCCTGTGGACAACGACCAGCTTGCACATGATGCAGTAAGTCTTACAACAGGAGTGAAAGTGAAGTGTTTCCCCTCTTTTCCTACCAGAAAGGCCATTCTTTATGATTTCATGCTCTGCTTCTTGTTCAAACCACCAATTAACTTGGCTAAGACTTTCCAAATATTCAGCTTGAAATATATACTGTATAAACACATACGCATAAACATTCTAGTGTGATATAAACTAGAGTGAATTCTATCAACTAAGTAATTTGGCAAGCGTATGCTTTTAAATTTGTGTGAGCAGGGGGAATGAACAAAATTAAGATTTCGAATTAACAACAACTCGGAAAGAAATCTTTGGGGACCCTCAGGTTTGGAAGGCATCCGACTCACATCTAAGCGTGGAATTCATTGTATCAAGCAGGCAATGGAATTGTCTGTAAAGATGTTATTCTTGACCTTATTTATTATATCTATATAAAAAAAGGCAACTGATACTCTTTCCCGATGCAAACTCTGGGAAATACAAATGTTACAAGGGCTACTTTCATCTTCCCAAATCCCTCCGAGTTTTCAGACATCACCTGGATTTGACCCTATCCACTGGTCTGAATCTTTGATTTCAACCTGGACCGTCACCTTAATGGTCATGACCCAGAGCTTGCTGTCCACAAACCTAATCAACTTAAGATTATTTTGTTTTTCATAAAATAGATTTAAAAATCAATACTGTGCATTTGCTTGAATTAGCTTCACTGAGAACAGAAATGATTCAGTAAGTCTGAGATGGCCAATGTCAAACCCTCCACTGAATTCAAAAGGCTGTAATTGTTTTTCATGGAAAAACCGAGAATGTTTTTGTTTCTGAACCTTCACTATTTGCTCTGCTGTCAATAGTCTTTTGATTTGAGCCCTTTGAAAGCTTGAAACAGCAAAATGTCAAGTCAATAAGAAGCAGTTAAAATGCCAAAGACAAACTTGTGTTTGCAGAGAACAATTAACCTTATTAATTTCAAAGGCAGCTGCGGTATTAGTTACTGCTATGTTAATATCCTTTTGAAGGCTTCCCTTAAATCCTTCCTAAAGGGGTGAGAGAGAATGAACTGGAAGTTACGAGCTGGGGTCATCACTAATGAGGAATGTTCTAGAATTGCAAAACTGCACAGTCAGTTTCACAGAAGGGGGATAGAGGAAGGGTTTAGGAGGGATGATCTCGGTTTTGGCTTGTTTTCCACAGGCTGCTGACATCCGAGGAAGCTCATCTGAGGAACGGCTCCATTTTAAATCATTTGGTTCTGGGTCCCTGAAGAGCCAGGTCCTTTGAAACCCAGCTCCGTGGAAGAAACACTACCGGCCAAATTGCTCTTTCACGTGCTCCATCTTTTGCATAGCTCAACAACCCCAAGAATGCTGCATGCACCTAGAACCTCAACAACAGAGTCTCAAAGCAGTTATTCGACAGTGATGACCCTTCAGTCTTAAGCTTGAAAGACGTAATGGCTGGAGCATGCCTTGGAGACCAGCACGAAGGTGCTTACAGTCAACTGATACCCTGGAGAGGTTAATTCAGAGCTTCCTAGAAAACCGTTTCCTCCAATCCCAGCTCAGCTTCCTCATCCAAAAGATGGATGTCATTCACCACACAGTAAGCAAAAATGCCAGGAGAGCTAAGTGTGGCTGGAACACGGTTAGGGCTTCGAACATGGGAGATGGGGGATGCAAGGAAGGCGTGCATGGGCTCGGTGGCATTGCCTACACCAAACAGCAGTGCTACATCACTTTGGGTCCCTAGAAAAGTCACCTGGAAATCTTCCAAATCAACACTGTTTGATGGGACAAACTGCATAGACATTCAATGGCTCCAGTTGTCCTGATGCCAGTGACCAGGAAAATCTCTTCTAGGCAGTCGGTAAAAACAAAACAACAACAAAAAAGGGACAGATCATGAATGAAAAGGAAACGAAACAAAACAACAGCTTAGTAGCTGGCCCTCTCATTCCGACCACACAAAGCACTGGCTCATATACGTGAAACACCGTTTCCCAGCCCCGTCACAACTCCGAACCTCATTCTGTCTGCTTTGCAAAGATAACCGAACACACAGATGAAACCGGAGAAAGGGTTCCTTGGAAACTGCATGGCCTTGTCGGAAATGGACCTCCACGTTTGGGAGTGCAGTACCGGAGGACACAGACAGAGAGCATGTCTGTGTCCACACACGTGGGAGGGCATGTGATGCGTGTATGTTTAGCGGGGAAAGCCCTGGTTAGGAAGGGGCTATTTTACATTAGGCACATGTTAAATAGAGAAAATGAGTGTCCCCAGGACCGGGACATTGAACGAGCGCTAGCATGTGGAAGGAGAACACAGTCTTCAAGTCTCTGAAGGGACCATGAGACCTGGGGAGTCTCAAAACCCCCAAAACCAGATAATGGGGGGCAAGA
Source organism: Orycteropus afer afer (assembly GCF_000298275.1). NCBI lineage: Eukaryota > Metazoa > Chordata > Mammalia > Tubulidentata > Orycteropodidae > Orycteropus > Orycteropus afer. The sequence continues at coordinate 9,071,057 of NW_006921648.1, forward strand.
TTCATGCAAACTTCCTCCCCACAGTGGCTGATGCTCACGAGAGTGCCCGGGGGTGGGGTGGGGCCTCAGAACAGCATCTCTCTCTTTTGGGCTCCAGTTCCGACCTCCCCGGGGAGACCAGGCACTTCAGGAACATGTCTGGCTTTCAGGATTTATGAAGAAATTCTCGTTGCTGAGAACAACGCTAGCCCTGGTTTCCTTGTCTATAAAATGGGACCAAGCATACTTAGACCTGAAGGTTCTTTAGAGGCTCGCACGTTAGTCAGGGGCCACTCAGTGGAAGCTAACAGCAACGGAAGACAGGAAACACTCAACGATTGTATATTTTGATATTTCTGAATTCAGGGGCTGACAGGGCATCTCAATATTCCAGTCACACACAGAACAAAGTGGACAGAGGAAGAAAGGCAGGCCCCCTCCTCTACATCCCTTGACCCTGCCTGAAATACACCTTGATCCCTCGGCAGTCGCCTTGCCCCATTTTCTCTCTGAAGAACCTGACACGGTCTTTTCCCAGCCATCACAGGAGGCACTTGGGACTTGATAAAGAATTCTCCCCACCCCCTCCCCACTACATTCATCCTCTGGACTCACAAAAGTGTTCTTTATGAGGCTAAGACAAGATCCCACAAGAGCTCCCAGGACACACTCCATCCTTTTCTTTCAGCAGGATCTCTTGATCCTAATCCTTTGAGGATGGTGTCCAACCTTTCCTGGAAGCACATGTCCTAATGCAGATCCACGAGGAGGGATGGCTGGCAAAGGTTGGAAAAACGTTCGGGACCAGATTGTAACAAAGGAAAAGAGGGGGTGTGGCAACCTGTTTAGCGGCTCCTCAGCTTCCTAGAAGCGTAACAAGTTCTAGGGGGGCGTCGCCAGCAGCACCCGCTACATTCCCTGAAGTTACTTACAAGTCTGGGGGGAGAGTCTGATTTTAAGTTTGATCGTGCAATCAGGACACATTCGTTTCCTGGTAGCTGCTTTATTTATCGTGTCTCGTTTTTACTGTTGACAGTCTTTGTTTGCGTTTCGTGGGTCTTTGGTTATCTCTTGGATTAGAGGACTGAATCTCTAGACCGTAAACTACATATGGAAAGAGACTACGTTTTCTATTTCCTTTGCATCCTCCCTGATCCCTAAGTGTCCTTAAATGGAGAGGAGACACGCAGTCAACTTCCACCCAGCTAATCAGTCACACCGTGTTTATCCCTGGCCCGTGGCAGATGGAATATGATCTTAACCATCACTGCCGGCTTTCGTCTTTGGTTTAAGGTTTTATGTGCTATCTCTTGTTGATTCTCCTCAGGGAAAAGGTCCCTGGGAAATGTTCTCTCTCTTCCAGGGCTCTGAGGCACAGGGTATGAGGGAACAAAAAGAAAAACCAAATCCAAAGAGGGACGTTTGTGTCTGTGAAGGGCAAGTGACAAAGAAAGCCAGGCCAGTCTGTGGGGTCCTGTGGTTCTAACCGCAGTCACTAGGGGGCGTCCTCTTGAGAGAAACCTAGAGACCAGCCAGCCTGCCTGGTAAGCAGAACTGAGCCAGGACTCCGAACCTGACGTCTTGGGTTCTAATTCTGGCCTCAATACTCTTGAACTTGATAGTCTTTGACAAATTACTTCGCCTCTGGAGACTACATCGTCTCATCTCCCTCTTCTACCTCCCACTCTTCCAATCTTGGCAGAGTTCTACAAATAATGTTTTTCTAAAACCCTCCTGGGCAGGCACCTTAAGCTGATACTGGACTGAGTACATCTGCTACAAAAGGAAGACAGGGTAAGAATAAGGGAGAGGATGAGGAACTTCAATACAAAACATGGCCTTCGATGGACTTACAGAAATCACACTTGTCCAGATCAGTGTTGTCTCCAGAGTAAATGAGAGAAGAGTGTATCGCACACAGCCTAACCCCGCCCCCCCAAGTTATTTTTTTTCAAAGAAGGTGCCAAGGACCCCGACACTCAACTCTCATTTGGACTCTGTCACCATCCCTAGATCTGAGATTTGAGAAAAAAAAAAAAAAAATAGTACCCACTCTACATCCCCTCAAAATAAGCAGAGTGGGTTTGCCATGTGTTACTATCATCGTGAGCATTTAATTTTTAACATCAACTTTACAGTATGTACAATTGTATTTGGATAACACACTTCCGTGTGGATTGTAGAAATCAAGCATGTATGTTACATACATGTTCACAGGAGCATCTGTATTCACAGGAGGAGTGCACTTGACCGTCTCCACTCTGCACCAAGTGGCAAGCTGACCTCATCTGACATAACTGGAAAGGAACACAGTGTGATGGAAAGGAATCCAATGGAAAAGGGCGAACACGTATTTGGAGAACTTTCCAAGCACACACCCCATACAACCTCCCGTCAGCACTTCCAACCCTGTTTACAAAAAGAAGACGAGGTATCCAGAAACCCTAATAGCATCTCAGATACAAATAAGCACTACTTTTGATAGGCAACTTGCCTTGTATCTAGAACCTGGAACTCATATTCAGTTCCAACCAGTGGATTTCACGTCCACCTACTCAGTTTGTTTTAATTTTTGTTCTTGAAATCCAATTTTATCTACTATAAGCTGAAAAACCAAAACCACTGCCCATGAGATGATTCCAACTCATAGAGACCCTATAGGACACAGCAGAGCAGAACTGCCCCCTAAGGTTTCCAAGGCTGTAAATCTTGATGAAAGCAGACTGCCACATCATTCTCCTGTGAAGCAACTCGTGGGTTTGAACTGCTGATCTTTTGGTTAGCAGGTGGGTGCTTTAACCACTGCACCACCAGAGCTCTGTAGCCATGGTTAATACAAACAGGTTCCATTTCAGAAACAACCCACGTCCCCCTTTGAAGGCATCATGCGGGACAGGTTTGCAGGAAGAAACAGAACAGGAGGGTGGGCCTTGTGAAGGAAAGCATCCCGCACTTCCTAGACAGGACCAGGTTTCTCAAATTAGTATTTATTTAGGTCTTAAACTTCAAGGTATTCCAGTGCAAGGTATTTATCTAGATGACAACTGATTAGGAAAGCTGCACTTTTTAGGTTTAAAGGAGATTAAGTTTTTAATCACCATTTAATTAACACCAACTTTTGTTGTTCTTGTTGTTTCTCCTTTTTCATTAGCAATTCTATCTGCAAAGAATTCAGAGCATTTGTCATTTCCTGAGAAGGATGTGGAATACTAAACACATGACAGTGGTAGGCCTATCCAACAGAGCAAGCACTGGGACTGCATGGCTGCTGTGGACCCTCTAATTAGGGGCCTTGGCTAGCGTCCTATTTCAATGAAACAATTTCATCTGTAAACAAGGTGTAATTTTTGTTTTTCTCCCCAGAAAATACGAGTGAATTGATCTGACTGATTTTGCTGCAGTGGGTGAATTTTAATGCTTTCATCAGAAAAGCTAAGAATGAAGCCGTTAGAGGTACCCTTTGACCGAGGGAAGAGGAAACCAAGTAGACACCCAGGCAGGCTGGGGGCCACAGTGGCAGCTGCATGAGGAAAGATTAGTGGGGAACAAGGAGACTATAATCCTGATGCTGCCCACCTCTCTTGGCAGGAAAACAAATGCGTTAGGGTCTTGCTTTCTTCGAGCACAGGAACCAGAAGAGGCCTGAGAACCGACAGGGGCAGTGATGATGAAAACTACTTTCCAGGAGACCAAACGGTTCCTGGAGCTCCTGGGGGTTGCAAACAGTCAACATGTCGAGCTGCTAATTGAAAGGTTTGCGTTCACCCAGAGGCACCTGAGAAGAAAAGTCCTGGGGATGTACTTTCAGAAGCTCAGCCACTGAAAACCCTGTGGGGCCCAGTTCTACTCACGGGGTCACCATGAGCCGGAGATGACATGTCAGCAACGGGCTGAAGGAGTCTCAGAGCAGAGCTCATGGCCTAGAAGACTCCCCCCTTGAACAGAACATCCACCCACGGACAGAAGCCTGGCCATCTGCAATCAGAAATACCCGTTGCAGAATAAGCTGTGGGTCGACCCATTGGGATGACCCACTGAGAGTTCAACAAAATCACTATGCTCGCCAACGCTGATCTGACCCAGGCAGAGCCTGGGTACCAATTTGGGTTCCGAGATCTTGGGCATCCACAACCTAAGGTCTCAAAGCTGGCTGTGTCATAGGAAAGGTCTTCAATGGGACCACGACTGGGATTCGGTATCTGACTCTCATACCTAGCACCATGTGGGTGCTACTTCCTGTCAGACACGATGCTCTCCACATTCTTTTTCCAAAGGACTGAGCTGACTGGGGTCACCTCAGGACAGCCCCATGTGCTTTCTGTCCACGTGGAAACTGACCGTCCCATCCAAGGGTTGATCTGATTGTGTCTGGGGCTATAACATAACAATACAGGGTCAGTGAATTTAGGGAGGGGGAATCATGTGTGTACTATATATCATGTGTGTACCAGTTTCCAATGACTTCTTTGGGTTTTAAAAGAGGCACGCACTTTCTCATCACATTACTGTTGGTTCTTCTAAAAGTAGGCTTAGAGTTTCTATACCCAGGGAAGTACAGAATTAACAGCAGGAATGATGCTGTTATTAGAAGGCTTTTTGGTCTGTAGACTCAAGTCCAAGGATAATGTGCACTCCCCCTGGAGGGGGCAACTAGCAGCCCCCTGGGTCCTGAGGACACCAGAGGAAGGCAAGAGACCTTCCTGGATTGAGGACATGCCACTGCTCTGCTTTTTGGGGAACTTGGTAATTCATTTCATGCTAAGACACATCAGTCTTGTGAAAGAACAGAGGTGATCCTGGCTGGGAGAAAGTTCTGGAATGCAATGGGAGGGCAGAGACAGAAAGTTCTAAAGGTCTTCTGTACACCTGTCACCGGCACCCAGGCAGCCTCTTTGGACTTCGTCCTCTGAGGTGACTGGAAGACTTTCTAACCCACTGCCTCCCTCTCTCTCTCTCTCCCACTCCCTCTCTCTCTCTTACTGCCTCTGAACTTTACTGCAACTGCTATTCATCTAACCAGAAATACTGCAGATTAGGTGTACTTTTAAGGAGCCCTGGTGGAGTTAGAGGTTAAGCACTTGGCTGCCAACCAAAAAGTCGGTGGTTTGAACCCACCAGCTGCTCCACAGGAAAAGGATGTGGGAGTCTGCCTCCATGAAGATGGCCACCTTGGAAACCCTATGGGGCAGTTCCACCCTGTCACAAGGGTTCGCTATGAGTCAGACCTGATGGCATCTAACAGCAGCACAATATTTAAAAATGCATTTATTGAGGTTGGAACTGTAGGAAATGTTTACTTAATGTTGTTCATGGGTTTTATAATGTTTCAACATTTGAACTAGAAAATCTAGGTCCGCTGAAGTGTGATCCTGTAACCAACCTGTTGCTGTTGATTCGATTCTGACTCATGGCGAGCCCACGTGTGTCAGAGCAGAACTGCCCCCCGTAACATACAAAATACCCTCTTTTCACACTCTGCATGTGCCCAGCATGAAGAGGTGCCCTCTGCCCACAGCCTTTCTTTTCTAATGAGCATTGTTCTATAGCATGTGTGCATGGGTGTGAGCAGAACAAAAACAGGTCACTCAGAAATGAAGACTGTCTCGGGAACTCTTCACATATCTCTGTGGGTGCCACTGGTACGGTCGCCTCCAGGACCACAAATGTTTCCAAGGAGAGAAACCACTTGCCCCACTGAAGCTGATCGGCAACTGGAAGGATGCTCAGGGGAAAGGCATGAGTGTTGCCTATGTTTTGGAGGCTTCTGATTGGAGGAGGTTGGGGCGGAAATTGGAGTGTCCAACCGAATTCCATGACATTAAGGAAGACCATCCTAAAGCCGTGCTAGCCTTTGGCAGACAGATGGCATCGTGTTTCTTACACATATGGCTCCTGGTGCATGACACCACACTGACAGCTCGGGGACAGCGACGCACAGTTAATTAGACACCACCATGGCTGTTCGGGGACTGGGGGAGTGATGGTTACTCTGGGAGGGAAGGGGCAACAGATACTATACAACCCTGAGTCATCACCAGTAGGGGAGACGCAAGCTTACTTACACAGGAGTCTTCGGGGCAATCTACAACAGCCACTGTCAGGGACAGCAGATCCACACACAGACATCGAGGACAAGAATGTGCTAGCTTGTGCAGCTGTGGAAAAGACCATTGAAGCTGAGGGTGAGATCCGAGTCTGTGAAACACACACACTGACATCCAAAGAGATTCCTTTGGCTCTCCCCCTGAGGGTCCCTCTGGCCTCGTCCTCCAGACAGGTCTTGGGGATAGACTCTAACAAGAGCAGCATGGGTACCGCTAACACACTGATGGGCTAGTCCTTGGGGGGAGCCTGGAGGCGCCTGGGGTTGGGGTGTGATGGAAGGCATAAGGAGAAAGCAGGAACTGTCTCGAGCCAGGCTTCCTGATCTCTTGCACGTGTCAATCTCACTACAGTGCAGACGCATTCTTAACTGCTTTGTTTTTGTCTGTGTCAAGTTTGCATGCATACCATACTGCTTATTCTGTAGTAGAGAAACTGCGAGGCGTTTCTGATGAGGAAATTACATGGTGGAATGACCGTAATGGAATATGGAGCATAGGGAATCATACCATCACCACTGGCGGCCAATGTAGTAGCCCCGCCAACACACCAGTGGCTTTGTCCAGGAGACTTGGCCCCACCCCCTTTTTTTTGTTCTACGGTTGCCTAGCTTGTGTCCACCACGCTCAGCACACACCTCACGAGATTCCTGGACTGGAAGACTATGGCATGGAGCCATGTGCAAAAAAGCCAACAACAACAACAAAATACCTCCCTATATCCTCTTCATCTTTGCAGGGCGCTATTGGACATCCAACTTTTGCCCTCCAGAACGTTGGTGACTGTGTATGTTTCCCTATAGATAAAACATCAATGGAAGATTTTAAACATCGGATTCGATACTAGGCATTTTCTTATACACGCGTCTATTGCTGCAGGAATTTAAAACCCTGGGGGTAGAGTACATGTTACTCTTATTTGCAGCGTAAGGCATAACATGCCCTGGGATATACACATCGCTGGGGGCCCGACTGTCCCTGGAGCAGTATGAGGCCGTGGACCTCAAGGACGACCGAAGGTAGCTGTCATTCATTGCCTGGGAGGGCAGCGAGTGTCTGTAAGGGTCCGAGGGGCATCTGCCAATGACTAAGCGTTGGTTGTCCCCGTGGGAGTGGAGGAAAGGATTGTCGGAAGAGTGGTCTGGCAAGAGAGACTTGCTCCTCTTACTGTCCTCCAGACCCCGGGGGAAAAGAGAGCTCTTATTCCCCGTGAGTTTGCTGGACGGGACACTGAACAGGCTCCCGTACAAATTTCCCTCCAGGAACTGTTCCCGGTCCTTGAGGCTTGTGCTCCGGGAGGGCCTGCTGAGGTCTAGCTCCCTGGGCTTGTCCAGGATGTTATCGTAGGAATGCTGACGGCTAATCCTCAGCTTGTTCTTTTGGAACTGGAGGGCGTTGTTCTGTGCCCAGTCCCGCTGGTAGACCTCCTCCTGGGTGACGGGGTTACCTGTGTCCTGGAGCATCTGGTCTTCATCGATGTCGTACAGGTTCCCCATCCTCAGGCAGGCGTCACACTTGAATGGGGACCTCGTGGTGAAGTGGCCCGAGTAGGTGGGCAGGTTGGAGAGGCAGCTCCTGCAGTGCGTGGAGGTCTGCCGGTACCGGTCACTCCCCTCGCTGCAAGGGGAGCTCTTGTCTTTCAAGGTAAAGTGCTTGGAGTAGAGTTTGTACTGGTCATTGTTGGGGGGCCCATCCTCATTGTGGAGGGGGTTCCTGTTCATCGGTAGCGTGGAGTCCCCCTTGCGGAAGTTCTCCTTGTGGTCCTGGTAGGCCTCTGGAAAGTCCACGTTCTCGGAAAGGGCCACGTTTTCAATGAACTGGGGAGGGTCCAAGTGGAAACTGGGCTCCTTCTCCCCGTCAATCGTGTAGATCTTGTCCCTGGGGGAGCTCGCTTTGGTTTTCATGTAGGTACGGTCTACCTCGCCACAGTCCTTGGGGTATTTGGAGGCCATTGACCTTTTGAAGTTGTCCTTGGTCTTGTGGTTTTTATTGTTGTCGGGTTCCCTGTGGCACGTGGCCCGACTCGAAGTTTCTGAAATGTCTGAGTGAGCCACCTCTTCCGGAAGGTACCGGGGACTCTTCAGGGAGTGTGTCCTGTTCTCCACAGCCCCCTCCTCCCTCTGGGAGACTGGGTTTTGGCTCAGCGAATCCTGCCGTAGAGACTCCATGGATTTCTTCCAAAGCTGCCGGGGTCTTGAGTTCCCCTTGGACTCTGTGCTCACGGCCACCTCCACCGTGTTGGGGTTGGACTCGTTGAGGGTTAGAGGGTGTTGGCCCTGGAACACATAGTTATTGAGGTTATCCTTGTGCCTGCTGGCCACAAATGTCTGGAGTTCATTCATGTTGTCCCCAAAAATGCTGTCTTTCCCCTGGAAGGACCTGTTGTCCGAGTATATCAAGTTCCCCTTATCTGAAACCATATCCATGATGAGGGACCCTCTTTGGATGAAGTCGGCAGCTCTCTTGGGTGAATCCATTCTTGAGGAGTTCATGTTGGACATGTTGGAAATGTTTTTGGCTGACCGGAGGAGTTTTAACATATTGCTCTGGGAGCCGGTCAGATTGAAGTCTGGTGACTTCTTCTTTTCTTCAATGTGGACCCCGTGAATGCAGCTGTAAATGCCCTGTGGGGGAGTCAACACAAAACACAGTCAGCAGCAGCAGCAGCAAGCATGAAACCACTACACACCTGAACTTGACCTGCAAAGGTGAGACGTTAACTTCTTTCAAGAGCCCTGGGGGAACAGTGCAACCCAATCTGAATCCTGATAATGTTTCTTGCATCTGCGAGACAAGTTGCAAAGCATCAGGCTTATCTCTCTGGCTGACCCTTGCAAAGAATCACACACTGTGTGTGAGAAACGACAGCCACCAATGCTCACACAACTGTAAGGTTCTGGAGCCCCTGAACTGTCAGGTAAGGCCGTGCAGTTGGCCCTCCCAGCACCCACGTCACTAATCTATGTTTTCATTCAAGTCTCCCAGTGTCATCTTTGCAGTTTGGATGCCAGAGTTAACCACTGACTAGCAAACATTTACTAAGTCAGAGTTAATTCAGGAATTACCCCAACCTGTGAGTTGAAGCTATCCATCAGGGGATAGGACACAAGCTGGCCAATCAAAAACTCCCTCCCCCTGGACACACTGATCAGTCTAAAAGTAGGCATGAAATCCCTGCATGTGCAATCAGACTTTTTTTTTTTTTGGGTGGCGGGGAGAGATAGGGACAAACAGATCTGCCTCGGAAGAAGCCAGAATGCTCCTTAGAAGTGAGGATGGTGAGACTTCGTCCTACATACTTTGGACGTGTTCTCAGGAGGCACCAGTCCCTGGAGAAGGACATCACATGTGGTAAAGTAGAGGGCCGGCGGAAAAGGGCAAGACCCTCAATGAGATGACTGACACAGTGGCTGCGATGCCTGTGAAGACGGCACAGGTCTGGGCAGTGTTCCGTTCTGTCGCACATGGGGTTGCCATGAATCGGAACCCACCTGATGGCACCTAACAACAGCAGATACAGACGCTGGGACATAAAGAAGGGCTGCCACCATGTGGGGACCCAGCCTGAGAGTGAAGTCAGCAGGACAGAGAGAGACAGGGTTTGAATCCCAGGAGCGACCACCTGGACTCTTCACTTACCCAACTTGACAGATTCTTTGTGTGTGTTCGTTTGATCCACATAATTAGAAATCGGTCCTAGTTACCACGAAGAGTGCAGAGTCTGATGACTCGGTGGTGGTACATTTAACTCAATCCAGGAACTGAATGGCTTGCAGACCCCCATGTGTCTCCACACTAAGCATCTTCATCTTCAGGTCTCTTGATACCCTTCCCTTCCCCAACCTTCTTCCTGTCTGAAAAGCAATTGCTGACTTTCCTTTTACTTAACAAGTGTTTTGCACAATCTTAAGAACGCAATCAATGTCACTGAGTTGGACAGGCAGAAACTGTCGAGCTGGTGTAGGCGGCTGTTGTTTTTAATACGTAAGCAATTTTCTTAGGAAATTTAACAGTCTCGAGACTGGTACTGAGGGGGTCTTTGTGTACCCATTCCAGTCCACTGGCATCTGTCAGTCATGTGTTGACCTTTAACCAAACACTCCTTTGTATCCTGTCTAGCAGTGATTATCTGACCATACCCTTTCCCTAGAAAATGTCTTTATGCCTAGGGTCCACGGGAGATTACTTATTTTTGAGAATTTACATGTCTTAAAATGTCTTTGATCCATGCTTACATTTGGTTGGTTGGCTCGGTATAGGCTGCTGGGTTAAAACACATTTTCCCTCAGATTGAGAAGTGTCTCCCAAGCTCCAGCATTACTGTTGAGATCTCATGAGCTGCTGTATGTTTTCACCACCATAATAATAATAATAATAATAATAAGTAGGAAAAAAAAAAAAGAATTTTTAAAAAGTAACTTTGTGTGCAACCAAGGAAAGAGGACTTGGTTCACTCCCCACTGGCGAGGTGATGGGACCCACCACCCCGGGAGCTGTGGGCTCCCTCAAAAGGAAGACAATCAGGCAAAGGCTGTAGAATTCGGCCGGACCCCTCAGGATGGACAGGGAGCCAGCCCCACAAGGGGTTGGTAAAGTGGACGCTGCTGCCAACCTTGGCGTAACGGGGTGGAACCCACCTGGGATTAACTGTGGCCTCTGGTAATGGCGGCCCCGTCTGTCCCCATGGTGGGGATGAGCTTTCACCCACACAGAGGCTTGCGGAACTGTGACAGTGTCGGTCCCATTGCTCTGCTGTATTTTTCTGTCTCCACAACAGAGAATTGGAGCATCTCTTTCTCTGACGCTCACACCCTGGGCTGAGTGGTGAAGGTGCTCTACAGGCCCCTTTCCTCCTTCCTGTGCTGGGTCTTTAGCCACCTCCTCTGTGTCCCTGCGGCTGGCTGTTCTCCTGCCACAGCAACGCCTCCTAACACCAGCAATGGCGCCCGTGGAGCATCCAGGCTGTGGTCTGGAAAGCAAGTCCATGTGGCGCGGATTCCAGAGCTTCCTAACCCTTCATGTTAAGCCTTGCTCTTCCACCCAGTCTCACACTCCTATAGCCTCATACGCTGATCTAGAGGGGAACTGAGGGGGCCAGGGTGGTGCAATGGCTAAGCGTTCAGCTGCTAACTGGAACGTTAGTGGTTCGAACCTACCCAATGGCTTTGCAAGAGAAAGATCTGGCAATCTGCTCTCATAAATATTAACCCCACAAAACAAACCTGTTGTCATCAAGTCAACTCCGGCAGAGCAGAACTGCCCCATGGGGTTCCCAAGGCTGTAAATCTTTACAGAAGAAGCCAGCCTCGTCTTTCTCCTGCAGTGTGGCTGGTGGTTTCCAACTGCTGACCTTCCAGTTAGCAGCCAAGCACTTGACCGCAGCATCATCAGGGCTTCTTTCCATGAAGATGACAGACTAGGAAACCCTATGGGGCAGTTCTAGTCTGTCACATGGGGTTGCTGTAAGTTGGGATGGACTTGACAGCCCCCTAACAATGACAGAGGGACCCTGCCATTCTAGGTAAAAACCACTGAGCTTCTTATACACCTGCAACTGCCAAGGTTGGTGGCTTTTCTTTCTGTTGTTGATATTATGGAAACAGAAAGAAATCCAACTCACTGCCATGGAGTCGGATCTGACCCTTAGTGACCCTTCCTTGGGTTTCCAAGGCGATATCACTACGGAAGTAGCTTGCCCAACCTTCCTTTCGAGGAGTGGCTGGTGGGTTTGAACTGCCAGCCTTCTGGTTAGCAGTCAAATGCCTTAGGCACTATGCCACCAGAGCTACTAATATTATGAAAGTGGTAGTTAAATTTCTTTTTTCCCTTAAATTTTCCATTTTATTTTAATTATCTCCCTTCTCCATGCCCTGAGGACTCTAGGAACGTCCCTCAACCCTGCGACCTCAGAGCACTGTGCCTGCCTGCAGAGATGGGTGAGATGGAGAAAAGCTCATGGAAAAAGTGGGGGCCGAGTTCTTCAGGAAATGGGAGGATGACTGCTTACCACTGTCTCATTCCTGGTACCTCCGGGACAAATAGGACACAGCTAAGGCAGTTAGTGCCCAGGTGCTGGTCTGCCTGGTGAGGCCACAGAAAGAAGCCACAATGATGTGCCCAAGTTTTGGTGACAGCATTCTGTAACCAAGCTGGCCCACCTTCTAGAGGGGCCACTGCCAATGAGACCAAGGGGAGGAGGCAGGAGTCTGGGTTGCACTGGCTGTGAGTCCTAGTGGCCACCGGGCACCCTGGCCTCTGTGCAGTCCTCAGCTCTGGGGCCTCGGAGAAGCCACTGCATCTACTGAGCCTGGATTTCCACTGCTGTAGGATGGGAATCACTCCACTGAAGGTGGGTACAAGGGCAAGATACAATAGTATAAACAAACAAACAAACAAAAAACCCAGCACCTGGCATTGTAGGTGCTCAAAAAATGTGGTGCAACAGAAAAGTGCTCAGCTGCTAACTAAAAAAGGTTGGCAGTTCAAATCCACAGCCACTCAGCTGGAGGAAGATGAGGCAATCTGCTTCCATAAATACTTGGAAACCCTGTGAGGCAGTTCCACTCTGTCCTCTAGGGGCGCTGTGAGCCAGAATTGACTCCATGGCAGTAAGATTGTTTGGGCTTCTCTCCTGTAAAGATTGACAGACTCGGAAACCCTGTGGGGCGGTTCTACTCTGCCCTCTAGGGGCGCTGTGAGCAGGAATTGACCGGATGGCACACACCACCACCATACGTTTGATCCCTAGCGGGCTCTTCTTGTCATCTCACCTTTCTCCTTTCAAAACAGCACGAGCACACGGTACCATTTTGTTAGAGCCGCAGAACCGGGCTTGCTTTTACCACGGAAGACCCATTCTGGAAAGCCAGGCTGGGCCCTGGTTAGATGAGCAGCCCAGCCCTAGTCCGCGAGCCACGTCAATGGGTTCCAGCTTCTGTCTTCCCTGCAGAGGTCTCCCTTTCTTCCCTCCTCTCCACTATTCCCAGATTCCAGCTGCTTTCTGTGGGTTGTGGAGATCAGATGCCTGCCTGGCTCTACAGTGGACGCAGAGGGCAGATAAAGCCAGCTCTGATGAATCAACACGTGGCTACAGTTTGCCCAGTGCTCCCCCAATGCTCCCAGAGCATTCCTAGTGGGGTATGGGCTCTCCTGTCCCCCTGGGTCCCTTGGAACTTGGGCCTGACCCCCAGAATGTCTGACTCCTATTGGTTCAGGGGCCAGCTAGCCAAGGCTCTTCTTTCACTCTGTCTCCAGGCTCCCTTCGTCTCATCGTCTGGGAAGGCTGCCAGGGTTTCCATATCCCTCGCCTTGCCTCTGCTATGCATCTCATCCCTCATGTCTTAGGAGACAAGCGAGGCAGTTCCTTTTGCTGCTGACAGCGAATATATTTTTTTTCTAAATGGGAGTGAATGTATTCTGGAGGAGAGATAAGAGTGAAGAGCATCCCAGAGACGGGAGGGTGCAGTTCTGTGAGCATCGCAGAGACAGGAGGGTGCAGTTCTGTGAGCATCGCAGAGACGGGAGGGTGCCGTTCTGTGAACATCCCTGAGGCGGGAGGGTGCAGTTCTGTGAGCATCGCAGAGACGGGAGGGTGCCGTTCTGTGAACATCCCTGAGGCGGGAGGGTGCAGTTCTGTGAGCCTTAAAAGACAAAAGCCAAAGTCCCAGGAGAAGTTTGGTTCTGGTGCTAAACAAATTCCTTCGCTGAGCTCTGGCCTTCTCCCTGGACAGCGCCAGGAACACAGATATCTCAGGCGTGAGTTTGTGGTGCGTTATCTGGGAGCTTCTCACGGGGCACTGGGCCCCAAGGAGGGCTGTGTGTGCTCACTGGTAGCAGTTTCAAGCCTGTTGGCTGGATGCTGAATATACGTTCAGAAGGAGTTCTGGGCTCCCTAGATCAACACCCCGTAGAAAGGAGTCCACACTCTGAAGCTGATGAAAGCATGCAAGCCGCATTCGCATAAACTAAGTTTCCTCTCTCCCAGTACGATGGCTGGAGTGAGAAGAATCCTGATGTTTTCAGGAAACATGAGGTGAAGCCATAATGGGTTCCATTTTAGCCTTCCTGGCCTCGCTGTCTCCATGCAGAGGATGGGTGCGATCTTACAACCTCAAGGATGCTGTGAGATGCGCTGGCCAAGGAAACACACCTGCCCAGGCCCCCACACACCCACTAGGCACCGTGCATGGGGCAGCTGTGTTGATCTTGGGTTTGTGGCAAGCTGGTTCCTTGCCGTTATCCTCGACGATTCCCCACTGCAGGTTTTATTACAGATGACTGTGTTTACACAATGGAACACTAGCTTCTGTATGTACCTCTGTTGTGTGTGTGTGTAAGATGGTGTGTGTGTGTGTGTGTGTCAGGGTGCATGCACAAGGCAAGTGTGAGAGGCAAGAGGCGTGTTCAGCCCTTGCCCAGAACGGAAGGGCATTTTTAGTAACGTGGAACCCTGCTGTACACAGCCTCAGTGCGGCTCCTCTCTGAGTTCCCACTAATATTGGAAAGAGAGGCAGGAAAGCGTCAGTGAGCATGAGACCTTCCCACTCAGCCATGTCAGATGACACTCTTCCTTCCACATTGGATGCGTATCTTGGAGGACAAGTTAGGTGGTTGTTGGGACTTGCCATTGAGCTGGCTGTGACCCATGGCGACCCCATGTGTGCAGAGTACAACTGCTCTCCAGGGTTGTCAAGGCTATGACCTTTTGGAAGCAGATTGCTGGACCTGTTCTCCAAAGTGCCTCTGGGTGGGTTCCAACCATCAAGATTTTGGCTAGGAACCCTCTGCGCTACCCCGAGCACTGGCTGAACTTGTTTCACAAGCCAAGTATTAGCTGAGGAGTGGGAGGGTCAGTGAGGAAGCAGGGCCCCTGCAGCCTTGCAGGACCTGGGAGTGACGGTGACTGGGAGTTTCCAAGGAGCCCTACAGGTCTCTGCACTGCTCCCATGGTAGGGGCAGGAAGTGCGGGAGCAGGTTCTAAGGTTCAAATTCCAGCCTGTGACCAACAGGATACCAACACCTGGCCTCATGCTGCCTGGTCCCCCTCCACTCCGCCTCTTAAGACACTTGGAAGGGAGAGAAGACTTTAGTTCACTTCTCATTATGGTGACCCTATCAACGTGGCTTCCTTAATGGTGGCTCAGAGGTGGAAACACGTGTACAAAAAACAAGCGGGATTCACAAGTATCACAATGGTGTGTGTGTTCTCGATAACTCCATAATCATGAGATATGAAAAGCCTTGAGGAAATGGCTGGGAGAAGCAGTTTAAGTTGGCGTAGTACCTGGCTCTACACAAGCACACTGTTATTTTTAAGTGATCTACGTCTTCAGATGCCATCAAGCTAATTAGGAAATACGCATTTGCACAGAACCCAATTTTGGAGTGCAACCGAACGAGAAAGTAAACCCTCCTCGCTAAGCTAGCGTGGACCTCCTCAAGCTCCAAAGTTCTTGAAATGACCAAATGCAAAGAATGCACAGATTTCTTTTAAAGAGATTATCTCCTTTGCTCAGCAAACAGCAGATAGGATCAACTGTTTTTAACAAAAGTCTTTCACCATGTTTCAAATACTGATTTTTTAAGTTCTTTCGGAATGAGAAAATATCAGGTTGGCAAATAGAGGAGATGGGTAAAGAGATGGACAGACAGGTGATAGGTAGGAAGGGAGGTAGATAGGTAAGCAGACAGAAGATGGACAGGAAGATAGACAGACAGACAGAGAGGCATGCTGTTGTTGTTAGGTGCCGTTGAGTCAATTCCAACTCAGCTACCCTACGTACAACAGAACAAAACACTGCCCGGTCTTGTGCCATCCTCATGATCCTTGCTACACTTGAGACAGGCTGCAGCCACCGTGTCAATCCATCTCATTGAGGGTCTTCCCCTTTCTCACTGATCTTCTACTTTACCTGTACGATATACACCAAAAAGCCAAACCCACTGCTGTCGAGTTGGTTCTGACTCACAGCAACCCCTCCTCGAGTTTCTGAGGCAGTATCACTATGGAAGTAGATTACCCAGTCTTCCTTCCGAGGATTGGCTGGTGGGTTTGAACCGCTAGCCTTCTGCTTAGCAGTCAAATGTCTTAGGCGCTATGATACATAGACAGCTATCTACTTCTGTAGCAATACTGCCTCGGAAACCCAAGGAGGGGTCGCCATGAGTCAGGTCCGACTCGACAGCACATAACAACAACAACAAATATATATATATATATATATATATATATATATCCCCAAAAAACCAAACCCACTGCCATGGAGTCAACTTCGACTCACAGTGACCCTCCATTGAGTTTCTGAGGCAGTAACTCTCTACAGAAGTAGATTGCCCAGTCTTGCTTCTGCAGAGTGGCTGGTGGGTTTGAACCACCAGCCTTTCCATTCCCAGTCAAATGCCTTAGGCACTATGTCCCCAGAGCTCTTTAGGTAGCTATATAGATGTATGCTACATAGGTAGCTGTATGGATGTATAGGAGCTCTGGGGGTGTAGTGCCTAAGGCATTTGACTGCTAACCAGAAGGCTGGCAGTTCAAACCCACCAGCCACTCCTCGGAAGGAAGCCCAGGCAATCTACTTCCGTAGAGATACTGCCTCAGAAACCCAAGGAGGGGTTGCTATGAGTCAGATCTGAGTTGAGGGCAATACATGTTTTTCTCCCCACAAAAGGCAAAATTCAACTGGGGCTGGGCATGACTGCCCCCTATAGATATGATGAGCATGATGCAGTTTGTCATAGGCCCCAGCATTCCCTATCGCTTCCCTCCCTTGGGCACCCACATTCAGTTGCCATTGCTCATCTCACTTGTGCTGTTTTTCTCATGCCCAGTCTGCTTTGCCTATTCTCATTCCCCTTCTAGCTTCCACGGTCATCTGGGTTTGCCACCCCTGACTCTGAGCTGACAAAGTCAGAGTGCCCTTCTGAGAAGGCCAAGAAGGGCTGGGGAGTAAGGAGAGCATGGGAAGACCCCACTGAGAAGTCTCAGAATCCCAGCTTCTCCGGAAGCCTCGTGCTGCTCCGGACCTGCCTGCCATCCGAGGAAGCAAACGTCACGGGTACTGACCCTGCTGATGGAGAAGAGCAGCCCAGGGCGGTCGGAGCACACGCCCGTGAAGCAGAAGCGCAGTTTCCAGTAGAAGAGGTGCTCCCAGATGAAGGTGATGAGGCTGAGGGCCATGGCGGCCGCCAGCATATAGAAGACGCCCGCCATGTTGTCGATGTCCAGCTGACTGCTCATCACCTCATTCTTCTCGTTGTGGCAGATCCCCGTGAGCCACAGCGTCTCCAACTCCTCCATCTCACCTGAACGGAACACAACAGGCACAGGCTGTGAGGACCAGGGCATGCACACTGGGGAAGACGCCTGCAGGTCTGGATAGAAGTGGGTGCACCCTGACCTTCCGTTTACAGCTGTGTGATTCAAGTTCTTCTAGCCTCCCGTCTGGTCACTTACGCGAGGCTAATACTGATAATATTGCCCACCTGATACAGCCACAGCATCCCTGGCTGATGCAAATGGTTAATGAGCTCAGTTGTGATCTGAAAGTTTGGGTGTTCAAGTCCACCCAGAGATGCCCTGGAAGAAAGGCCTGGTGATTCACTTCCATTGAAAACCCCACAGAGCACAGTTCTACTCTGAGACATGTGGGCTACTGTGTGTTAATTCTGACGTGGCCACTGGTTAATATAGTTGCAGTGAGGATGAAATGAGATAATGTACATAGGGATCTTAACAGAATCCCTGGCTTTACTGCCACTGGTATTGTCACTATACTCCCCCCACCCTCCTTTCCTCTACTCCTGCCTCTGACACCCACCCAAGTCAAGAATGGGACCCAGGGATAAACTGGCACCTACGGTGGAAAGACTTGCACTTTCATCCTAGCTTTATTACTTCCTGGCCATGTGGCCTGGGAGCCACAGTCAGCCTTCTGTGAAATGGGTACACTAGTAACACAGCCCTCGTGGAGTCAGGATGAGGATCAACTAGGATCACAAACGTGTAATCCCTGCCTCAGAGGATGTCCTCAACAAACGGGAGCCATTGTAGGACTGTTGTGAAGGAAATGCCTAGCACTGTGCTTGGCACATGGTTTTTGTTGTTGTTAGGTACCACTGAGTCCGTTCCAACTCACAGCAACCCCACAAGACAGAGCCGAACTGCTCCACAGGGGAGCCTAGGCTGTGATCTTTACGGAAGCAGACTGCCAAGTCTCTCTCCCTCGGAGCCACTGAGTGGGTTCAGACTGCCAGCCTTTCAGTTAGCAGCTGAGTGCTTAAGCACTGTGCCACCAGGGCACCTTTGGCACATGGCAGCTCTCAGATTCGTACCACCTTCCCCCCCCCTTTATAGCATCCAAGATTACTTCAAAAAGTCACCCAAGTAGTGCACTTAGGATGCAAGACTGAATTGAAAAGAGATATCATCACTGGGTCTAAGTGGCTCCTTGCCAAACTCAACACCCCCCACTTAAGTAGGCAATTAAAGAAGCAAGTGAATTTTTCAATGGGGGGAAACAAAAACATGCTTAGCATTATTTCTTTTTATCAAGGTGCCATTTAGGGGGAAATTCTCTGATCTAAACGTCTACCAATTACACTTCTTAGCAATTCTCTGAACTATGGCATTTCGACTATGATTCAGGCATTAAGATATATCCCTCAAGGACAGTGAAGATCAAGGACATAAAAACTACCCAAACCCATCAATGTCAATTCCGACTCACAGCGCCCCTAGAGGACAGAGTAAAACTGCCCCATAAGGGTTACCAAGGCCATCAATCTTTATAGAAGCAAAGCCCCAACTAAACCAAGGAAGATGCATATAATGCTAAATAAAATGTATGGCTACAATTTGTCTGTGTCTGTGTGTGTGTGTGTGTGTGTGTATCTCACACATACATAATCTTAAGGGTGGTCTGTGCGACAGTGGGTAAGGCATTTCACTGTTAACCAGAAGGCTGTCAACTCAAGCCCACCATCTGCTCTGTGGGAGGATGATGAGGCAATCTACTTTGTAAAGATTTATAGCCTTGGAAACCCTTTGGGAGTCACTGTAAGTCAGAATTGATTCAACGGTTGTGGGTTTGGTTTTTTGGTATATAATCTTAAGATGTAATAAGAGACATGCAGAGAAAAAAAAAAAAAGGAAACATTTCAGATGTTTACAGTGATTCTCTTTTAAAGAGGCTAATTATAATTATTGCTTTCACAGTTGTTTCTTTTTATATGTTTAGTCAAAACCATTGCCATGAAATAAATTCCGACTCACAGGGACCCACTAGGACAGAGTACATCCAAGGCTGTAGATCTTTACAGAATTAGACTGCCACATCTTTCTCCCAAGGAGTAGCTGTTGGATTCGAACCACCAAACTTTCAGTCAGTAGCACAACACTTAAGTGCAGCACCACTGGGGGTCCTTACATTGGTTAAAATCAGCATATATTATTATTTTTTTAATTTATTGTGATTTGGGTGCAAATTCACAAAGCAGATTCGCTTTACCCTCAACAGTTTAAGCACATTTGGTTTCAAGGCCCCGATTACAATGCCAACAGTAAAAAGCTCTCTCCCAGCTCCATCTCCAGGGCCGATGGTGGCCGGATCCAGGTGAGGGGAGAGACGGCACACCCACCCAAGGCAGGAAGCGGGAAAGCCAGGGCCGACGGCAGCCGGCTCCAGGTAAGGGGCGGGCAGAGAGGTTTGGAACAGCTGAGGGAGACTAACTTGTCTGTCAGTTTGTCGTACTGTGGTGGCTTGCATGTTGCTGTGAGGCTGGAGGCCGTGCCACCAGTGTTTCAAATGCCTGCAGGTTCGCACATGGTGGATAGGTTCCAATGCAGCTTCCAGACTGAGCCACACTAGGAAGAAGGAAAAGGCCATCCACCTTTCAAAGTATTGGCTAGGGAAAACCTTATGAATAGCAGAGAAACACTGTCTGATACATTACTGGGCAAATTTATGAATAGCCCTGAAACACTGTCCAATACAGTGCCAGAAGATGAACTCCTCAGGTCTGAAGGCCCTCAAAACACAACTAGGAAAGAGCTGCCTCATCACAGTAGAATGAATCTTAATGATATGGATAAAGTAAAGCTTTCTGGACCTCTATTTGCTGACGTGAAATGACTTAAACTGAGGAGAAATAGCTGCAAACATCCATTAATAATCAGAACATAGAATGTATGAAGTATGAATATAGGAAAGTTGGAGTTGTTAAAAATGAAATAGAATGCATAAAGATTGATATCCTAGGCATTAGTGAGCTGAAATGGACTGGTTTTGGGCATTTTCAATCATACAACCATAGGATCTACTATACTGGAAATGACAAATTGAAGAGGAATGGCATGGCATTCATCATCACAAGGAATGTTTCAAGATCTGTCCTACAGTACAATGCTGTCAGTGATAGGATAATATCCATATGCCTACAAGGAAGGCCAGGTAATACTACTATTATTTATTATTCAAATTTATGCACCAATCACCAAAGCCAAAGATGAAGAAATTGAACATTTTTACCAACTTCTGAAGTCTGAAATGGACTGAACATGCAATTAAGATGTGTCGGTTACCACTAGTGACTGGAATGCAAAAGCTGAAGACAAGGAAGAATCACTACTAGTTGGAAAATTTGGCCTTAGTGATAGAAATAACACTGGAGATCACATGACACAATTTTGCAAGGCTAACAACTTATTCATTGCAAACATCTTTTTTCAACAACACAAATGGTGGCTATACATGTGGACTTCACCAGATGGAGTATTCAGGAATCAGATTGACTGCATCTGTGGCAAAAGGAGATGGCAAAGCTCAATATCTTCAGCCAAAACCAGGCCAGGAGCTGAATGTGGAACAGACCATCAACTGCTCATATGTAAGTT
The DNA here is from genome assembly GCF_000298275.1 of Orycteropus afer afer. Classification (NCBI taxonomy): domain Eukaryota; kingdom Metazoa; phylum Chordata; class Mammalia; order Tubulidentata; family Orycteropodidae; genus Orycteropus; species Orycteropus afer. The sequence goes on from NW_006921648.1 coordinate 9,092,030, forward strand.
CAACTTGAAGTTAAAGACAGTTAAAACAAGTCCACAAGAGCCAAAATATGACCTTGAATATATCCTTCCTGAATTTAGAGACCATCTAAAGAATAGATTTGATGCA
>NW_006921648.1:9093890-9095126 GCF_000298275.1 Orycteropus afer afer
TCTCACCTACTTTGGCTATGTTGTCAGAAGGAACCATTCCCTGGATAAGGATATCATGCTTGGTAAAGTGGAGGGTCAATGAAAGAGGGGAAGGCCCTCAACGAGATGGATTAATACAATGGCTACAACAATGGGTTCAGGTATAGCAAGGATCGTGGAGCTGGCGTGGGACCAGGCAGTGTTCTGTTCTGCTGTGCATGGGGTCACTGTGAGTTGGAGACGACTCAATGGCACCCAACAACAACAACCCATCTCCTCCCTGTGACCTTTCCTGTGTCCTCATCTACACCTTCCTGTGTGTCAAGATTTCCTTCTATGTGTATGCTGCCCTTCTGATCTCTCTTGATTGATTGATCTAAGGGGTGCATCTCCCTAGGCTAGGTGGGTAGCATATATGATTTCTGACTGGCTCCCAGTCTTGGAGGATTTGGTGGAAAACAGAATACCAGGTTGATGATTATTTTCCCTCAACCTTTTGAAGATATCATTACATTGTCTTCTGACATCAATAGCTGTTGCTGAGAAGTCTGCTGACAGTCTAATGGCAATTAATTTCTATGCAATTGGTCCTTTCTCTCTGAACACGCATGAAGATTTCACTGTCTCTTTGCTGTGGAATCAAGGTGTAGATTTGTTGTATTTGTTCTGCTCTGGATTTCATGGGATACTTCAATCTAATGATTTATATCTTCTATTCTAGAAAATGTCTCACCCATACTCCCTTTGCATATCAACTTTCCACATTTTGTCTTTACTGTTTCTTCTGAAAACTGAGTTAAAATATTCTGTATCTTTTCATTCTTAACCTTTCTTTAACATCTTCCATTCCATCATGACTGTGCTACAGTCCAGTGATCCCCACGGATCTACTTCCCACTTCATTTTATTCTTCTGTTAGGGACATTAACTTTGTATTTTAATTTACCTATTTCCATCATGACATTCATTTAGCTCTTTTACAGATCTGCCTGTTCTTCTGAAAATAACATCCCTTCTCTTGTTATGATTTTTAAAACTTCTATATTTAATAATTTCAGATTATTTTCTCCTCTCTAAAAACCAGTTGCCTGTTGAGTGAAATAAATGAATCACAGAAGGACAAATGCTGTATTAGTCCACTATTTTAAAATGTCAAGGAAACGTTTATACGTCAAAGGAAACTTTCTTTGTTGGTTACCAGGAATGGGAAGGGAGGGGATGGAAAATTTCTAGATAGGTTGAAAAAAAAAAAAAAAA
>NW_006921648.1:9095866-9097052 GCF_000298275.1 Orycteropus afer afer
CCCAGCCCCCACTGCCTCAGCTGACACTTTCCATTAGACAACCCCTTTTCCTTTTGTTTCTGACACTTTCCTTTCTTTGGAGCTTGGCTGTGTATCGTGTGACTCTCTCTCTCTCTGTGTGTGTGTGTGCACTCACATGTTCTTAAATCTTGCATATTGAAGTGTTTGTTACAAGAAGGAGAATCGCTGGGTGATGCAAACGCTTGATGCACTTGGTTGCTAGACAAAATGTTGGAAATTCGAGTCCACCAAGAGGCACCCAGGAAGAAAGGCCTGGGGATTGGATCTACTTCTGAACAACCAGCCACGGCAAACCATGTGGAGCACAGGTCTGCTGTCACACACACGGGGCATCATGAGTTGGAGTCGACTCCAACTTGTTCGGTATCAGGAGGGGGTCCAATCAGTTTAGCCTTCCCCTCACACCACAAGCATGTGCACGTTCATAACTTCTGTAATCAGAAAAATACAAGCTTACACATTTGAGCAATGAAAAACAGGAAATCTACCCTTATACGTTCTTCACCCACAGAGAAAGGTGCTAGTTTATCAATGTTGTGGACAATGTTACAGGAAGAGGGACAGTCTCTTAATAGCCAACTCCTCTCCTTCCAACAACCCCCCTGGCTCCTTCAGTCATGTAGCTGTCGGGTGCCGTTGAGTTGATTTTTGACTCACGATGACCCCACATGATAGAGCAGAACTGCCCCCATGGGCTTTTTTGAGGCTGTAATGTTTATGGGATCAGATGGCCAGGTCTTTCTCCTGTAGGGCCACTCGATGGGTTAGAACCACCAACCTTTCCACTAGGAGATGAACTGCTGCATGACCCGGGCTCCTACAAATGCTGCGGGAGACTCAGTACTGTCATCTTGTTACCCCCGAACATCAACACAAACTCATCCAAACTCTTCTGCCTGCCACGTGCCTGGAGAAACACATTACTGCTTCTTCTTATGAAAATGCTACTGTGTTTTTCACAAATAGCACACCCATGTGAATAACACACATACCTATAACACACCCATGTAAACAACACACACACACTTATAACCCATGAAAAAGCCAGAATCATGTAAAAAATTGTGGCACAGTGTACCCAGGCACACACCACACATCTCATGGCCTCTTTTACCCTCACTCAATAGTCCAAAAAATGTTACTTTTGATCCTATCTGTACAATGA
>NW_006921648.1:9097532-9109197 GCF_000298275.1 Orycteropus afer afer
TATCTCCCTTTAGACGAAGTCAACTTGGTGCACCACGGCAGGACTTCCACAGCCGAGTGAATGCAGGTTCTCGATACCAATGGCAGCTTGTTCAAATCATTTCCCAGTGAATCATGTCCTGTCCGTGGTCCCTCTTCTACTGCAGCACTGAGCTGCAGGTGAAACACTTTCTGATTTCATTTGTAATTTACTCAAGTTCACTGTAGGCTTCTCGAGGGAATCCAGGACCCTGCTTTGCCCTTTTTACATTTCTCATGCCATAGCATGGAGCGAGCATCCAATCCATGTCTTCTCTTTTTGTGCCCTGGCTTAACATCCCCCAGCTTCCACTGGGCAGCAATGCAGAAATGTTCACATCTGTCTGGTGAGTTTGTCTGCCTTATAAATAGAGGGAAGACACAGTAAAAGGGAACTTCCAGTGGGACTGAGATGAACAGGCTGCCATTACCACAAGGGGCCAGCCTGGGACACTTCATGCCACTGGAAGTTTCTCCCATGACAAAGAGGCCATGATCTTTGTCAATGTGATCTTGTGAACTGGAGCTGCTCAGTGGGACAATTAAATTTCTTTCCTGAGGCCAACTTCGTCCTCTCTGGGAAGATAAAAGCCAAGGCTCTCCAGGGCAGCCCTGTCTGCATCTGCCCACCTGAGGGGACCCATGTCCCCATGTTGCTCAGAGCATCTCCTTTTCCATCAAGCTAGACAGACAGCTGCTGGTCGGCTGACCCTGACTCTTGTACAACTCATGGACAACAGAATGAAACACTGACTGGTCACCGCCATCAGCGTGTTTGAGTTGCTTAGGCTACCGTGGCGATCCATCTTACTGATGGTGGCCCTCACCCTTGCTGGTCCTCTTCTTCACCAAACATCATGTCCTTCTCCAGCAGCTGACCCCTCCTGGTGATGTGTCCAAAGCAAGCTAGCTGGACAGTGTTCTGTGATGGATCCAAAAGGTTTTCATTGGCTGACGTGCAGAAGAAGATCCCCACGTCTTTCTAGACTGTCTAGAAGCTCCGCTGGAACCTGTCCACCATGGGTGACCCTGCAGGATGCCAGCCAACTCAGCGAGACAAGCCTTCTCTATGTCTATCCCAGATAACAAGGAGCTCACGAGCACCTGCATAGGAAGTCATGGGAAGTCAAACCGCATCTAAAGCTCTTCCTACATCCATCTTCAAGGAGAAGAGTACCATCAGCCACAGGTTCCTCTGTCAGCCTCCGAGTGTCTTGAGGATGCTGGAACCACAGCACACAAAGCACAGTATGTAGGACAGCACCTCCCCACAGGCTCCTTTCCCCACACTGCCAGTTAAAGGGCAGAGTGGTGGGGTTTCAGGGAGATGCCAGTTTACAAGGAACAGTGAGGATGACTGAGGCAGCACTGCACATCGGAGGCCTGCTCCCACTGGCTGGGTGGGCAGTGCTGTAAGAGGCTGAGGACAATGTATGAGATTGGATGGACGGAGGTACAGAAAGGATACAGACAGTGCTGGTCCAGGCGTAAGCATGGAACAAGTAGAGTGGAGATAACAAGACTGCTGATACAATGTGAAGAACGTGACCCATCGACTTAACATTACGTATAGACGTTGTTGGACGGGAATCCATTCAGCTGTGCATGCTTCCACCAAAACTTAAAAAAAAAAAAAAAAAGAATGGTTCATGTAGAAAACACTAGAATGGCTCCAGGAGGAAGCATCCTTCCCTGAAGAGTCGGGGAGCAGGTCAGATTGCCCTGCAGGGTCTAGGTAGCCACAGGAAGGTAGGTTACATAAGTATCTGGCTTTGGTTTTTTTTCACACGAGGCAGTGGTGGTGAGTGGGAGACCTAGCTCCTGCCTGCAACATGGCCCATTTCATCTCTATGTACCTATCCAGATGCTAGTCACTTGACTTACCCATCCACCCGTGCATCTGCTCATTCTTTTTTTCCATTTTTTTGCTTAACAAAGTTACATAAAATCTACTCTGCTTCAGACACTGTACTAGATCTTTCAAAAATTAACTGTCATATATAAGGAGTTCTGGTGGTGCAGTGGTTAAAGCATCAGACTGCTAATGAAAAGGTTGGTGGTTTGAACCCATTTCTTTACCAAACATGGGGTGGGAGAAAGATGAGGCAGAATATAAAGGTTTATTGCTCATGGGGCAGTTCTACTGTGTCCTCCAGGGTTGGTATGAGTCAGAATCAACTCAATGGCAATGGGCTTGGCTTTTGGCTTGAACTCTCATGTATGAGGCAGCAGTGGCTCAGTGGCAGAAGTTTTGCCTCCTGTGTGGGAGTCCTGAGTTTGATTCCCAACCAATGCATCTCATATGTAGCTTCTATCAGTGGAGGCGTGCATGTTGCTATCATGCTGAACAGGTTTCAGTGGAGCTCCCGGGCTAACACTAGGGAGAGAGGCCTGGCAATCAAATTTCAAAAATCAGTCGGTAAAAAAAAAAAAAAAAAAAAAACAACCCTACGGAGCACAATGGCCCAGTCTGCACCCAGTCACAGGGATGGTGCGGGACTGGGCAGCATCTTGTTCTGTCGTGTCTGGGTCCCTGTGAGTCGGCAGATGACTCAACAGCCACTAACCCCAACAACCACCCTAATCTATCAACTTAATGTGGCTGGTTGCATTATCACCCCCAAGTCACAGATAGGAAACTAAGGCCCAGAGAGGTTAAGGGGCTGGCTCACACTCTGGTTTTAACATCTGTAACATGGGAACAGGACAGTATTCGTCTGGCAAGAGTTTTGTTAGAAGTCAATGAGCTAGCCAGCATACAGTGGCTGCTACACCCCAGTTACTCGGGAAGGACTGTTGGGGATACCGTTATTTCCGGCCAGGAGAGAGAGAAGCTGGGGATTGGAGGGACCCACATAACCCTCCTGGGCCCCTCCAATTCATGGGGCCTCTGATCCCAGGAACGCGTGTCCAGGAAACAGGCTTCGCCCTCCAAGACTGCTGTGTCCAGGGAAGAGGTACAGCTCCTTATGGGCCCTGAGACTCTGCTGGGCACTTCCAGGGCGACTGTGGTTGCTTTTCAGATGAGATTCCATGCTGTTCTGTGCATCTGTCGGAGGGCTGAGGGGCTTGCTTCAGGAGAGGATTTTGGAGCAACAATGTGACCAGCCTGCAGACTCCCCGACGATCTCTCCCTTGAGGCCAGCTGTGACAAAGCCATTTTGAACCTGCACCCTCTAGCCTTGGTCCAGGGCCTGGGAAGCTGCTGGAACACAGCTTCTACAAGCAGCCCAAGCGCGTCCCCTCGCCGGATCATGTCTCCAGATTTTTTTCTTGGTTTCTGGACAAAGCTCCTGACATGATGGCATGAAAAGCCACAATATTGTGTGGTTCTGAGGAGCTGGAGTTGATGTTCTATTTCATTTCTCTTCAAGAAGCTAAGGACTGGTGGTTCTCTGAAGACTTCATTTTCTTCTGCTTTACTCAGTCACTCACTCATTCATTCATTCATTCACTCATTCACTCATTCAAATAGTCACTCATTTACTCACTCACTCATTAACTCACTCATTCTAACACTCATTCATTCATTCAAATAGTCACTCATTCATTCACTCACTAACTCACTCATTCCAACACTCATTCATTCACTCTCTCACCCATTCACTCAGTCACATATTCACTCATTCATTCACTCATTCACTGACATACTCATACATTCACTCACTCATTTATTCATTTACTCACTCATTCATTACAGAAGGGACATTGCTGGACCCATGATAAGCATCTCTGTATTTTCAAATCAAGATGAATAATGCATAGTCTTTGGCCTCAGAGTTCAGTGTTTAGTGGGAGAGACAGTTAAGTGAACCAGTAATTATGGTAACATGCTATGATTGAATTTGCCTAAGGTTGGAGGCAGGAAGAAACATGGCCTGTTTTGAGGTCAGAGTAGTTCAGAAATGCAGGAAGGAAGAAGCAATAGGGCCTTAAGGGCAGAAGCCAGGCTGTAAGCACTCAGCTGGTGTGCTAAGCAATCTGGGATGCCCTGGATCGGGGGCATCCCTGGATGAGTCTATGTGCACACTTGGAGCCAGCTGCTGGCTGGTGAACCTTGGACTCCTCAGTGGTTTCCATGTTTTCCTGGTTGTGGCCCCATGATCAGAAAGCCCCGGCTCTTCACACATCCTTTACCAGGCTGGTATGGGGAGTGGAGTCCCTGGACGGTGCACATGGTTAACGTGCTCAGCTGCTAACCTGGAAGGCTGGCGGTTCAAGTCCACTCCCAGGGACCTGATAAGAAAGGCCTGGTGATCTACTTCCAGGAAACCAGCCATGGACAGTCCGGTGGAACTCAATCCTCCTCTGGCCCATGTGGGGTCGCCGTGTGATGGAGTCGACTTGACAGAGCCCAGGGCGGTGGGTAAGTGGGAGTGGCTCATCCAAACTGCAAATTTGCACAACAGTGTTACAGTGTGGAGGAGGCCGGAAGCAAGATGCCCCCCAGGGACACAATCGCCAGTGATACAGAGTAGAGGAGGCCACTAGTGAGATTTCCCCCAGTGACACAGTCACTGTGAATTCTGGCCTGGTCTCAGAGGCAGGGAAGATGTGAAGGTTATGCCTTTCTGCTCACAGTTATGCAGTAACTGGGAGACATTCACTTGCCATTCCAGAAAAGTTGCTGGCAAAGAGTCATTGTAATCGGTCATCAATATCGCCATTGCCCATCAACCATCAACAATGGATATGCCAGCTATGTGATTTCAGGCTGGAAACATGGCAGTGACCATCTCTGGAGTCTAACTCAGAAGTCTCCACCTCCAGGAAGTCTTCTCTGAAATCACAGGAAGTGGACAGGAGACCACGGTGTCACCTTCCATAGCATCCTGGATGTCTCTCCAATGTAGGCTGCCCTCCCCATTTGTAGGTCAGTTTATTCGGGACAAAGACATTGACTTACTCTTCTTGTAACTCTAGTCCCGGGCATGGGCTTGGCACATAGTAGGTGGTGAATGAAACTGTGTTCACTGTGAACTGTGTTCACGGCTCCTGTCCTCAATGAGTTTGTGGCCCACATATACGAGCATCAGCAAGAGCCTGAGAGAGGAAGAAATCTGTGAAACCTCAGGCAGAGGCATCAGGAAGTTTCTGAAACCTGACAATCAAGGCTGACGCTCTGGGCAAGAATGTCCTGATCAAAAATCCCAGCAGTCAAGTTTGGTGGTTCCCCACAGGAAATGTACTTCCTTCTACAGCCGATGACGTCAGGATGCTGCTGCTGCTGATCCCATTAGGGTTTGCTGTGAGCATCAAGAGGGGAACTGACCCCATTTCTACCCTGCTTTGTGGGCTGCCTGGGGATTGGGCACTCTGGGTCTCTCAGAAGCCCACTGGAATTGGAAAACGCAAACAAGCAGCTTCTTTTGTGGACAAATCTAGGGCATCACCATCGGGAGGCCTGTGTTCTCCATGAGAACAGGCTCATTCATGATGAGCTCACTGTGAGCTCCTGTGGTCCCAAGGCTGAGCATGGGGTCTGCGAGATGGAGGCCAAGTCCTTTCCTGGCCCAGTTGTCTGCATATGGAAGCAGGATGCTGGTCAGAGCTGGGGATATTGTCTATGGCCCAGGAACACAGGAAGGTCAGGCAGACCATCTGAGCACCGACCCCAAGGTCTTAGCTTCATTAAGGCCATGCTCTAATTCGCAACTTAAAGGCACATGACCTTGAGTCTGGAAATAAGAGTCATCTGGAGCCTATGACCTCTACACCCAAGCTCTCAGAAGGTCACTGGACTTTTTGCAAAAAACGTATGTGTGGTAGTGATGGGGAGGGGACAGAACAAGATTCTGGACACAAATAGATAGAATTTGGAAGATAAATCTCCCTTATTTAAATGCAGCATCTTCTATTTCCATATAATGCTGAGAAGTCATAAAACCAAAATAAAAATCAGGCTAGGCTTAAAAGTCCCCAGTTAGATGCAGCGATAAGCTGTTTCTGGCCCAAGTGGTTTGCTCCCACTTTCCAACTGAGGGTTCTGTTCTGCGGATGGAACTCCAGCATTGCACAGGGGAGCATTCCGTTGTCACTGTCTGGGTGGGAATACACAGGCCACATGGCCAACTGCACAAATTGGATACAGGCATTTTATACACCCCAGTCCCCAAATGTATCTCCTGGAGAAGAAAAAAGAAAAAGCGGAGAGAGGACTGGGCAACTCTGCCAACATCACACAGTGCTGGTGCTATTGCTGGGTGCCACTGAGTCGATTCCCACTCACTGTGACTCCATGTGACACAGCAGAGCTGTCCCACAGGGTTTTCTTGGCCGTAATCTTTATGGGAGCAGACCACTAGGTCCTTCTCCTGAAATGAGGCTGAGTGGGTTAGAATCACCATCTTTTGGTTAGCAGCTGAGGGCTTAACTGTTGCAGTGCATAACCAACAGTGCATATGGTCCCAAGTTTCCATGTAGAGGATGGTGTTGGAGAGAGAGAATTCTTTGGAGTAAGACCGCAGAAACCCTGCAAGCAGCACAGGGAATTCTGTGTGCAGCAGCATTTCTGGAGTCTGCTTAAACAACCTGCCTCACATCGACATGGAGCGGTCCAGCTGATAAGACATAAAAACAAATGCATTTATAAGCTGACGGTATACATTTTCTCGGTTGGTCCTCCTAACGATCCTATGACTCATCATGTAAGTGTGAGGACTTTTTAACATCCCAAAGGGGTCCCTGTATTTTAAAAGACTAAATGTGAGAAAAAAAAAAAAAGGATAGCACTAGTCCTACACCCCATGCCAAGAAATATCTCCTACTTTCAGCAGATAAAGTGACATCATTTCTTGTCAGTTCCTTTTCTGTTATCATCAAGCTCCCTGAGAATGTGCAATCGTTGAGCTAAGGGACTGTGTCCATTTCTCTGCTCTCCCCACTAGAACAGTGCTTACTGGGCTCTCAGGATGTGGTTGTGGAAAAAAGGAGGAAGAGGGGAGAACCCACAGAAGATGGGGAGAGGGAAAAGTGGGGGAAGGGGGAAGAAGGGATAAACAGAACCTTAGGGAACAGATCTGACACGTAGTCAGTGTGTCTCAACCAAAGCAGAGGGAAGCTGCTGCTTTCCCCTGTGGAGAACGGAGGGTGTGCGGAAGGCTGGGCTAAGCCTAAGAGCATTCTCAGCAACTCCTTTAGGGGTGACGGTGCCCCTCTGGTGCCCTCTCCTTGATCCCAAGTGTGAAGTACATAGTACTCAGTACATAGTACTAAGTGTGAAGTGTGAAGACCATGCCAGGGAAGAGTGAGGGGATGGGGCGACACTACAGTCCCCTTGCTACCTCCTAAACAAAAAAACCCAAACTCACTGCCATAGAGTCGATTCCAACTCATAGCAACCCCCACTGGGTTTCCAAGACTGTAAATCTTTACGGAAACAGACTGCCTCATCTTTCTTCCATGGAGTAGCTGGTGCCTTCGAACCATGGACCTTTGGGTCAGCAACCAAATGCCTTAACCACTAGACTGCCAGAGCTCTTTCTGCTACCTCACATTAATGATAAATCTCAGACCAGGTTATATGAACCAAGGTCAAACAATAAATGTCTCCAGACATTTGACTTTCCCTGGTTTGAGAGATTCACTCCTTGTCAGGCTGGGACTTAGTACCATTGACCTTGTTCTAACCTTGGTGTCAGATGGCTAATAAACACTGTGACTCTGGGCCTCAACGGGCCTGTCAGGTAATGCACTGGGACCCACATAGATGAAGACCCGTGGTCTAACACAGAGAGTCAATGGCCCTGTAGGATATTTATGAACTTTATCTGTTCCTTAAGTAAGTGCTTTTCCATTATTAGTTCAAATATGTCTCCAGTTAAAATTAGGAGGGAGATAAACAAGTCTAATTTTTATGGAACCATCTGGTCACAGGCCAATGGAGAAACATTTAAGCCTTTATTGCTAATCTATGCTGAGGACCAACACATTCTTCCTCTGAAAATGTTGTGTTTTCGAATGAATAGTTTTCCCTGGACATGAATTTTAGGTCACAGAAGGGTGAACGTGACGTGGTTGCTGGGCATCAAACTGGTCATTGATCATCACTGAACCCCCTCGGTACCTATCATCAAAACTGCTACCTTGTACGCAAATGACATTCATGTGCCAATGTCATCAATGTGGTGAGAGCAATAATGAAATCCACAAGAAAGGGCTTTACTCAGTCAGCCCATCATCGACAGTGGTCCTTGGCCACACTTCCCAGGTGAATTCAAATGTGACCACATCTACCTGGAAACAGGAGATCTCTCTCCTCCAAATCTGGGCCAACACCTGCTTTAATCAGCAGAAGTTCTGGCTCAGTCCCTGTTCAACGTGGGGCATTTAGTCGTGCCCGCTTTATTTTTACCACTTATGATAGTCTATAAATAAAGAATGAAATCTTTGGAAGAAACAAAGACTTTCATGTCTATTTTGACCCTTGGTTCAATGAGGATGCTTTAGATTAAAACATATTTGACTACTTTGCCATTTATGGTCTATTGTCCCTCCATATTCCTTACTTCAGTAACTGTGTGGGCTGTGACTAAGAGGTCCAACACCACCAAGGTTCCTGGGTATGTAAACTCAACTAATGGGTACGGTGGCAGTTCAATGGGAGAATCCTTGCCTTCCATGTGGGACACACCACCACCTGTCTGTCAGTTTGATGTATTGTGGTGGTATGCATGTTGCTGTCAGGCTGGAGGCTATGCTACCAGTATCACAAATTCCAACAGGGTCACCCATAGCGGACAGGTTTCAGCAGACCTTTCAGACTAAACAGACTTAGAAGAAAGAAGGGGCCAACCACTTCTCAAAGAATTGGCCAGTAAAAACCTTATGAATAGCAGTGAAACACTGTCTGATATATTACTGGAAAACTTTATGAATAGCCCTGAAACACTGTCCGATGTAGTGCCAGAAGATGAGGGCCTCAGGTCAGAAGGCACTCAAAATAAAACTGAGAAGAGCTGCCTCCTCAGAGTAGAGCCAACCTTAGCGATACAGATGGAGTAAGCTTTTGGGACCTCCATTTGCTGATGTGGCACAATTCAAAATGGGAAGAATCAGCTGCAAACATCCATTAATAATCAGAATGTGGAATATATGAAGTATGAATCTAGGAAAATTGCAAGTTGTCAAAAATGAAATGGAACACATAAAGATTGATATCCTAGGCCTTAGGGAGCTGAAATGGACTGGTTTGGGCCATTTTAAATCAGACAACCATATAATCTACTATGCTGGGAATGACAAATTGAAGAGGATTTGTGTGGCATTCATTATTACAAAGAATGTTTCAAGATCTGTCCTGAAGTACAATGCTGTCAGTGATAGAATAATATCCATATGCCTATAACGAAGACCAGTTCTACTATTATTCAAATTTATGCACCAACCACCAAAGCCAAAGATGAGGAAACTAAAGGTTTTTACCAACTTCTGCAATCTGAAATTGAACAAATATGCAATCAAGATGTGTTGATTATCACTGGTGACTAGAATGCAAAAGCTGGAAACAAAGACATGATTGGAAAATATGGCCTTGGTGATGGAAATAATGCTGGAGACTGCATGACAGAACTTTGCAAGACCAATTACTTAGTCATCGCAAATGCCTTTTTTCAACAACATATGCAGTGGCTATACACGTGGACTTCGCTAGAGATGGAGTACACAGGAATCAGATTGACTACATCTGTGGAAAGGGGTGATAGAGAGGCTCAATATCTTCAGACAAACAAGGCCAGGAGCTGAGTGTGGAACAGACAATAAATTGCTCATATGCAACTTCAAGTTGAAGCTGAAGACAATTAAAACAAGTGCACAACAGCCATAATATGACTTTGATTATATCCTTCCTGAATTTAGAGACAATATAAAGAACAGACTTGATGCATTGAACACCAATGACTGAAAACTAGAGGAATTGTGGGATGACATCAAGAACATTATCTGTGAAGAAAGCAAAAGGTCATTAAAAAGACAGGAAAGGATGGAAATGGATGTCAGAAGAGACTGAAAATTGCCCTTGAATGGAGTGTTGTTGTTGTTATTGTTGTTGTTATGTGCCATCGAGTTGGACCCGACTCTTAGCGACCCCTCCTTGGGTTTCCGAGGCAGTATCACTACGGAAGTAGGATTGCCCAACCTTCCTTCCAAGGAGTGGCTGGTGGGTTTGAACCGCCAGCCTTCTGGTTAGCAGTCAAGTGCCTTAGCCACTATGCTACCAGAGCTCCCTGAATGGAGTTTAGCTAAAGCAAATAGAAGGAATGACAAGATCAAAGGACTGAACAGAAGATTTCAAAGAGCAGCTCAAGAAGACAAAGGCAATTACTATAATGAAATGTGCAAAGATCTGGAGTTAAAAAACCAAAAGGGAAGAAGATGCTCAGCATATCTCAAGCTGAAAGAACTGAGGAAAAAATTTAAGCCTTGAGTTGCAATAGTGAAAGATTCTATGGGCAAGATATTGAATGATGCAAGAAGCATCAAAAGAAGATGGAAAGAATACACAGAGATGCTGTCCCCAAAAGAACTGGTTGATGTTCATCCATTTCAGGAGGTAGTATATGATCAAGAGCCAATGGTACTGCCATCTTGCCCCAGCACTAGTAGCAAAGTTCAACATGACAGAAAATAACAAATACTGACAAGGATGCAGAGAGACTGGGGACTCTCATACACTGCTGGTGGGACTGTAAAATGGTACAACCACTATGGAAAGCAGTATGGCAATTCCTTAAAAAGCTGGAATTACAAATACCATTTGACCCAGCCATTCCATTACTAGGTATATATCCTAAAGAAGTGAGAGTCATGACAAGAACAGACATATGCTCACCCATGTTCATCGCAGCACTATTGACAATAGCCAATATTGTCAATATTGAAATGGAAACAACCTAGGTGTTCATCAACTGAGGAATGGATAACCAAACTATGGTACATACACACAATGGAATACTATGCAACCCTAAAGAATAACAAAGAATCTGCAAAACACCACATAACATGGATGAACTTGGAGGACATTATGCTGAGTGAAATAAGCCAATCAGAGAAACAGAAATATTGGATTAATCTGTTATTATAAAAGTCAAGGAAAGGTTTACATATAGAAGGAAATTTTCTTTGTTGGTTACCAAGGTGGGAGGGGAGGGAAGGGAACACTGTTAGACAGGTAGAGATAAGTATTAATTTGGGTGAAGAGAAGGGCAATGTAATAATGTGAGTGATCAACATGGTGGCATTGAGGAAGAGGAAGACATAAAGAGGTACATGGGAGGTGCAGACAACAAAGACAAACCCTTTTGGACATACAGTACTGTGTTGTCAGTGAAGGCAAACATGGGTATATGGGTGGATAGATGGGTGGACTGGTGAACTATTAGGTATGTCTGTGCAGCAGGGAGTGTATCCAAGACCATGTATAGCGTTGACAGACAATGACCTACAAGTGTATTGGTATGTTCTGTAAGAATTCCCAGGTGTATAGTAGAGTTGACAAGGGACAAGGTTGTAGTCACTTCTTGGTCACAGCCAGCTACCCAGAGGGAGCGAGTAGTTGAATCTGTGGGATCGGGACCATAGTCTCAGGGGACGTCAAGCTTACTTGGCATAACATACTACACAAAACATTGTTCCACCTCCTACTTTGG
>NW_006921648.1:9116002-9118246 GCF_000298275.1 Orycteropus afer afer
CCATACATTTTTGGTATTTTCTGTTAGAGTGGAACTGGAGGTAACCAAAACACAGGGGTTCTCAAAGTTTTTCTGTAAAGGTCCAGACATTAACTATTATGGCTCTTGTAAGTCATACACTTCTCAAAGAATTGGCCAGTGAAAACTTATGAATAGCAAAGAAACACTGTCTGATATATTATTGGACAGCTTTATGAATAGCCCTGAAACACTGTCTGATACAGTGCCCAAAGATGAGCCCCTCAGGTCTGAAGGCATTCAAAATATTCAAAATATGACTAGGAAAGAGCTGCCTCATCAGAGTAGAACCAACCTCAATCGTATGGATAAAGTAAAGCTTTCTGGACCTCCATTTACTGATGTGGCACAACTCAAACTGAGGAGAAACAGCTGCAAACATCCATGAATAATTGAAACATGGAATGTATGAAGTATGAATCTAGGAAAATTGGAAGTTGTCAAAAAATGAAATGAAACACATAAAGATTGATATCCTAGGTATTACTGAGCTAAAATGGACCAGTTTTGGCCATTTTGAATCAGACAACCATATGATCTACTAAGCTGGGAATGATAAATTGAAGAGGAATGGTATAGCATTCATCATCACAGAGAATGTTTCAAGGTCTGTCCTCAAGTACAATGCTGTCAGTGATAGGATAATATCCATATGCCTACAAGGAAGGCCAGTTAATACTACTATTTTTCAAATTTACACACCAACCCCCAAAGCCAAAGAAGAGAAAATTGAAGATTTTTACCAACTTCTGCAGTCTGAAATGGACTGAACACTCAATCAAGATGTGCTGATTATCACTGATGCTTGGACTACAAAACTTGAAAACAAAGAATTACTGATAGTTGGAAAATTTGGCCTTGGTGATAGAAATAACACTGGAGATTGCACGGTAGAATTTTGCAACACCAATGATTTATTATTGCAAATACCTTTTTCCAACAATACAAATGGTGGCTATACATGTGGACTTCACTAGATGTAGTGCACAAGAATCAGACTGACTACATCTGTGGCAAGAGGAGATGGAGAAGCTCAATATCTTCAGACAAAACAAGGCCAGGAGCTGACTGTGGAACAGACCATCCATTGCTCATATGCAAGTTCAAGTTGAAGTTGAAGACAATTAAAATAAGTCCATGAGAGCCACAATATAACCTTGGTTATAGCCCTTCTGAAGTTAAAGACTGTCTAAAGAATAGATTTGATGCATTGAACACCAGTGACTGAAAACCAGAGGAACTGTGGGATGACAGCAAGAACATCATCCACGAGAAAAGCAAAAGATATTAAAAAGACAGGAGAGGAAGAAAAGACCAAAATGGATGCCAGAAGAGACTCTGAGACTTGCCCTTGAATGGAGAGTAAAGCAAATGGAAGAAATGGCAAGATAAAAGAGCTGAACAGAACATTTCAAAGAGTAGCTTGAGAAGACAAAGTCAATTATTGTGGTGGTTAAGTTTGTGTGTCAACTTGGCTGGGCCTGGTTGAGTGGCTGGGCAGCTGAATTTAGTATTTCCCATGATGAGACTGGTAATCAACTCTATGGTGGGATCTACTGTGAGCAGCTGAGTTGCTGCTTTAGGGATGTGACCTGCTTCCCGTATATAAGGAGAAGCCTTGGGGATAGTCTCCAGCTTATGGCATGCTTAAACCCTGCATGTAGCCATGTTATTGTTCAGCAGCCTGCTATGCTCTGCCGATCCTGGGACTTTCAATGGACTTGAATCAATGGCCAGCCATGCTGTTTGGTAACATTGGGAATGTGCCTTTTTACTTGTCAACCTTGAGCCCATCTGTCTCAGCAGCCAGAAGCTATCTGAGTGAAGAAAACCCTTCAGCTCCAGTAGGCTGGGAGGAGGAGACAAAGCTGAAGCCCAAGGTTGAGGGGCTTTCTAGGGCATGGCACTTTGCACTCAGACTTAAAGCCTCCAAATTTTAAGACTAAACTCCCATTTTTTAAGGCCATCCCATTTGTGGTATATATTCTTGTCAGAGCAGCACTAGTTAACCAGAACAATTATTATCATGAAATGTGCAAAGACCTGGAGTTAGAAAATCAAAAAGGAAGAACATGCTCTGCATTTCTCAAGCTGAAAGAAATGAAGAAAAAAATTAAGCCTCGAGTTGCAATATTGAATGATACAGGAATAGCAAAAGAAGATGGAAGGAATACACAGAGTCACTGTACCTTTTCAGGAGGTGGCATATGATCAAGAACCAATGGT
>NW_006921648.1:9118986-9136412 GCF_000298275.1 Orycteropus afer afer
ATTGAAGTATACAGTCTGCAGTATGGATTACATCTCAATATAAAGAAAACAAAAATCCTCACAACTGGACCCATAAGTGGAGAAAAGACTTAAGTTGCCAAAAACCTCGTATTACTTGGTTCTACAATCAATGCCAATGGAAGCAGCAGTCAAGATATGAGATGATGTATAACACTGGGCAAATCTGCTGCAAAAGACCTCTTTCAAGTGCTGAAGAGCAAAGATGTCTCTTTGAGGACTACAGTGTGCCTGACACAAGCCATGGTAGTTTCAATTGCCTCATATGCATGTGAGAGCTGGACAATGAATAAAGAAGACCAAAGAAGAGTTGATGCTTTTGAGTTGTGGTGCTGGCAATGAATGCTGAAGGTACCATGGACTGCTAAAAGAACTAACAAATCTGTCCTGGAAGAAGTACAGCCAGAATGCTCCTTGGAAGTGAGAATGCCAGACTTCATCTCATCTACTTTGGTCATGTTGTAAGAAGAGACCATTCCCTGGAGAAGGATGTCATGTTTGGTAAAGTGGAGGGTCAATAAAAAAGGGGAAGACCCTCAATGAGATGGATTGACACAGTAGCTGCAACGATGGGCTCAGGCACAGCAATGATTATAAAGATGGCGCAGGACCGTTTCGTTCTGTTGAACGCAGGACTGCCAGGAGTCAGAACCAACTTAATGGCACCGAACACCACCACCACAACACAGTCTCTGTCACAACCACTTAATTCCACTGATGTGGTATGAAAGCCACCACAGACCATATGGAAACAAATAAGCATGGCTGTGTTCCAATAAAACTTTATTTTAAAAAATGGGCAGTGGGCTGGATTTGGGCAGCCATCCAGTTTTGCAGCCTCTACCGAAAAAGCTTCCTCTTGTTTAACATCTCAATCACAAACTAGCAGAACAAAGCACAGATTGCCACTCATGTACCTACTCTGTGAGCCCCCCCACACACACACACACAATCCCTGGCCACTGATTCCAAGGTTCCTGCTTGGAGACTGAGTCCCACAGTCCAGAGCTCATGTTGACCCTTGATCAACAAACAGGGCAGAACCATGAGGGCTGACTTATGCTACTGCCAGCTGTGTGGGAACACCTGGATCCCTGCCTTGAGGTAGTCAATTCAGGAACACCATTCTTCACTGATGACATGTGAAATACACAGGCACACACACTGGGGAATCTGAGGAGGAAGCATTAGCATGTTTCAATGCTTGGGGCTGCAGGACGGGAGTCAGCAGAGAACACAGGTGGAGTTCAGCCCAGTTTGGGAGATTCTGACTGGACTATGCAGACAACACTCCTGGTTGCCAGGCCCTGAGCATCCTCTACTCAAGTGAATGACTGACAATGAACAAATCCACATGTCAAGCCAGTAACACTGAAACTAAGGGGGAAGCAACATAGCTTGATGGGGCGAGTTGGACCATGGGAAAGGGGGTCTGGGCTGGAACTCTAGAGGTTTGAGTGAAGACAGAGGGAGGTGCTGTGACAAGGCTTGCCTTGCAAATAAAAGGCCTGGACCAGGTGTAAGGACCCCTGGTGACACAATGGTTAAGCACTTGGCTGCCGACCGATAGGTTGGTGGTTCAAACCCACCCACAGGATCTGTGGGAGAAAGACCAGGCAATCTGCTGTCAAGATCACAGCCTAGGAAACCCTATGGGTCAGTTCTACAATGTTGTATTAAAAACAAAACAAAAAAACACTGCCATCGAGTTGATTCCTGTTCATAGCAACCCCCATTGGGTTTCTGAGGTGGTAAATCCTTATAGAAGTAGACTGCCCAGTCTTCCTCCCAAGGAGTGGCTGGTGGGTTTGAACTGCCAATCTTCTGATTAGCAGTCAAATGCCTTAGGCACTACACCACCAGACCTCCTTACTCTGTTGTAAAGGGTTGCTATCAATTAGAATTGACTTGATGGCACCCACCAATGACATACCAGGTGGGCATGCATGAGAGCTTCTTGGGCGTGATGCTTGCCTGCACGGTTCCTGCACGGTTCTGTGTCACCTTTCCTGTCCTACCTCTATTGTGCAGTAAGGAAGGGGGCAGGGCCTGGGCAGAACAGAGCTTGCACTATGGGAGGCTTTCATGACTTGGACTGAGTCGCCAACCAGCTTGCCTGCAGGCAGCTCCACTACGCTCTTTGCCTGTTGCTTCTGCCAAAGAGGGTCAAGCGTTCCCCAAAAAGAATCTAACTAGGGATCATCACTGTTTCGTTTTCCTTCCTTTTGTTTCATATACAGTTGGTCACTGTTGTTGTCCTTGGTTGCCTTCAAGTCAGCTCTGACTCTTGGTCATCCCAACACAACAGAAGGAGATGCTGCCCAGGGCTGCACCAGCCTCATGACTGTTGGTATGTCTGAGTCTGCTGTTGCAGCCGTTGGGTGTCCTCTGTGTCTCCCAATACATTGTTGTGGTTGTTATGTGCCGTCGAGTCGCACCCGACTCATAGCGACCCCTCCTTGGGTTTCCAAGGCAGTATCACTATGGAAGTAGATTGCCCCATCTTCCTTCCAAGGAGTGCCTGGTGGGTTTGAACCGCCAGCCTTCTGGTTAGCAGTCAAGTGTCTTAGGCACTACGCCACCAGAGCTCCCTCTTCCAATGTAGGAGACTCATCTTTCAGCCCCATATTGGTTAATATTCTGTTGTTATCCATAGGATTTTCAATGGTGAATTTCTGGAGGTAGATTGTCAGATTTTTCTTCCTAGTCTGTCTTAGTCCAGAAGCTCTGTTGAAACTTGTCCACTATGGGTGACCCTGATGGAATCTGAAATACCTGTGGCATAGCTTCCAGCATCATAAAAAGGTGTAAGCCACCACTGTACACCAAACGGACAAAGGAGTGGTCGTAAGATTGGTCTAAATCACAAGTCCATTGCCATTGAGTTGACCCTACCTCCCAGTGACACTATAAGACAGAGTAGAACTGCTCTGTAGGGTTCCCAAGGCTACAATCTTCATGGAAGGAAACTGCTGTATCTTTCTCCAGCAGAGCGGCTCATGGGATCAAACTGTAGACCTTTCAGTTAGTAGCCAAATGCTTAACCACGGTGCCACCAAGGCTCCCTATAACTGGCCTAAGAAGCAGGGAAATCTGGGTTTGAATTCCAATTCTGCCACTTCCTTTTCATACAACCTTAAGGGAGGTCATACCTCCTCTCAGGACTTCAATTTCCCTATGACTGGACCCAGCGGCTATTTATGACCCACTCCATTTCTAAAGGCCAGTGAATACACAGTCTTGCTGGCTACATCCTTCCCAGAGGATTACGTGAGAAAGATTATGTACCATGAGAATACTGAAGTTGTCAAAGATTTCATTGTACTTGGATCAACAATCAGTGCCCATGGAAGCAGCAGTCAAGAAATCAAATAACGTATTGCATTAGGCTAACCTGCTGCAAAAGACTTCTTTAAAATATTTAAGAGCAAAAATGTCATTCTGAGGACTAAGGTGCACCTGACCTAAGCCATGGTATTGTCAATCACCACACATGCATGGAAAGCTGGACAATGAATAAGGAAGACTGAAAGATTGATGCCTTTGAATTATGATGTTGGTGAAGAATACTGACTATACCCTGGACTGCCAGGGGAGCTCTGGTGGTGTAGTGCCTAAAGCATTTGACTGCTAACCAGAAGGCTGGAGGTTCAAACCCACCAGCCGCTCCTCGGAAGGAAGGTTGGGCAATCTACTTCCGTAGTGATATCGCCTCAGAAACCCAAAGAGGGGTCGCTATGAGTCAGATCTGACTCGATGGCAGTGAGTTTGGTTTTGGTTTCTCTAGACTGCCAGAAGAACAAACATATCCATTTGGCAAGCACAGCCAGAATGGTCCTTAGAAGCAAGGACGGATGGCGAAACTTCATGTCACGTCCTTGGACGTGTGATCAGCCTGCTTGTGGTCCTTGGAGAAGGACATCATGCTTGGTGAAGTAGAGGTGAGCACGAAAGAGGAAGACCCTCAATGAGATGGATTGACATAGTGTTTGCAAGAATGGTCTCAAACACAGCAATGACTGTGCGGAAGGTGCAGGACTGGGCAGTGTTTTTTGTCTGCTGTAGATGGGGTCACTGTGAGTCAGAACTGACTGGATGGCACCTAACGATACAGTACATGAACTGGACAACAGGGAGTCTCGCCTCTGTCTTATAGCGAATCCAGGGGTCAGAGGCTTTGGGAAGACTGTCAGGTTGGATAGCGATTGTGTGATTAGCTCCTAGCCTCTCTCTCCCTCGAGACACCTTATGTCCTTCTTAATGAAAAGAACATTCCTTCATCAGAGAAGATATTTAATTTGGAAAGTCAGTCCTGCAAGAGTATACCTCTAGTATTTCCATTCATTCATTTATTGAATTTATTTATTGAATTCATTCACTGAATTCATTAAGTTCATTCATTTGTTCATTCAAAAAATTTTCTTTGTGCACCCACAGTGCTGAGTCTTGACGGGAGGGCAGGGCAACAATGGCCGTGAGTACTGTGTGCCTCAGGGGATGATAGCGTCGGCGGCCAGGGCAGGTGGAGAGGCCTGCAATGGTTAGGCATCTCCTGTCCCAAGCGTAGGCTTTACGTTTGTTTTCACATTATATCCTTGAAACGCCTCTGAAACTGAGAGTCAAGGAAATTAATTTGCCCAAGGCCACACAGCTAGGAAGCTATGGAATCTTCGGTTTTACTCCTAAGCTTGTCATGCTTTGCTCAACACCACAAGAAGGCTGAAAACACGGAGCACAAGGAGTTCGCGGGAAGGGTAGGAGCTTAGAGGTTAGGGTGCCAAGGGACTCTTCATGGAGGGGCTCCCGGGCTGGGCACTGAAGATGGAAAGGATATCAAACCAGGACACAGGGTTAGGAGGAGAAGGGAAGGAAGGAGGAGCTCCATGGCTAAGGGGGCTGTATGGAGGAGTCCACGCTTCCCCGAGAGGCTTTCAAATGGCCGAATTTCAGACTCTGCCTCGAATGGGAAAATATTTAGATGGTGGTAGGGTCTTCAGGCATTTCCTCAAGTTGCAGCCCCATGATATTATCATGGCCCTGAGGAGACTGGCTGCAGGGGTCTCTCACAGGACCACTGGGTGGAAGAGCTGCGGGCATCACCACCTGAGTCGTGGTGGCCTCTGGCCCTCCCAGAGAGACTATAAGCTTGGCAGCTGGAGCACAGCATTACTGAGGATGTCAGCAATCTGTCCAGCAGTCCAGAGTGTGAGAAGCCTACCCAGATACACCAAGAACTTCCGTATCCACACAAACCCTCTGAGCTCGGGCGGGCAGCCCGGGGCCCTCACCTTCCACAACCACCCCGCACACCTCAGTGGAAGGGCGGCCGGCCCACAAAGGAGTAGAACACCAAGGTCACCTGTTCAGAGGCAGGCAGTGGGCTTCTCCATGAACTCCCTTCCAGGGCGGGGTGGTTTCCAAAGCTGTCTGTCAGCAGCAGCAAAGCTCCCGAGGAACACAAGATCGTGTGGTCCCTTCTGACCGGTTAACGATCCGAGTGAGCTTTTAGAGAGAGCTTGTTAAGCTGCAGCACAGAAGGGGCAGGGAACCCAACAAACTCATATGGTGGAAATGACGTTTGCGGGAGATAGAAGCAGCACAGCTTTCCAGCACTTCATGGATGAGATCTATCATATACGCTCGCTTTGTGAGATCTATCAGATACACGCATGTATGATTAACTAGGGCCACAGACTAGTTTTAGAAGTGGGAGAGTCCTGGAAAATGGGATGAGATGGTCACGCTATCAACATTAATATTATGTATATCATTCATAGGGGCCCCCAGGTGGTGCAAATGGTTGAGTGCTTGACTACTAACCAAAGGGCTGACAGTTCGAACCCACCATTGCTGTTAGGTGCTATCGAGTTGGTCATGACTCATAGTGACCCTACATATGACAGGACAAAACACCGCCTGGTCCTGTGCTATCCTCACGAGCTACCTTTGAGCCACTGGTGCAGCCACCATGTCATCCACTTGTTGGGGGCCTTCCTCTTTTTTGCTGACCCTCTATTATACCCAGCATGATGTCCTTCTCCAGGGACCAGTCCCTCCTGACAACATGTCCAATGTATGCGAGACCAAGTCTTGCCAGCCTCATATGTGATGTGAGTGTTCTGGCCGTACTTCCTCTAAGATAGATCTGTTCCTTCTCTCCTGGCAGTCCCTGGAATATTCAGTATTCTTTGCCAACACCGTAACTCATAGTCCAAGAGGCAGTCATTCAAACAGAACAAAGGGACACTGTATGGTTTAAAATTGGGAAAAGTGTGCGTCAGCATTGTATCCTTTCACTATATTTATTGAACCCGCATCCTAGCAAATCCAAGTATATGAAGAAGAATGAGATCAGAGGAAAACTCAAAAGGCAGGCCTGGAAATCTGCTTCCGAAAGGTGACAGCCTTGAAAACCCTATGGAACCAAATTCTACCCTGCAACACAGGGGTCGCCAACAGTCAGAGCTGAACTGGTTTGTTTTTTTCATATATTGTTAATATAATAGTACCATTATAATAACATTTAATATTAATATAATATTAAATCTTATGACAAGAGCTATTGTCATCTTTCAAATATTTCATATATGAATCTATCATATATACTTAAAGTTGATACAAGTGCAGTGACATAAGAAAAAAAAAACCTCTTGCTGACCTTTGGGTTAGCAGCTGAGCCCTTAACCACTCTACCACCAGGGTTCCTCGTAATGACACATACCACATAGTTTATAAATACACACAAATACATATATAATTTCATTTGTTCAATAAACTCCAACTAGATACCAGGGATAAGTCATGTACTTCTGAGTTTAAAAATAAACCAACAACCATGCAAACTGAGCAAAGTACAAAGAGGGAGATTAAACCGCTCTTGGTGCGAAGGCACGTTACTCATAGCTAAGGTGGCCAGGTCACTAGTGACCAAGATTCCTCCCTGCAGCATGGTTTAATGGAAAGACGATCAGGATTGGAGTCAGATGACCGTGGTTCCATTTTCACTTTTATAAAAAGCTGTTCAAGGGAGTATCCCTACACCAGCAGCACTGGCATCACCTGGGAGCTCGTTAGAAACATAAAATCCCGTGGCCCACCTGGAACCCCTGAGCCAGAACCTGCATCCCCCCGAGGCTCCCAGGTGACCCTCCTCCTCACTCAAGCTAGGGAAGCCCCACTGCAGCACCCCTGACCGACTCCCACCTTCTTCTCCCGGCCTGCACAACGGGGATCATACATCTACTCTCCCATGTTGTATGAAGTCACTGAGATGGCCCAAGTGACACGCTGGCACGGTGCCGGGGCATATATATATATATGTTTGTGGTGGTGCTGGTATGTGCCATCAGGTCCACTCTAACACACAGTGACCTCACGTGACAGAGTAGAACTGCCCCACAGTTTTCTTTATGGGCACAGATCACCAGGTCTTTCCGGCAGAGCCACTGGCTGGGTTCGAATCGCCATTCTCCTGGTTAGCAGTCAAGGGCTGAACTATTTGCATCACCAGGGGACTCAGAAACCAAAGTGTCCTTCCTTCCTCCCAGTGTCACTAGCTTCCAAACCATCCAGTTACTGCATCTGGCTCCCTCAGGGTCTCTGTGCTGGCCCTGATCCACCTCTGTGATGGGTCTGTATCTTCAAATTCCAGGATCATATAAAGAATCACCGACTCCACAAGCAAGATGGGCCCGGGAGGACCCTCTGCTCAATCTCCCCTTCAATGCCAGAAATATTCTTGCAGTCTCAGCCTCCACGGTCTTCATATCTCATTCAAGGGTCACCTTTTAGGTGCCAGGTGCTCAGCAGACATTTTCCAGATGAATAAATTAATGAAACATCTACCAACTAATGTCCTTTTTAAGCTTTATTTAAATTTCACTACACTTGTTTTCTTTATGACTCATGTCCTGTCATTCTTACCTTAAAAGAAAAACAAACTAGAATATCTCATATTTATCTTTGCTCTTATCTACCAGACACTTAAGAATATATATGTACATATATATATATATACAAGGAGCTCTGGTAGCATAGAGCCCAAGGCTCTTGACTGCTGTTCAAACCACCAGCCACTCCTCGGAAGGAAGGTTGGGCAACGTACTTCCACAGTGATACTGCCTCGGCAACTCAAGGAGGGGTCGCTATGAATTGGGTCCGACTGAATGGCACATAGGAACAACAACAACATATTCATGTATATACCACTTGCTATAAATATTTATATTTTAAGATCATATATTTCTGTTTCAAGATACATTTCATACTTCTTGGTTTTTTCTATATTGGTAAAAGTGTATGTAGCTAAAGATACACCCCTTCAACCTTTTCTGCGTGTACAATTCAGTGACTCTGGTTACATTTCTCCAGCTGGGCAACCATTCTTGCTATGCATTTCCACATCATTCTATCACCCTTACCTTAAACTCGCTGCCCCCTCGGCTTCCCGCCCAAACCACGGAGTTGCTGCGGTCAATTTTATCTCACCGAGATAATTCTTTAAAAGAGTACAGCGCTCAAAGCAGATTACTTGATTAATTAAAAGAAGTTTTTTTTTTTTTTTTTTTTTGGTTCAAAGAGACTTCAGAGGATAGCTGTGGTTTACAGTTTAAAGATTATCTTTAAGACAATAGTTTCAGGGGCTCATTCAGCCTCAATGGGAGCTGTAGTGGTGTAGGGCCTAAAGCATTTGACTGCTAACCAGAAGGCTGGTGGTTCAAACCCACCAGCCATTCCTCAGAAGGAAGACCGGGCAATCTACTGCCGTAGAGATACCACCTCGGAAACCCAAGGAGGGGTCACTATGAGTTAGATTCAACTTGATGGCAGTCTCAGTGGCTCCAGAAAGTCTGGATTCCATTGAGAATTCAAACTTTTGTTCTGCATTTTCCCCCTTTTGTTCAGGATTCTGCTATAAAATCTTCGATTGAGATATTTAGTAATGGTGGCTGGGCACCATCCAGTTTTCTGTCTCTTTCTTTAATTTTAAGATTATATATTTTAAGGATATACATTACCAACAATTAGACTCTTAAGTTCTTGGAAATAAAATAGAAGGGAACCACAACATTCTCTTCTTAGAATATGAATGGGAAGGTATTTATTTCTCAGTAAATGTTGGTTATCAATGCTATGATCAATGGTGAAAGTACTTCTGAGGTTACTCAACTACTGAGAGCCAAAATTCCCTTGGTGTGCCCCAGCATTTCAGAAAAGACACAATTAGGAAAAGGAAGGCAAGGTGGTATTGGGAATGTGTGTGACTTCTTAAGGCAGACAGGTAGCATTTTTCATAGAGAAATGCCTGGCAGGCTTCATGTAAGAGGTTCTCCCAATAACCAAATATTCCACTCAAAGGTTATATTTACACAGCTCATTCGGGATTTTTTTTTTTTTTAATACTTTCGACACTCATTAGACTTGTAATCACTCACCAAAGCTATTCTATAACCAGAGATAAACACTCCAGTCTTGAGGATGAATAATAATTAGGTACTTCTTGGCACTTTGCTCTTTAACAGGTCTAATTTTAGAGCATAATTAATCCTGTTGAAGTTGCATAAGATAAGTGAAATATTTATGCAGCTGCGTTAATTCACGTATTTACTCCTAGAGAGACATTCAGAATTGGACATGGCTTTCCGGGAAGATTATCTTAGGACACCCCCATGAACAACGTCATCTTTTCTCCCATGACTTTGCCTCCAGATAGTCTTTAAAGATGAAGCTGAGAAGACAACCTGGACAGTCTGACCAGAAAAGCAATGAGTCAGGACAGAAAGTACCTGTAAGTACAAGGGACATACCTCTGGCCTATATGGATGCTTTTGCTTGTTATTTTCCCTATATTCCACAAAGGGGAAAGTCATTGTTCTGGACCACAAAGGTTGTTTCCATGATACTTACTCGGCCACATTACTGCCAATACAACACTGAATGAGCTGTTGAATACTGGTGCCGTGCACTGACATCAGTGGTGAATGATGATGGTGGTAGTGGAGGTGATGATGGTGACAAAGGTGCAGATGACAGTGTCAGAAGTGATGGTGGTCATGATGGTGATTGATGGTGATGGTGGTGGTGATGGTGATGCTGGTGATGGTGGACATAATGTGATAATGTGTGATGACGACAGTGTGATGGTAATGGTGGTGATGACGGTAAGGATGACAGTGACGGTGGTGATGGTGCTCATGATGGTGATAATGGTGGTGATGCTGGTGATGACAGTGATAAGGTGATGATGATAGTAATGATGTGACGGTCGTGATGATGGTAATGATGACCATGATGGTGGTGATGGCGATGACAGTGATGAAAGTGACAGCGATCATGACAGTAATCATGGTGATGATGGTAATGATGACAGTGATGGTGACAGCGATGATGATGGAGTTGACACTGATGGAAGGGGCAGAGGTTGTGATGGTGATGATGATGGTGATGGTGGTGATGGTGAGATGACAGTAATGATGGTGATGATGACAGTAATGATAGTGATGGTGGTGATGATGGTAATGATGACAGTGATGGTGACAGTGATGATGATGGAGTTGACACTGATGGAAGGGGCAGAGGTTGTGATGGTGATGGTGATGGTGGTGATGGTGAGATGACAGTAATGATGGTGATGATGATAGTAATGATGTGATGGTGGTGATGACGGTAAGGATGACAGTGACAGTGGTGATGGTGGTCATGATGGTGATAATGGTGGTGATGCTGGTGATGATGGTGATAAGGTGATGATGATAGTAATGATGTGATGGTGGTGATGATGGTAATGATGACAGTGACAGTGACGGTGGTGATGGTGGTCATGATGGTGACAATGGTGGTGATGCTGGTGATGATGGTGATAAGGTGATGATGATAGTAATGATGTGATGGTGGTGATGATGGTAATGATGACAGTGATGGTGGTGATGGTGGAGATGGACGTGATGGTGATGATGATGGTGATAATGGTAGTAAAGCTGGTGATGGTGGTGATAGTGTGATGGTGATGGTGGTGATGATGGTAATGATGACAGTGATGGTGGTGATGGTGATGACAGTGATGACAGTGACAGCAATCATGACGGTGATCATGCTGATGATGCCAATGATGACAATGACAGTGACAGTGATGATGATGGAAATGACACTGATGGAAGGGGCAGAGGTTGTTATGGTAATGACGGTGGTGATGCTGGTGATGGTGATGATGACAGTGATGCTGGTGATGCTGGTGATGCTGGTGATGGTGATGACAGTGATGAAAGTGACAGCGATCATGACGGTGATCATGGTGATGATGGCAATGATGACAATGATGGTGACAGTGATGATGATGGAGACGACATTGATGGAAGGGGCAGAGGTTGTGATGGTGATGATGATGGTGATCATGGTGATGGTAGTGATGGTGGTGATGGTGGTGATGTTGGTGATGGTGGTGATAGTGGTGATGGTGACCGTGATGGTGGTGATGGTGATGACAGTGATGAAAGTGACAGCGATCATGACGGTGATCATGCTGATCGTGGCAATGATGACAGTGATGGTGACAGTGACGATGATGGAGATGACATTGATGGAAGGGGCAGAGGTTGTGATGGTGATGATGATGGTGATCATGGTGATGGTGGTGATGGTAATGACGGTGGTAATGCTGCTGCTGATGACAGTGCCAGAAAACAGTTACTGAGTCATTGCTATGTTCCTGGGTACTGTGGTAGGCTCCTTACATGTATTCTCTAGTTTCATCCTACAACAACTTTATTGGGTAAATATTATAATCATTCACAGAGGAATAAACTGAGGGTAAGACAAATTATTCCTTTGCAGAAGTACTTATGAATGGGACAAGAGCCTTAGTTCAGATATACATAACTTGCTATTCCTGAAGGACCTATATAAATCTCAAGCATATAATTAATTATCTTTTATAGACAGAGAATTAAATGCAACAAGTATTCTTGCATACTTGACCACTTTCCTAGGTAAGGCTCCTGAACTAGGGGCTTTGCCACTTACTAGTTAACGCACACAACCCCTCTAAGCTTCAGTTTCCTCCTCTGTAAAATGAGGTTAACAGCAATATTTGCTATTAACAATCCTGATAGGGCTGTTGTGAAGATTAAATAAAGGACAGATCGTGGACCCAGGATGGTGACTGGCATATTCTATTTCCTCAACAGGTTAGCTGTTTCATAATAGATGTTGGGAGAGCAACAGCAATGGTAGGTAGGGCTAGAGTTGGAACTCACTTGTTTGACAGCTACCCATCACATTTCAAAGTTTCCTGTCAAGTGCAATACGTTCCAACAGCACTCATGCATGTTTGCGTGTACTCATGTTTGCATGTACTCATGTTTGCATGTACTCACTCCATCCTTGTTGCCCAGTGACCTGTTATGTTCAGGGCTTTGCTCTGTTTACTTCCCAAAACATGGCTCCTGTTTGCTGAGTAGGTCGCCCCATGGAGGAGTGCTTGGGCAGCCATGGTGATATGTTAGAGTCACTGGACAGTGCAAGGGTTAATAAGCTCAGCTGTTAACTGTGAGGTTGGACTTTCCAGTCCCCCCAGGGGTGCCTCAGAAGAAAGGCCTGGTGACCTACGTCTGGAAAACCAGCCCCTGAAACCCTACAGAGCACAGTTCTGCTCCGATGCACATGGGGGCACCATGAGTGAGAACTGACTCCATGGCAACTCGTTTTTCAATGGAGGGAAGGGAGAAAGAGCAACGAGGGCAGTGGTCATGCGGTGGCAGCTTCCCCACCTTCCACGTGAGAGATCCAGGTTTGACTCCTAGCCAGCGCACCCCCACTCCTCTGTGGACGGAGGCCTGTGTGTCACCGTGATGCTGGACCGGTTTCAGCAAAGCTTCCATGCTAATAGAGACTCAGATTAAAGACCCAGTGATCCGCTTCCAAACATGAGCCAACGAAAATCCCAAGGACTGCAATGGCCCAATTCCATTACGCATCACCATGAGTCAGGGCCGACTCACCAACAGCTGATAACAACAGACACGACAAAGAGCCCCATCCTTCACCCTTTGTCTTATAACTCAAACTCCTCCCACAACAGGTAGAATACACTGCCCCAGCCCTTGACTTAGGGCTCGGCCATCACACTGGCTTTGGACAGAAGGTTATCAGCAGATACAATGAAGCAGACACCTGAAACAGGCACACGCAGCTGGCCGTGCTTTTCCCTGCCTCTGACACAGCCACGGAGAAAGCTTCCCCAGGCAGCTGCTGCTCCCTCAGCCTGAACCCCGAACAGACACACATGAAGCAGAGCCCACACAGGTGACCCGTGGGCTGGCAGCAGGGAGCAGAGCCTCCACGGACCAGGCAGGGCTTCTGCAATGGAGTTGCACTCCCTTGAGCAAAATAAAGGCTCCCTGCTGTAGGCCTCCAAGACTTGCCAGCAACAGCTGACCAACACAGTCACAAATCACCACCACACAGCTGAGAACAGGGCCAGTGATCTGAGGCAGGAACAAATGCCCTACAGGGAGTCCACAGCATTGGATGTTCTTATCTGAGTGTTAAATATAAAACACATTTAGAATTCTTGATGCCACTGTGAGAATCCAGGGCTTAAATCTGGGAGTGGATAGAGGAGATGAAAACCAAAACTAAACCCACTGCCATCAAGTCAATTCCAACTCACAGCCACCCTTTATGACAGAGGAGAACTGCTCCATAGGGTTTCCAAGGCTGTAAATCTTTATGGAAGCAGATTGCCTCATCATCCTCCCATGGAGCAGCTAATGGGTTTGAACTGCTGACTTTTCGGTTAGCAGCCCAATGCTTTAACCACAGTGTCACTAGAGCTCCTAAGAGGAGATAAAGTTGCAGGGAGTTGGGGAAGGTTTTAAACTTCAGAATGAGCAGGTCCAGTCTTTAGGACAAACACAAAAACGCTCAGTGGGGTGGCGACGTTTGTCCTCCAGGAGGGGGACAGATTCACACCAGCCCTGCTCACTAACCTCTGTCCATTCTGATACTGCATTCAATCTGACTGGATGCTAGATTTTCCTCTCCCAGCTCTAAAGAGATGTGACGTGTTCTGTAACCATGTCTGAATAGGAAGCCTACCCAGCGTCTTTTGTATCCCACTCCCACTTATTCAAGTTTTGGGGTTACACTGCCATCTGTTGCTGCATTTGCATTTTTGTCTCAGTGCTGTCAATTCAGAGGGAACCATCATGCCGTCTGACTCACGGAAGGCCTCTAAAAACCGTATCAGGAAACTGAGTGATGGTGCAACCCCTTGCCAGGAAGTCCAGAAGGACAGACAGAAAAGGAAATTGTGCTGCAGACACGGCTGGCCCCATGAGCTGTCAAAGTCCATAAAAGTCACAATTCCGTTAGACTGTAAACCCCATGAGGGCAGACCTTGCATGGTTTGCATGACAGGCAGTCAAGGGCTGAACAGTAGTGTAATCCCATAGGATCTCAGGTCACTGTCCATTTTCTAGAGGTTAATTCTGCTTCCTTTCTCCACAGGAAGTAACAGGAGCTGTCATGTTAGTATAAGAGCTCTGGTGGTGCAATGGAAAAGGCATTCAGCTGCTGACCAAAAGGTCAGTGGTTTGAACCCACCAACCACTCCAGAGAAAGATAAGGGAGTCTGCTTGCGTAAAGACTGACAGCCTTGGAAGCCCCACAGGGCAGCTGTACTCTGTATTTTATGGGCACTGTGAGTCAACTCAATGTGAATCAACTCAATGACAGTGGGTTTCGGTTTTGATCACATTAATATAACATGACTCTACCTGTTGGTGAATCCAGGGTCCAGCCCCTGATGGGTCTGGGAAGGAGGACTTGGCCCAAAGTATCAGGGGTCCTTCCTCTGGAATTTACACTTCAGAATTTAAAGAAGAAACGTTAGGACTTGGTGTAGCCTAGCTTTGTAATGGCATTGCTCCAGAATAGGGTTTCTCAGCTCAGCAAGGTTGACATTTGGAACTCGATAATTCTTTGCTGTAGGGGTGAGAGGCACAGCTTGTGTGTTAGAAGATGTTTATAAGTCTCTCTGACTATCCACTAGATCCAGTCGCAAACAAACTGCCCCTACTACAACCAAGTCTTGACAGTCAAAAATGTCTCTAGACATTGTCAAGTGTCCCTTGGGGGTCAGAATCACCCTCCTCCCCATCTGAGTGCCACTGCTCTAGAGAGAGGAGCTATTGCAGAGAATTCCTGCTGGGAAAGCCCAGGGAACCCCGTCTTTCTTGACTCTGTTTGCTCAACGCTTTCTTAAATCCCATGGGATCATTACTCCTATACTCTTAGAATAAATTCCTTTTTTAAATGTGAGTTACCGAGCTTTGGTTCCCACTGTAAGTAACCTAAAGAGCAACAGCATCCTGCAATAGGCACTCAATCCATAAATATGTTCAGTGAGCAAACCCATCACACAGAGACCCTTTGGAAAGCCAACTGGAAAACAGAGTGAGCGTGAGGGTGTCCGGTCCCAAAGAAAGTAGGAGTCACTCAGGGTCTTACCATCACCCACAAACTGGAGCAGGGCCAGGTCAATCTGCCTCTTCCAAGGGGAGCCCTTCTGCAGGGCAATTCCATAACCAGTGGTGGCAAAGATGTACCCACTCCCAATGGTCACCAGCTTGCAGCCTTCATCCCTCCCAGCCTTGTAATTCAAGACAGCAGCATCGTAGATGAAAGCGTCCAGCTTCCTGAAATGACAAGAAACCAGGGAGTCATAGAGGTGGCTGGGTACCGTCATGAGGCCCGGCTCCCAAGGTCTGACCCAGCATCACACACTTGGTTTTGCACTGCAGAGGATGACTCATGGCCTCACCAGCCCCTTGTCATAAAAGGATCTATTTTTAATGAGGAGGTAAAAGCCAGAACCTTTGCTTGCTGACTTACAAGGGGTGGCTAAATAAAGACACGAAGCATCAGAGACCCAAGTGAGTAAACAGTCGAGGTGGCTGGTTTGCTAAGCGCTTCTCCTTAACACTCACACCAGCAGAGAACAGCGGCCTGTTTAGAAAGGTTGTGTTGGTACAAACCAGGCCATTAAGAGACAGGAGAACTTAGTGGTCGTGTAGGGAAGAGAAAAAATGAACTAAAGAGGGATGACGTATTTGCCTCCCAAAAGAAAAACGCTGTTTCTATTACAAAATGCATTACGTAATAATTTTTTAAAGCAAACAATATAGAAATATACTAAGAATATAATAAAATCTAAAATATAATTCTAGAACTCAGAGGCCACTTCAATTAACATATTAGTGAACAGCCTTCCAAATTTTTAGGCGTACACATGCAACTTTTAAAACATAGGTCAGCAAATTCGATCCGTAAGGGGCTAGATAGCCAATGTTTTAGGCTTTGCCATCCATATGGTCTCCGTTGTGACCACTCAACTCTGCTGCTACAGCATAAAAGCAGCCAGGACAGTACATACGTGATGACTTTGATTCTGTTCCAAGAAAAGGTTTACAAAAAACAAAAACAAAACAAAAAGACCACTGGCCCCAGAAGAGCTAGATGGTGCCCGGCTACCACTGCTGACTGCTCTGAAAGGGATCACAATAAAAGGTCACAGAAAGAGTGGGGAAAATGTGGAACAAAACTCAGAATCATAAAAAACACCAAAACACCAGGCTTGCTGGTCTGATGAAGACTGGTGAAGCCCCTGAGACTATAGCCCTTAGACAACCCTTCAACTAGGAACTGAACTGAACCCCTGCAACTCAACAGTCAGCCAAACAATGACAGGCCTGTAAGGTGAACAGTAACATCAGGAGGGGATGCACTCAGTGGAAAGTCAAGCACATGAGGTCAAGAGGACAGCATCTGTCCAGGGACAGAGCTAGGAAGGTGGGAGAGGATGGGAAGGAAGGACGAAGGGAAGGAGGGGCGCAGGGAGGAAGCGGGAAGAACGATGTTATAGGGTGGGGATTGCAGTAAGTGTCACTGAACAGGAAAAAAAAGCAGACCAGCCTATGGGCTAGAGTTAGGTCATACTGTTAACCCCAAAAGGACAATTATGCCGTATGACCTTTTTCATAACTCACTTTGTTTTCTCACTTCACACAGAGTATGTTTTCATGTCAATAAGAATAGCATTTTTCTTTCTTTTTTGATAGATTTAGTTGTTTTGAGGTCTAACGTATATTAAGGAGACCTAGTGATGCAATGCTTAAGTGCTCAGATGCTAACCTAAGGTTGATGGTTCAAACCCACCCAGTGGCCCCACAGTAGTAAAGGCCTGGTGATCTGCTCCCGTAAAGACTGCAGCCTAGACACAAAATACATAAAAGTGTTGCTCCACCTTGTATATTGGTGAGTAGCGACTGGGGTCTTAAAAGCTTTCAAGTGGCCATCTAAGACGCAGCTAACAGTCTCCTAGTGTCGGAAGTGAAGAAGAACGCAAAAAA
>NW_006921648.1:9136512-9151513 GCF_000298275.1 Orycteropus afer afer
AAAACAAGGGCATTTAGAAGCAATCAGCCCTTTGAGACCAGAAGAACTAGATGGTGCCCGGCTACCAATACCAACCACTCAGGAAAGGATCAAACCTGGAGATCCTGGATAGAGTGGGAGGAAAAACGTGGAACAAAATCCAAAAACTCAATAATGACCAGAATTACTGGTCAGATGAAATCTGGTGAGACCCCCCAATACTATGGCCCTGGAATACATTCTGTGCCTGGATTAAAACTCACCCCCAGGGGTGGGCTCTCAGTCCAATAGTTAACAAGATGTATGCACAGACCACTCAACCCAGGATGATGCACCCATATACTCTATGATAATACATCCCTTAGAGCAATAGACCATGGGACACCAGAGGACCACCATTCAAACTGAGGAAATGCAGGACAAACAGGAGTTCATAACTATGAGGGGCACAGGGGGAGGGTTACAGGTTAGGGAGGGTAGGAGACTGGGTTAGCATTGGACATGGTGAATGGGGAATGAAACTAAATGTACGCATTACATTGAAGGTAAAACAAACTCTTGGAAAAAAAAAAAAAAAAAGACTACAGCCTAGAAAACCCTATGGGGCAGTTCTTCTCTGTCACATGGGGTTGCTCTGAGTTGGAATTGACTCAACAGCTCCCAACAAAGGTAACCCTTTAGATTCAGACACTGTATTGCATGTAAGTTCTATTGTTGTTCCTGGGTGTAATCTTTACAGAAGCAGATAGCCAGGTCATCTGTCCCACTGACCAGCTTGTGGGTTCAAACCACCAACCTTTAGGATGGCTGCTGAGTGCTTAACCATGGTGCCACCAGGGCTCCTTAATCTTAAGGGCGGATGTGATCATGTTTAGCATATGCATGCATCCTTGACATGCAGACCAAGAGGCAGAACACGACCATCACTGCAGAAGCCCTCTGGCCCTCCAGTCAGCACCCTGCAGAAGGTCAGTGTTATTCAACTTCTCCATGGCACTGCGGTGCCTAACTCATGATCTAGATCCCTGGGAGCAGGCACCCGCATTGCTTCTGGTTCCACCTTATGACTTAAAGGGCTTCCTTATGGCAATGGATGCCTCTGTTCTAAAACCAACGTCACTGTTGACGGATGCCGTTGAGTTCGTTTTGACTCATAGTGACCCCACGTAATAGAGCAGAACGGCCCGACAGGATTCCTAGGCTGTAATCTTTATGGGAACAGACTGCCAGGTCTTTTTCCCATAGAGTTGCTGGTGGGTTTGAGCCGCCGAGCTTTTGGTTAGTAGCTAAGCCCTTAACCATTGCACCTCCAGGGCTCTTTCCTAAAATCGGCAGGAAAACTAAACCCCAGATCACTCAGCTTGGAGACGGTTTCCCATCCATCCTCAGTGCCCTTTCTTTAACAAGAATGCGTATAAGAGTGAAGCAAAGGAAACTGAAAGTGGCAGCCAGAGGACGGAAAGCCTGCAGCCTCCCGGAGGCAGCTGCTGAAGGACTCCCTCTTGGGAGAAACTTAGGGCAGGTTTACAGCCACTTTCCCTGTTCTGATTGTGTAGCGGCTAGAAGTGGGGCAAGACCACAGGGCTTGTCTCCCCAACAGGAAGACTCCGAAGGCTTTATCCCACGGCTGCAGGATGAGAGACTCGATTTTAAGTTCTCAGAGCATTAAAAGTGATCAGATCACCCAAGCAGAAGAGGACAAAAAGTGGGCACTGCCGACGGTAACAGCAGGGCAGAGCGAGAAGCCAGGAAGAAAGAGTCTTGGTGGATGGCCAGCTATGCCGAGATCCGTGGAAACAGGGGGTTGAGAGTTAGAAGAGGTCAGAGGCAATTTGTGTATGATGGTGGTAGGGTGTGACGGGAGCGTGGGGAGGAGGAGCGAGATGGGCTCTGAGTTCCAATCTGGCTTGGATGATAGCTCAGGAAAGTCACCTCCTCCTTCTGAATGGCCGTTCCTGGGCCCTTTTCTGGGAGATGAGGAGGTCACTGTGGTCCTGCTGAGACACCCTTCTAGCTGTGGCAGTCTATGAGCTGGCAGTCACATTCTGTCACCACTAATACAGAAACCGAGGATCTGGATAACAGGCATAACCTGGGTAATTTGGACCATGAACAAACGAACCTGGCGTGCTGACAGCCCCAACACCTCCCACATCAAAGTTGCTACGTGGGAACAGTGATGGCTTTGCAAGATGATTTTCTAGGCCCCACTCAACTCTCTTTTCTCAATTCCTCAAAAAATAAACACATACATACACCTTGTTGCTAAATAACAAACTGGCTACAAAAAAAAAAAAATCACATAGAAGCTTTGTGCTCCTTTAAAAAAAATTACCCATGTGAGACCAAATGGTAAACAGTTACTTTAAAACAAAGATGAGAAAGTAATTGGGCAGGGAAGTCAGATCAATGGAAATGGAACAACCAGAACACAAATAAGGAGAAAGCTCATGCATTGTGAAGAGAGTAACAGGTCACCGAGCTTGTGTAGAAATTGTTGACGGGGAGTTTAACTGCTATGTGAACCATGACCGAAAACACAACAAAATGTTATTAAAACACACACATGTATGCACGTACACGCATATATGTGCACACAACTCGAATGTGAAAGCCGTGTGCTAG
This sequence comes from Orycteropus afer afer, assembly GCF_000298275.1. Lineage (NCBI taxonomy): Eukaryota > Metazoa > Chordata > Mammalia > Tubulidentata > Orycteropodidae > Orycteropus > Orycteropus afer. The sequence continues at coordinate 9,139,117 of NW_006921648.1, forward strand.
TATTCATAGATGAAACATCTCTCCATCCAGTTAACCCACTGCACACTGGTTTCAATGTCTGTACTCTGAACAGGTACCTGGCAACCAGCAAAGAGTGGTCCAGTAAGAGTTTAAAACCAGGTGATTGTGGACAAGCACAGATTGCTGCCAAATCAGGGCCCTGTCCCGGGACAGTTCTCCAGCTAAGCAACCAACAGGCCAATGAGCAGCAGGAAGCAAGGGGAGTTTCCTGGGGGTTAAGTTCACAAAAAGCAGGATACTGTCAAGTCAGAGAGTGGACAACAGCCAAAATTGCGGTCTATTCCGACCAAAGCAATTATGCGCTCGGAAGCTTGTGCTGGACTGTGCCCACGTTTTCTCGGGGGTCTCGGGGTGAAGGGCCAGAGATGGGCCTGTCCTTCCTGGACAGATTATCTGTGGTCTTGGGGTCATGTTAGAAGCAAAACGAGGACAGCACATGGAGGAAGCCACAGGGCCACAGGAGCCAGGTCTCTGTCCTTTATCAATAGTTCTACACAGTTTGGGTCAAGAACAATGGCCCCAGATACCAGCATGTTGCAAACATCCTGGGCCTCACACAGTCCCCTTGGGTAGACTTACCAACGTCTGCAGGGTGCTCTATGATTAATGACTTACATGTGGCATTCCAGCAGGACCTCCCAACTGCCCAGTAAGACACGGTTCTATTGTTCCTCCGTGGCCTCTAGGAACAGCGGTGGTTCAGTGGTGGCATTCTTGCCTTCCTGCAGGAGACCAGGTTTCGACTCCTGGCCAGTGCACCTCAAGCACAGTTACCACCCATCTGTCAGTGGAGCCCTGTGTGTTTCTATGATGCTGAGTGGGGTTTAGTGGAGCTTCCAGCCCAAGATGAAGTAGGAAGAAAGGTCTGGCGACCTACTTCTGAAAAATCAGCCAGTGCAAACACCGTGATCACAACAGTCTGATCCCACTGTGCACGGGGAGGCTCTGAGTCAGGGGCCAGTTCACAGCAAAGCAACACTGTGCTGTCTATAAGCAGAGAAGGTTCTGAGAGGCCAAGGCAGCCTGGGGCCCCTCAGGGATATTTTCAAACTCTGTTCCACAAACCATCTAGCATGCCCTCTGGAATCTTCCACAGCCCTGTCCAATGGACCACTCTGTAGAGATGAAAACCCTCTGTCCCCCATGGCTGTGGAACACCTGAAATGTGGTCACTGCAGCTCAGAAAGTGAACCCTTAATTTTCAAAACTGGCATGAACTCAGCCAAACAACAGATGAGCCTATGAGGTAAACAATTACACCAGGGAGGTGTACTCCTTGGAACAATCAACCATGGGAGATCAGACGGGCAGCATTTTCACAGGGAGATGGCTCAGGGGGCAGGAGCACACAGGAAAGAAGGACACACAGAAAAGGTAACCACAAGGAGGAAGTGGGAAGAGAGCTGTTACATTGTGGGAATTGCAGTCAATGTCATGAAACAAAATGTGTATGAACTGTTGGATGGAAAGTGAACTTTCACCCAAATCACAATTTAAAAAAGAAAAGAAAAAAAAAAACACAACCGTATCTGCTACCATTTCACCTACAAAAAAAAAAACAAAGTCATAAACTTAAATGTGAGTACAAACAGTCACACGTGGTTGGTGGTCACCGTCATGAACAGCACCACACAGACATTCTCTGGTGACCAAGGGACAGGCTGGGGGGCAGGACTCTGGGGTCTCCTTCTGCTCCAATCCTAGAAGGCCTACCTTGCACCTGCTTTCAATTAAAAAAAAATGCTTTGTAGACAAACACAAAGAACGTGTCTCTAGACGGGAGATTTGGCAACAATTACGGGTGGTGGCTGCGCAGCCTGATTCATGTCACTGATGTCACTGAACTGTGCACCCGGAGTGTTGAACTGGCGAATGCTGCATTACACATCTGTATTTACAACAACAAAACCTGGGTGGAGCCGAAAGGGGGCTTTGTCGTCGGAGACTTTGGTCAAGTCCCAGTTTTCTGTCTGCCGAGCGGAGCTGAGAAGAGAACTTAGAGGGATCTGGGGACTCAAAGACCGTCATGGGAGTGAAATGCGTGCGCAGTGCCTGGCACACAGCAAATGCTCAAAGCACAGAAGCCACACCATCTAATCCAGCCTGTCCTGCAACAGGGCTCCAGTAGTGCGTTTTCCACGCACTACCTCATTCCACTGAGTCCTTAAGACAACGCAGTGATGGACGCACCACTGAAAGATGAGGAAACTGAGGCCCAGGGAGGGACAGTGGCCTGATGTGATCACCCAGCTTAGAGGTGGAGAGGCAGTGTTTGGCTCCAGGCCGCCCAGCGCCAATGCCCATGGAAGTAAACACTCAGATGAGGCTGTAGTGCCTGTAGCCCTTGTGGAAAAAATGGAGACAACACTGGGTGTTCTGTTGGAGTCGCAGATTGGGCGTTATGGCCATCAGTCAAGTCAAATGTTCAGGAAGAAGAAGCAAGGACTGGGGAGTCTGAAATTGAAGAGAAGGATTTGGGGGTGGGGTGTTCAGGTGACCTAAGGAGCCCTGGCAGTGGTTAAGTGTTTGGCTGTTAACTGAAAGGTTGGCGGTTCAAACCCTCAGCCACTCCACGGGAGAAAGACGTGGCAGTGTGCTCCCAGAAAGATTCCAAAACACCAAAACCAAACTCACTGCCGTTGAGTCAGATCCGATTCATAGCGACCCCCCCCTTGGGTTTCTGAGGCAGTATCACTATGGAAGTAGATTGCCCAACCTTCCTTCTGAAGAGTGTCTGGTGGGTTTGAACCACCAGCCTTCTGGTTAGCAGTCAAATGCCTTAGACACTACGCCACCAGACTGCCTTGGAATCCCTATGGGCAGTTCTACCCTGTCCTTTAGGGCTATTATCAGTCAGAATTGAATTGATGGCAGTGAGTTCAAAGGCTCATTTGTTTATTTCCAATAGACTCAGAGCTGTGCAAGGATATAGGGTCACTCCCTACAATAAATTCATGGTTGGCCAAACTGCACAGGTTAAGGGCACAGTCCTCTAGAGGACTGCCTTGCCCCCTGACACCAGCCATAAACTCGGGGGTCCAAAGCCACCTTCACTTCTGACCAGCCCCATCTGGCCCGCAGGCATCGGAGCACTCCAGCAGCCCGTGCTGGAGACCCAGTGAGTGAGAGGCAGTACTTGGGAACTGGCAGCACTGGCTTTGGAACAGCACACAGACTAAAGGCTGAGCCAGAGGGAGAGAGCCCCTCAAACTACAAGCTGGAGGGCTGACAGGTACGGAGCCCAGGAATGGCGCTCAGCTTGGCACTGTCTCCTACATTCCTACGTGATCCATCTCTGTCCTGGTCTTCCAAGCTCCAGCAAAGGGCACTGCTATGGATGGAACTGTATCCTACCAAAAACAAGTGCTGTAACTCCTATTACCCCTATACCTGCGGGTGTAATCCCAGTTGGGAATGGGGCTTTCTCTGTTATGTTTGTGAGGCCGCATCAGCGTAGGACGTGCCCTAAACCTAATTGCTTCTGGGATATAAGAGAGCACATCAGAGAGAGAGAGAAGCATAATGGGGCAGAGAGAGGCCACGTGCGATCCCCTGGGACAAGGAACGCTGAAAGAACACTGAAGAAGCTGAGGCAAGGGACAGAGAGACTTCCACTGCAGCCAAAGCCCTCAAATGACTCCTAGTCCCTAAACTGGGAGAAAATTAATTTCTGTTTGTCAAAGCCACCCATTAAGGTATCTCTGTTATAGCAGTGCTAAGAGACTAAGACAGTCACTGACTTGGCCGTCACTGGCCAAGTGCCTCTCCCCTAGGGCAGGTGGCCAGGGAGAGCCTCAAAGGGTCAGGGCTGAGAACCATGATATGGTACCTGAATGGGGACAAAGTCCCTACTTGAAACAGCGAGGTTGACATCGCCTCTCTGCCTCCATTCCCTACAGAAGGGTGACCTCTCTTCTCTGGGTGTCTGTGACAGACGGAATGCCACCTTGGCTTCCCAGAGTGAGGGCCAGGCAGAATCAGAACCCCAACTGCTGTGCTGGGTGCATGGCACGCCCACCACCCACCAGGCATCCCAGAGTCTGTGTGGGTGCTGTCACCCTCTCCCTGTCACCACAATCCCCAACCAAGCGGGTGATGACAAACGAGAGAAATTCAGAAAGAGAGGGGGAACAGAGACGTCTTCCCTGCAAAGCAATGAAGTAGGGGGATAGCACACGCACCCCATGCTACGTGAACCTACAAGTTGCCTTCTGGGAGCTTTTGACAGCTGTGAAGAGCACCTACGGCCTTTCTAAGTGTGAGATGAGACGCTGCCACTTTAGAGGGCCTCTCTTGTGCCCACATGGGGACTGCGATAGTCTACACCCAGCTGAATGTCTGCTTGTCAGCCAATCTAATTCCCCTGTGCAAGGGAACCCCATACCCCAGAGTCAGGTGTGTATACACCTGTAGGGGTGGGGACTGGTACTGTCTAGCTGCTTGTCACATCCTAATCAGAAGTTTACACCTCATCATCTTCTTATGCATATTTTCAGAGACTCTCTGGGGGTCCCAGCACATTTAAAAGCTAATTATATAGTTAAAGTTAATTATTCATTCATTAACATTCAAGAAGCCTTTAACAAGACATTGACTTGTTCTGATGAATTAATGAAACCAGAGAGAGACTCTGTGTGTGTGTGTGTGTGTGTGTGTTTTGGAGGTCTGGTCTAAAATGTAACTGAAAACTAAACATCTCATTGATGACCAATGAATGTGTTTTTTAATTCACATCAAAACTAGGAAGAGAATGCCGTTAGCAATTCAGGGCAGTCAGCGTGTTTGGGCAACTGTGGAGTGGAGCTGGCCCAGGTCCCACTCTGCTGGCTCTATGCACAAGGCCTACTCGTGTGGCCTCTCTAACCTTCAGCTTTCTCGTCTACAAGTTGGGGAGAACAGTACCTATCCCCCAAGACCGTCGCTGGATGGAAATGGAAGTGAGGGTGTTTTGTAAACTGCAGATCACAGCGTGGATTCAGGGACAGTGGATGCTGTTGTACAAAGAAGCGACAGTGCCAGAGATCCTGGCCAGGCCGAGCATGCATGGCCCCAGAAGTACCGTGCACTGACCAGACCCGCCATCAGCAGTGCTGTTGGTAGTCGTTGTTGAGTTGGCCCGTGACTCATGGTAGCTCTATGCACAACAGAAGAAAAAGCCGGCCAATCCTGCACCATCCCAAGATCAGTTACGGAGTGACCGACTGTGCTCCACGGGGTTCTCACTGGCTGGTTTCATAGATCACCAGGCCCTTCTTCCTTGTGTCAGCCTGGATGCTCCACTGAAGTCTGCTCAGCATCCTAGCAACATACAGGCCTCCACAGACAGATGGGTGGCCGCCCACAAGGTGCACTGGCCGGGAGTCAAACCCAGGTCTCTGGCTTAAAAAATCAAAACCAAACTCACTGCCATCGAGTTGATTCTGACTCACGGCGATCCCCTCTGGGTTTCCGAGGCAGTAAATCTTTATGGAAGTGGACTGCCCAGTCTTCCTTCTGTGGAGTGGCTGCTGGGTTAGGTCTCTGGCTTAGAAGGTGACGGCTCTACCAGTGAACCACAATGCCCTAACCATATGCACTACTGCTGTTGTTGATGCCGACCCATGGTGACACTGTAGGACAGAGTAGAACTGCCCCAGTTTTCCAAGGTTGTGAGTTCTGGTAGCATAGTGCCTAAGGCACTTGACTGCTAACCAGAAGGCTGGTGGTTCAAACCCACCAGCCACTCCTCGGAAGGAAGATGGGGCAATCTACTTCCGTAGTGATACTGCCTCGGAAACCCAAGGAGGGGTCACCATGAGTCATGTCCGACTCGACGGCAAATAACAACAATGACAACAAGAGTCTTTACAGAAGCAGACTGCCTCCTCTTTCTCCCAAGGAGAAACCAGGTGGGTTTAAATGGCTGACCCTTCCATTACTAGTTGAGACCATCAGCATAGGGTCATCTAGAACTGACATTAGGAAAGTGGCTCAAAATAGGGCAACACTGATTCCAAGGGGGTCCCAGATGGACCCAAGAGGTTAAGTGGCCCAATTATTTGGGCCCTGAAGATGGTTTTGACTTTGAATATATTTAAAAAGCAAAACAAAAAAACACACACTGCCATCAAGTCGATTTTGACTCAGAGCGAACCTCCCTTGGGTTTCTCAGGCGGTATCTCTACGGAAGTAGATTGCCCAGTACAAAGCTTTGCATCAGAGTTATGCAGAGATTGATGAATTTCACCAAGGATGTGTTTTCAGAGGAAACTCCATGAGGCTAATTCTGTTCCCAGATCAACGTCTCGTGTGTTGTTGTTAGGTGCTGTCAAGTCAGTTCCGACTCACAGTGACCCTGTATACACCAGAAGAAAGCACCATCCACTCATGTGTCATCATCACAATCACCGCCATGCTTCAGTCCAGTGTTGCAACCACTCTGTCAATTCAACGCGTCAAGGGGCTTCCTCTCTTTTGCTCACCCTCTGCTTTACCAAGCATGCTGTCCTTCTCCAGGGCTTGTCCCTCCTGATGACATGTCCAGAGTACGTGAGACAAAGTCTCGTCATCCTCCCTTCTAAGGAGCATTCTGGCTGGACTTCTTCCAAGACACATTTGTTCCTTCTTCTGGCAGTCCACGACATACTCAATATTCTTCATCAACACCATGATGCAAATGAATCAATTCTTCTGTCTTGCTTATTCATTGTCCAGCTTTCTCATGCATATGAGGTTACTGAAAATACCATGGCTTGGGAAAGGTGCACTTTAGTCCTTAAATCAACATCTTTGCTTTTCAACACTTTGCAGAGGTCTTTTGTACAAGATTTGCAACACGTTGTTTGATTTCTGGACCACTGCTTGCATGAGCTTTGTGCTAGTTAGGGTTGTGTGTCAACTGGACTGGGCCATGGTTTTGAGCGGCTGTAGTTATTCCCTATGATGAGACTGTCATCATTTGCTGTGAGTAACTAAGCAGTTGCCTTCAGGGTTTGGCCCGAACCCAGTATAAGAGGAGAAGCTCCGAGCAAGGTCTCTAGCTTCTGGCACACCTGGCTCCTGCATTTGGCCGAGTCTTGGCCTGCCATGTTGCCTGTCAACCTTGGAATTGTTTCTAGACTTGAAGCAGTACTCTGCCGTCTTGCCACCAGTCTTGGGATTTACCTGTCCATCTTGGGTTCGTCAGCCTTAGCAGCCAGCAGCTGTGTGAGTCAGAAAATGCCTCCAGCTCCCGTGGGCCTGTAACAGGAGGCAGAACTGAAGCCCCAAGATCAAGGGGGCTTCCCTCAGCCCTAGAGCTGAGACTTTGAACTCAGACTTCTAGCCTTTTCAACTATAAGAGAATAAATCCCTGTTTGTTAAAGTCATCCATTTGTGGTATGTCTGTGATAACAGCACTAGATACCAAGACAGGCGTTGATTGTAGATCCAAGTACAACGAAATCCTTGACAATTTAAATCTCTTCTCCATTTATCATAATGTTGCTACTGGTCTAGTTGTGAGGATTTTTCCCTTCTTTCTGCTGAGATGTAATCCAAAGGGAAGACTGCAGTCTTTGATCTTCATCAGTAAATGCTTCATCAGTAAGTGTTTTGTACACCATAGTTAAATTGTTTCCAATTTTTTAAAAAGCTATTTTCACAGGGATCAATTCTGTTGTGTTTACATTTTATAAATATTTGATTCATCACTCAGCTTTTGGAGCTCAGCAAATGTTACTAATTTATAACTCCTGCCATCTTGTGTTTTCTTTTCTGGTCATTATTTCCACCAAGTCTAATTCTCCTGGCTCAAAATTGTGCAGAGATCCAAATTCTGCCTAGAAGAGTCTTGCTGTCTATAGATGTTTAGTGAATAACAAATTTCACCCTGTGTGCTTTTACTTTAATTGTGCTGATTAGCTCTATCAGTAATATTCACTATGAATTGGGTAAATAGACTCTCATGGTTCATATTTATTTTTCAACTGAGAAAATTCTGAGCAATCTCTGAAGGTGGAGGCAAAGAAGGAGGAAATGAGGGCAGGAGGGGAGGGGGACACACAGCAGATACCTGGTCAAACAGGAAGACAGTGGGAGAGACAGACAAAGAGCAAGAAGGAGGGAGAGAGACAGTGAGACACAGAGATCATTAAAGAGAGAGACGGGGATACAGCAAGAGACTAAAGAAAAAGAAGAGAGAGTGACGAAGAGACAGAGAAACAGAGACAAAGACAAGGACAAAAAGTGAGAGAAAGAAGTTACAGACAGGGAGAGAAGTATTATTGTTGTTGTTGTTGTTATGTGCCATCTAGTTGGACCCGACTCATAGGGACCCCTCTTTGGGTTTCCGAGGCGGCATCACTACGGAAGTAGATTGCCCCATCTTCCTTCCGAGGAGTGGCTGGTGGGTTTGAACCGCCAAGTGAGAGAAGTAGGGATCAGAAAGAGACAGAGAGTGGGGGGCAGAACAAGCCAACACAGGCAGTGGGCCGCACGAGCTGTCCACTGCCCACTAAGCTCAGAGTGGCTCAAACACAAGCCATGTGCTATGGAGTCAACTCCAACTCCTGGCGCCCTCACGTGTCAGAGCAGCTCCAACATAAGCCAGCTGCTGGAGATGACTCCAACTCCTGGTGCCCCAATGCGTGTCACAGCAGAACTGTGCTCCAGACGGTTCTGAGTGGCAGACTCTTTTTTGGAAGTAGACAGCCAAGCCTTCCTTCTGAGGATCCTCTGGGTAGGCTCAAACCACCAACCTTCCGGTCAGCAGCCAAGCACATAAAGAGTTTGTACAACCAAGGGGCTCCAGCTTAAAGACAGGTTCAAATAATACAGTCAAATCTCTGCTTTGTTTCTGTTCAAATTAACTTTGGACCTGAACTGCCCATGTCCAGGGAGTTGAGCGACCGTGCAAGCCAATTGCTTAATTTTTCTGATGTAGAAACTGAGGCATAGAGCTCTTGGCCCAAGACGCTGCACATAGTTAATGACTGAAGACCAGCTGACTATCTGCTAATGCAGTGAACTCCTGGGCTGGGTGGTCACTGCCAACTTTTCACATTCAGGACCAAGGATGGGAAGTATGGTCTGAGGAACTGGCTTAGCCACGTGCTATGGGATGTTGGAAAAATTTGCCCACTTCTCTAAGCCATGATTTCCCCATCCAAACAGGGAGGAAAACAAAATACTCTCACTCATGTGCTTATGTGACAGTGGGATGCAGGAACAGCTAAGAGAATATGTGGTCAGTTATAAAGCACTCAACAAAAATCCTCCAACTGGATGAATAAGCAACATCATGGTAAACAGAGATAAGATTGAAGTTGTCAAGGATTTCATTCTACTCAGATCCACAATCAATGCCCATGGAAGCAGCAGCTAAGAAATCAAATGACACACTGCACTGTGCACATCTGCTGCAAAAGACCTGTTTAAAATCTTAAGAGGCAAAGCTGTCACTCCCGGCGAAGGTGAATCTGACTCAAGCAATGATATTTTCAATTGTCTTGTGTGCATGTGAAAGTTGGACAATGAAAAAGGAAAACTGAAGAAGAATTGTGCTTTTGAAATATGGTGTGTGGGCAAAGAATACTGATCATATCATGGACTGACAGAAGGACAAACCAATTTGTCTTCCAAGAAGTACAGACCAGAATGTCCCCTAGAAGCATTTGAAATACTGCAAAGCATCTTCTCAGATCACAGTGTTATTGAATGAGAAATCAACAATGAAGATCAAGGAAAAGAAAGTGGACACACGGAAAGTGAATAGCATCCTTCTTAAAAACTACTGGGTAACAGAAAAAATAAATAATAGCATTTAAAAATTCCTTGAATCAAACAAGAATGAAAACACAACATAGAAAAAAAAATCTTTGTGTTTTGGTTACCTAGCGCTGCTCTGACAGGAATACCACAAATGGGAGGGCGTGAACAAACAGGAGATTATTCTCTTACAAGTTTGGAGGCTAGAAGTCCGAGTTCAAAGTGCCAGGCTCTAGAGGCTGGGTTAAAGCTCAAACTTGGGCTTCAGCTCTGCCTCCTGCTCCCAGCCCACTGAAGCTGGAGGCTTTTCTTCATTCAGACAGCTGCTGGCTGCTGAGGCTGACAAATCCAGTTGACAAGTAAAAAGGCACAGTCCCAAGATTATCAAACAACATGGCAAGCCACTAGTTCAAGTCCAGAAATAGTCCCAAGATCATCGGACAACATGGCAGGCTGCTGAATGAAGACTCAGTTACATGCAGGGCCCGAGTATGCCGTAACCTAGAGACCTTCCTCAAAGTTGCTTCTTATATACTGGAAGGAGCCCACATCCCTAAAGCAGCTACTCAGCTGCTCTAGTAGATCCCACCATGGAGTTAATTACCAATCTCACCATGGGGAATAACTACGTCCAGCTGCCCAGCCACTCTACCAGGCCCAGCCAAGTGGACACACAAGCTTAACTACCACATTTTGGGACAGAGCAAAAGTAATTTATAGTAATAAATGCAAGCATCAAAAGAGACGCAAGAGCCAAAATCAAACCCTACCCCAACATCTCCAGCAATTTGAAAAAGAGCAGCAAAATAAGCCTACAGTCACCACAGGAAAAGGAATAATAAAGATTCAAGCAGAAATAAATAAAACCAAAAAACAATCAATAGAAAGAATCAATAAGACTAGAAGTTGGTTCTTTGAAAAGATTAATAAAATTGACAAACAACTGGCAAATTTAACAAAGGAAAAGAAGGAGAAGTTGTAAATAACACAAATAAGAAATTAAAGGGGCAATGTCACAACAGAGCCAATAAAAAGATAGTAACAGGATACTATAAACACCAACAAATTTGAAAACCTAGAAGAAATGGACACAACTTACCTAAACTAACACAAACTAAGGTAGAAAAAGTGAAAAAACAGATTAAAAAAAAAAAAAAAAAGAAGAAATGTAACAGGTCATTAAAAAAACAAAACAAACAAACAAAAAACCTACCAATAATAAAACAAAGTCCTGGCTCAGATGGCATACATTCAGAGAAGAGCTGACACCAATTCTACTCAAACTATTCCAGAATATAGAAAAGGAGGGAAAGCTCCTGAATTCATTTTATGAAGCAAGCATAACCCTGATACCAACGCCAGGCAAAGACACCACTAAAAAAGAAATTTATAGACCAATATCCCTCATGAACATAGACACAAAAACTTTCACTAAAATCCTAGACACTAGAATCCAACAGCACACTAAAAAATTAATACATCATGACCATGTGGGATTCATAGCAGGTATGCAAGGATGGTTTGACTCTAGAAGAGCAATCAGTGTAATCTATTGCATAAATAAAACAAAGGAAAAGAACCACATGATCATATCAATCGATGCAGAAAAGGCATTTGATAAAATCCAACAACCATTCCTGATAAAAATGCTAAACAAAATAGAAGTAAGAATAGGAGGGAAGTTTCTCAACATAATTTAGGGTATATACACAAGGAGCTCTGGTAGCATAGTGCCTAAAGCACTTGACTGCTAACCAGAAGGCTGGCAGTTCGAACCCACCAGCCATTCCTCAGAAGGAAGGTTGGGCAATCTACTTCCGTAGTGATACTGCCTCAGAAACCCAAGAAGGGGTTCCTGTGAGTCGGGTCTGACTCAACAGCACATAACAACAACAACAACACGAAACCAACAGGCAACATTATTCTCAATGGAGAGAGACTGAAAGCATTCCCTTACAAAAGTCAAGAAGTGAGTATGGTGAGACTTCGTCTCATGTATGGTGGGCATGTTATCAGGAGGGACAGTCCCTGGAAAAGACATCTTGCTTGGCCAGTGAAAAAGAGGAAGATCTTAGCAAGATGGACTGGTACAACGGCTGCGACAAGGGCCCAAGCGGAGCAATTATGAGAAAGGCACAGGATCGGGCAGTGTTTCATTTTGTCATACGCAGGGTTGCTGTGAGTCAGAACCGACTCAATGGCACCTAAGGAGAACATGAAATTCCACTCCATCTCACTCCTAGAGAGTTACCAGCAGATGTGCACAGAGGCCCCTTCTAGGATTTTTAGCACAACTATATGACAAACGGGGAAAAAAAAAAGCCACTAGTGAGAAATGGTTAAATAAACTGTGATGGGTGCATACCAGGAATTCTTTCCAGCAGTTAGAGAATGAAGGCAAAAGACACCTACAGACACGAAGGCTCTCAAAACATATGATGAAGTGACAATCACACTCCACGTGTGGCATATGATTTGTAACACCCCACAGAATAGGACTGTATAATTGTGTGCACGTGTACATACAGGCGGTCCCCAATCTATGAGGGGATTCTGTTCTGATGACTCACCCTAAGTGGGTTCCAATCTTAGTCGAATGCCTCATTTTTTTTTTTTTTGTCCATTTTTTTTTATTATTGCTCCCAAAATG
>NW_006921648.1:9151709-9162743 GCF_000298275.1 Orycteropus afer afer
AAGGAAGGTTGGGCAATCCTACTTCTGTAGTGATACTGCCTCGGAAACCCAAGGAGGGGTCGCTATGAGTCGGGTTTGACTCGATGGCACATAACAACAACAACAACCTGTACATGCAAACACATATAACTAAGATCTAGGAGAAGGTACATGAAACAGGAAACAGTGCTTGCCTTGGGGTGTGGGGCTGGACCACGAGCACAGGGATGCTTCTCTATCTGTTCTTTTCAAAATTTGTTTACGAGACTGTATTTTACAATGACAAGCAATGCACATAGTGGTTGTGGATGAATTTCTCAGAGCCAGGCATCCTGGTTCAAATCTCAGCTCAGCAGCTTTCTGTACCACTGTTTTCCCACCCATCCAATGGTGATGATGCTGGTCCCGACGTCATGTGGAGAGTCTGACGAGTAAATGAGGTACCAGCTACCATCTGGCATCAAGTCAGCTCTGATTCACGGTGACCCCGCGTGGGTCTGAGTACAACTGTGGCCACAGGCCTGTCAATGGCTGATTTCCCGCAAGTACACGTCAGGCCTTTCTTCTGAGGTGGATGCAAACCTCCATTCTGATCAGCAGCTGAGCGCGTTAATGGTTTGTACCCCCTACGGACTCCTAAGCCCAACAACCTGGGAAAAATTGAGACTCATTCCCAGAATCATTCAACTCCCAGACGAGGATACGGCAGGCCTCCGTGTGTGTCAGAGCACAACAGGGCTCCGTAGTGTTTCTGGGGAAGAAGATCACCAGGCCTTTCTGCCACGGTGCCTCCAGGTGCACTTGAACTTCCAGCCTTCTCATTAGCAGCTGTGTGTTAACAGTTTATACTACCCGGCACTCCTTTAAAGTATGAACAAAATGGTTGGTTTTATTTAAATAGTGGGCCAGTGGAAATGGCCTAACCGTCCAATGGTACAGGGATGCTCATGTTTATTATTTTATTCAAGTTGTGACTCCAAGTATGGGCTCTGGAACAAAACCGATCCCGCATAAGCTGCTAAGCCCTCTGTGCCTGTCTCCTCAATTGCAATGGGAATCATGATATTCGCTGTCTCCTAGGATTGTTATGAGTTTTAAATAAGAGAATGCAAACAAAAACGTTCAGAATTCTACTTGGCACGTAGGTAAGCTCCCAAGAACTGCTGTCAGTTAGTTAGAAATTGCTTGCTTAGTTTCCAAACCAATTCAAATCGCTGGCACAAAATGCAGTACAGTGAGGTTTACGCGTGGAGAAAGCCATTTGAGATAAGCCCCTTCACCAATGGATTATACTACTGCCTTAGGGAAAGTCACTAAACGGTTATTCAAGCCATAAGCCTTCCCCCGCCAGAATCGGTGAAGGGGGATCACAAATTCAGCTCCAAATTATGCAGCAGCCCCAGGCACAAGGAAGTACTGAGAGGGGACAAGAACTGTGTTCTCTCCAGAAAGATGAAGCCTGCCTCTGATCGAGGAAAACAACACTTGTCATGGCACAGACGCCTGAGAGAGTGTCCGATGACACTCGACAAATGTCTACAATCAGTCTCAGCAAGGTTTTTTTTTCAGGAATAATTTTTGTAACGTCCTTCAGGGCCAGTCAGGTGTTAAGGCATGAATCACATACAGAGCAGAAGAGGTTAAACTGATGAAAACCGTCAGGCGGTCTTTAAACGCGACAGCGACCGAACGGTAAGTGTAGAGATTTACCTGAGAGAAGCGGAATGCGGACGTGAGCATTCGCGCCACCACACTGTGCAAAACGCAAAAACAAGGGGACAAAGAAGGAGCCCTCATGGAGTAGTGGTAAAGCTCTCGGCTGCTAACAGTGAGGTCTGCGGTTCGAACCCAGCAGCCGCTCCGTGAGAAAACATGAGACCGTCTGCTTCCTTAAGGACTGACAGCCTTGGAAAACCTCTGGGGCAGTTCCACTCCATCCTCTAGGGGTGCTGTGAATCGGAATCGACCCCATGGCAGTGGGTTTTATTTTTAAGAAAACACATTCATGAAGGAAGAAATGAATTATGTTTGGAAGAGATTTTTTTTTCCTGAAAATGTGCTAAATATAAAAGGGTGTCAAGAACACAATGCCAGTGATGTAGCAATCTGTCTGAGAATGTTATGGTGGATCCCCTTTCGTCTCCTCTCACCCCCATTCCCCTCCCTCCCTGTCTCTTTTCCTCTCTCTTTCCCGAGTTTACAAAATTAGGATTGCACTTCATCCAACTTTTTGAATCATTTTCTATCATTAATACTTATTTAGCGGGTGGCCTTAAAAATCCTAAAATATTGTCTTAATAAAGTTCTAACAAGAAAAAATTGCAAGTCCGAGAGATAGAGAGAGAGAGAGGGAAAGAGAAAGAGAGAGAGAAGATGCTTGTGTTCCCTGAGTTTTTATTAAAAAAGAAAAACCCCAAGGCTCCCATGTGGAGCAATGGTTTTGGAGACCTATTTGCACCGTGGGAGTGGATCGCAGAGACCAGGTCATTGACCAGCTGATTCTCCCCGGACACGACAGCATCCTGTTTAGGGAACAGCACGCTGGCCCCGATATCTACGTCCACTTTCAAACTCAGCAGCTGAGAACGAACCGTCCGAGTTTGCTTCTGTTTGACTGATAAAACGTAGCAAATAAAACCTGCGCAAGTGGCATCCCTGAAGATATTTGCTCTGGATGGTAGTCAAACTTTGGTGCAGAAAGATCCTCCTGGTCCCCCTTTGCCTCGATGATTCCAACATCCCTGGACCAGTCTCTTTTGTGGATGGAAAGGACGATTGCTGCAATCTTATCAACTTCTCAGGTCATAGATTATTTGTACTTAAAACAGTGGATGTTCTACGTGTATGTACTTGCCCTCACACACATATAGGTGTTAGCTGCTGTCACGCTGAGCCTGACTCATAGTGACCCTATGCACAACCAAACGCAGCACAGCCCGGTCCGGTGCCACCCCCATGGTGGACTGCGATTGGATCCCTGTGATCCATAAGGTTTTCATTGGCTCATCTTCAGGAGACCACCAGCCCTTCTTCCTCATCCATCTCAGCCTGGAAGCTCTGAAGAGACCCATTGGGCATCACATGACACATGAGCCTCCCTCCACCGACAGATGGTAGTGGCTGTGGATGAGGTACGATGGCTGGGTACTGAACCCGGGTCTGCACGGAAGGCAAGAATTCTACCACTGAACCACCATGTCCCCCCGAATCACCAGGAGGGCGAATAAATATGAGGACCCTTGAGCCCCTCAGGCTTTGATGGCCACCTTTTCTAGGAAGACTTTCCTGGCACTTGCAGGTGGATGTGACCAGCCCTCCCTTTTACTCTTAGAGACACAGCGTTGCGTACCATGTCAGCCTTGCAGACAAATGCTTACTGGGCAAAAGACAGCCCTCACCTCCAATTCTTCTCTCCAACTATTCTGTGTAAAAAGGATGCCAGAGAGGCCTGTCAGTTTCCCAATGCTATTGGGCTGGGAATGAAATTACACAGGGGACCCACAGTCTGAGGGCTAAAGACTGATGCTTCTAGAGGAAATGGGGACTTTTTCATAATTTTATATACACTTAATTGTACATGAGAATCAATTAAAAACACAAACTATCCCACTGTGTCTTGCAATATTAGACTCATTGGAGTGCTCGGGACTCCAGCAAGTTGTTTCATTTAAATCTGGCATAAATGGTAAGCAAGGAGGTGTACCCACTTGCCAAAACTGCTTGGATACCATCGGCTTCTGCTGACCAGGCATGTGGAAATCCACACACCCCTCCACTCGTGCTGGCCTCAGTCCCCTTTCCTAGAGCCGAGAGCGTAACATCAGTCATTGCAGTCCCCTGAGGAGCCGTTAAAGCGCATGGAGACCCAGACCTCCCTCTCAGGCACAGGAATCCATATTCTTATAGCAGTCCTTCTGAGTGGGGTATAGGTAGCCCTCCAGGCCAGGCTCTCAGCATCTTTGGTCCAGAATCCTGGGGGCACTGATCACTCCTCCACCCGTGGCCCAGGAGAGCCTCGTGTGTCACTACAGAAAAGCCCCATCTCTGTTCGTGTTTGCACACTAAATCCTGGGGACAATAACCACTCCTCCATCGTTGGCCCAGGACAGCCCCGCATGTCACTACAGAAAAGCCCCATCTCTGTTCGTGTTTGCACATTAAATCCTGGGGACAATAACCACTCCTCTATCCTTGGCCCAGGACAGCCCCGCATGTCACTACAGAAAAGCCCCATCTCTGTCCACCTTTGCACATCAGATTCTACTTTCTCATTCACCGACTGGATGATTTCGGGGATGCTTTATCTTCATGCGAGTCCCTGCCTGCTCACAGTGCAAACTGTTAATGCACTTGGCTGCTACCTGAAAGGCTGGAGAGTCAAGTCCACTGAGAGGTGCCTTAGAAGAAAGGCCTGGGGACCCATTTCTGAAAAACCAGCCACTGGAAACCCTGTGGGGCACAGTTCCACTCTGACTCACAGGACGCCAGGAGTTGGAGTCAACGGCAGCTGGTCATTGATATCATCTTCATTTCTGATCGATTTCAATAAGAATAAAACTTTACAACTTAGTTTTAAGGTTCTCCCTGCCCACGCTTTTCTTCAAGCATTTCTGTATCCAAGAACAAACATCTGGTTGGTGTGATGGCTAAGGCTGTGTGTCAACTTGGCTGGGCCATGGTTGTAAGTGGTTGTAAGTGGTTGGTGTGATGGCTAAGGCTGTGGGTCAGCTTGGCTGGGCCATGGTTATAAGTGGTTCAGCAGCAAAGGTGTAGCCATCCCCCCTGATGAGGTCTGATATAATGAAATCATCTCCATGATGAGATGGGCTATGAGCAGCTAATGGGTTGAAAGAGTTTCCTCAGGGGAGTGGCCTGCTTCCAGTACACGCATGGACATCCTGGGAAAATTCTCTGGTTTTCTGTTGGATCTAGATCCTGCAGCTAGCTTATCACAATATCCACTTCCTGGATTTGAGCCAGTGGCCTGCTGTGTTGCCTGCCGATCTTGGGAGTACGGTCTTTGCAGCCTGTGAGCCAATAATCTGCCATTTGACCTGCCTGTCTTGGATTCCTCAGCCTCTGAAGCCAGCAGCCTGCTATACTGCCTGCTGTTTTGAGTCCATCAGCCCCTGTAGATGTGTGAGTCAGGAGATGCCTCCAGCTTAATGTTTAACCCATGGACTTGGGACCGACCAGCCTTTACAACTGTGTAAGTCATTTCCTTGAGATATTTTTTTTTCTCTCTCTCTAAATAAGCTTCACTAGTTTTGTTTCTCTAGAGAACTAAGCCTAAGATAGTTGGTACTCTTTACGTGTCGTCTTGCAGTTGAAGATACTCAACAAGACACGTCTATGGAAATTCTTTGGAACAGAAGATCTTGAACTCCAGCATGTATCAAAATTACTGGCCAGGTCTGGAGACACCTGGCACTGGAGCATTACTCTAATCCTTTCTGCAAAACTAAGAGTCATCAGTGTTGCAGTTTGTCGGGATTTTGTACTTTGGAAGGTACTAAATAAATGTAATGTAGGTCATGGAATTTCAGAACTACTTTATAGATCAGAGAATCCAGCCCCTTCACTGTCTGGGTGGGGAAACTGAGGCTCAGAGGGCGACATGATTTGTCCAAGGGAGACCCTTCTCCAAAGAGGAGAACCTGGACTCTGTCCCAGCCAGGACTGACTCAGCCATAATCCAAGGCCATGCCGTGATGCCCCCTCTTGTGTTCAAGGCCCTCCAAGGGCACCTCCATCCATAAAGAAGCCCCATCATTTCACTGCCCCTGGTGTGATGGGCTTTGCTAAGCACCAGATGTCCCCAGGGCAGTGAGAGCCGCCTAAGAGTTGTGCGTGGAAGGCGTGGCCCCACCTGCTGAGCTCCATGCTCTGGGGATTCTGTGCCAAGGTTGCTGGACTGTAGAGTTTGGGGAACAACATAAAGGTGATCTGAGACCCTGATGTTCACCACGTCAGGCACAGAAGGTGCACGTACCTCCACCTTCCAAAGGGGCAGAGCCGTGTAGACATGCTGTGTATAGTGAATTTCCTAAAGCTGGGTGGTGGGTGCAACAATTATTATTGTTACTCCTTGAACAGCACTCGCCAAGTCGATTCTGACTCATGATTACCCCACGTGACACAGTGCAAGTACAGGGCTGTCCTGGCTGTAATCTTTACAGATATAGGTCACCAGGCCTTTGTTTCCTGGAGCCTGTGGGTGGGTTCAAACTGCCAACCTTTGAGTCAGTAGCGGGATGCAAACCAAGGACCTTTCAGTAATACATGCTTGCAATATTTATGCTTTTGCAAATGTGTTTTATATTTCCTAGCTTAATATACTTCATAACGAAGATTTTGAAAAAGGAAGAAGCAAGAGATGTGGGAGGGAAGAAAAGGTGACCGTGTGAGGTGAAAGGGCTGCTGGGAAGATGAGCACTGTCACGGTGGGCGATGAGCAGAGCACCACGAGTCCGTCATGACTCGGGGTGGCCCTGTGGCACCAGTTCTCAAATGCTGTTCCTCAAGGCCATCTGAGGAGTTGGGGTTACACCACAGGCCAAGAGAAATTCCAAACATTAAGAATATAACCTGAACAGGAATAGAAGAAAACACGAGAAAAGCATTTTGTAAGCTCAGAGCGGAGCAGGACTTTTGAATTATGACTCAAACCCCAGAAACCATTAAAAAAAAAAAAAAAAAAGGCTATATATAAAATAAAGGTCTTCATAGATGCAGACTTCCTGGAGCTATTGAGGCTGGATGACCCCTGTGACCCCAGAGACTATTACCCTGAGGACATCTTTAAACCCTGAATCCAAACTATCTCTTGAAGTCATCTTTGAGCCCAGTGATAGTTCAGCCTGCTTAGGAAAGGATGTCTGCCTGTAGCAGTGCACTCTTTCAAAGAGTCATACACATGTGATCACACTGAAAAGGCAACTCGAAAGGATAGACAAGAGGCTTGCGGGCAGTGAGTCTATGTCCGTGATAGTGAGAGAGTCTGGAAAAGGTTACTGAGAAAGGGGGCACAACTTGAAGAATTGTAACCAATGTCACTGACTGCCTGTGCAGAAACTGCAGAAGTGTATACGTTCTGTTGCGTGTATTTTGACCAATAATAATAAAATAAATAAATATCTGCATTTAAAAAAAAAACAGCAGAAAGCTTGAAAGACAAACAAGAAATTGGGAAAAACATTTGTAATCAGACTACAAATAAAGTGTTCATTACCCTCATATATCAATCGATGAAAAGATCAATAACCCAACAGAAAAATTAATGTAAGTTTTCAAGAGAGGAATTACAGATGATTCTTAATTACGTATGAAAATATGGTCAAAATGAAAATAAGAAAAGGGCAAATTAAACTATATACTTCAGCACATTTTCACCTCTTATCTTAGCAAAACTTTAGAAGGCAAATTATACACATGTTGGTAAGGACTTTGGGGACGCACTGCTGGTTAGGTGCTGCAGAATCAATTCCAACTCACAGTGACCCCATGCAACAGAGTAGAACTGCCTGCCCCATCAGGTTTTCTAGGCTGTAATCTTTACAGAGATGATCCCCACATCTTTTCTCCCATGGAGCCGCTGGTGGTTTCGAACCATCAACCTTCTGGTTAGCAGTTGAGTGCTTAACCACTGCTTTTCCGAGGCTCCTTTTTGGGGAAACACACACTCTCATACGTCCACGGGGTAAGTGTGAATTTCCTCTGCCTGGAAGTTGGTTAATGTCTGTCAAAATTGCAACTGTGGGTAGTCTTTGACACAGCATTCCAATAAATTTATTCTACATCGTATGTGGTACGTACTCAAGATTTCCACTGCATACTATTTGTGATATCAAATATTGGATACAATTTGAATGTCTATTATCAGGAGACAGACCAAATACAAGAGAGTACATGTACACAATGAAAGACCATAAATCTGTAAAGAACAACATTGTGGCTCTTTTATGAACTGATGCACATACACAAAGGGTACACAGGATCCTGTATACGGAGGTGCTACAGGGGGTGCTAGGGAGACCAGGAACAGGGTGGGAAGCAGGCACTTCTCTTTACCTTTCTATACACTTTCTGATTTTTGAATCATGTAAATGTATTATCCATGTGAAAATTAATTCAGTTAATGTCAGTAATTAACAAAGAAGGCTGCTAAACATTCAGGTGACTTCTGCCAACATTAAACCAAAGCAAAGCAGGTACCATGAGGTCCCCTGACTCACGGTGACCGCATACGTGTCAGGGGAGAACTGTGCTCCACAGGGTTTTCTATGGCTCAGTTTTCAGCAGTAGATTGGCAGGCCTTTCTTCCAAGGTGCCTGTATATGAACACGAACTTCCAGCCTTTTGGTTAGCAGCCAAGTGCACAACCATTTGTACCATCAGGCCCAGTATGAACCCTACTGAAATGAAGTCTCCAGGAATGACCACTAAGAATCCCTCGTCACTAAGGGAAACCAAACACTCACACCCCTTCCGTTCCAGTTTCTGAGTGTACACACAACGCATCACCCCCATGGGACACTGGGTATACAGTGCACCCACCATCTGCCCCAGCAGCTAAGATGGATGTTACAATTATTACGTGGCTTCCAGAAAACAATTTGTATAATTGATGGCCACGGATGGTTCCCATCTCCACACTGCTTTTTGTTTCTGTTATTTAAAAAAAAAAAGACTGAAAAAGAAAGAAAACCACTCATTTTGTGCTCACGGAGACACATGAGTGAAGAGGGGGCCGGCCAGGCTGCATCTAGGTTCTGATGCTGGCTCAATTCCGTTCCCAACCACTGCCATCCACGCTGGTGCTCATGGTCTGTTCAAGGCAATGCGCTTACTGATTAATAGGCCACACTGAAAATAAAACAAAACAAAAACCTATACCGAGGGCTGAGTTAGGAAGCCATAAACAAACACCTGTCTGATTTGGTCTCTACTATGTTGGACGCACACATCTACTAAAAACCAAAAAAAGAAACAAACCCATTTCTGTTGCGTCAATTCCAACTCATGGTAACTCTATAGGACAGAGCAGAATTGGCCTGTAGGGTTTCCAAGGCTATAAATCTTTATGGAAGCAGATCACATCTTCACTGACAAGGTCACCAGCTGAGTGTTTAATGAGTGCACCATTAGGGCTCCTTATATACATCCTGTGTGTGTAGTGTAGACTGCTGTTGAGTCAATTTGACTCACAGCAACCCCTCCTTGGGTTTCCGAGATGGTATCCCTACGGAAGTAGATTGATTGGCCAGTCTTCCTTCTGAGGAGTGGCTGGTGGGTTTGAACCACCAGCCTTCTGCTTAGCGGTCAGATGCCTTAGGCACTGTGCCACCAGAGCTCCCATACACATTCTAGGACTCTGCAATTCCAGACCTACGTACCCAGCAAGAGAACTGCACACACCAAAGACAGTAGCAAGGATGCGTATGAGAATGCCCTTAGGAGCGTCGTTCATTATCTGGACAGCACTCCACTGACGTGCTCACCAAGAGTAGCAGGGACAGGTACTGGTGTTTTCCAACAATGATATTCCACAGAGCAATGAGAATAAGGGAAGTGGAGTTACATGAAACCATCAAACATCATATTGTGCCAACAACAACAGATAAGAGATTAGCACCTACAACAGGTAAGGGTACAGAGATCAAAGTTCATTAGTGGTCATCCGGGCTTGGTGGGAAGGAGGGGAAAGCAAGACCCCATACCCCATACTCAGGGGATGCTGAGCCTCCAGTAGGGACGAAAAATTCTGGGAATAGATAAGGCTGATGTTGAACAACTTGAGGAACGTAGTTAACATCACTAAACTGCACGTATGCAAGGTATAGAAAAGGCAGCCACACACACACACACACACACACACACACACCACCAAAACCAACCCCACTGCCATTCAGTCAATTCCGACTCAGAGCAACACTGCAGGACAAAACAGAGCTGTCCCACAGGGCTGCCAAGGCTGTAATCTTCACAGAAGCAGACTGCCGCACCTTCTTCCTGCAGAACACTGGTGGCTATGCTGTCCTTCTGGTTAGCAGCTAAATGCTTTAAGCACTGAGCCACCAGAGCTCCACGTGTATGTGGGTGTATGGATCTAAGTCCACCTACTCCTTATTTACTGACTATCTCGTTATCCAACATTTTTTATGTGTACGACAATAGTAAAAAATCTACTATCCAACTGTTTTGCGCACTAAAGGCCTACGTCTGGCAGTAACGAATGCCCAGTGTGAGGCAAGAGTAACACTACTGTGATAGTTATGTGGCAACTTGCCTGGGCCATGATTCTCAGTGGCTTGGTGGTTATGTAATGATGGCATCATCCTCTTAACGAAAATGTGGCATCAGGATTGGAGGAAGACTCATAACAACCTGTGATATGCAGACAACACAACCTTGCTTGCTGAAATGAAGATGACTTGAAGCATTTACTGATGAAGATTAAAGACTGCAGTATGAATTACATCTCAACATAAAGAAAACAAAAGTCCTCACACCTGGACCAATAAACAGCCTCATGATAAATGGAGAAAAGATTGAACTTGTCAAAGATCAAAGGTGTTCATTCAACAATCAACACCAATGGAAGCAGCAGTCAAGACACCAGATGGCATATTGCACTTGGCAAATCTGTTGCAAAAGACCTCTTTAAAGTGCTGAAGAGCAAAACTGTCTCCTTGAAGACTAAGTGTCCCTAACCCAAGCTATGGTGTTTTCAATCACCTAATATGAATGTGTAAGCTGGACAATGAACAAGGAAGACTGAAGAAGAATTGATGGTTTTGAGTTATGGTGTTGCCAAAGAATACTGAAAGTACCATGAACTACCAAAAAGAATGCAAATATCTGTCCTGGAGCAAGTGCAACCAGAATGCTCCCTGGAAGCAAGAACGGCCAGACTTCACCTCACCTACTTTAGTCAAGTTGCCCTAAGGGACCATTCCCTGGAGAAGGATATCATGCTTGGTAAAGCGGAGGGTCAGTGAAAAAAAGGGAAGGCCCTCAACGAGATGGAATGACACAGTGGCTGCAAGGATGGGC
>NW_006921648.1:9163035-9172807 GCF_000298275.1 Orycteropus afer afer
TTTACAGGAATAGATTGCCTCACCTACATCCTGCGGGGCAGCTGGTGGGTTTGAACTGAGGGCCTCTGGTTAGCAGCCAACTGCCTTACCCACTACGCCACCAGAGCTCTTTATACTATACACACACACACACTCTCTCTCTATATATATATATATACAGATATATACACACACACAATGTATATAATATGCTGTGTGTGTATGTATATCTGTTCCTGCTGTTTATGGCCTTCCAGTCAAGTCTGATTCATGGTGTCGCCATGTGTATGGAGAAGAATGGCTCCACGGGGTTTTCAGGTGCTGTGACCTTTTGGAAGCAGAGTGCCAAGCCTGTTTTCAAGGACCCTCTGGATGGTTTGAACCACCAAACTTTCAGCTGGTATGTTGAGTGCTTACCTGTTTGTGCCACCTAAAACTCAATGCTGTCGGGTCGGATCCGACTTACAGTGACCCCTCCTTGGCTTTCCAAGGCAGTATCTCTATGCAAGTAGATTGCCCAGTGTTCCTTTTGAGGAGTAGCTGGCTGGTGGGTTTGAACTGCCAGCCTTCTGGTTAGCAGTCAAATGCCTTAGGCACTATGCCACCAGACCTCCTAAGGAGTACACATACATACGTAACATATGCATGCGTGCACGTGCATGTGCGTGCGTGCTCACACACACACACACACGTTTTATAGAAAACAAACCAAAGCCATCACCGTCGTGTCAATTCCTACACATAGCAACCCTCTAGGAAGTAGCATAACTGCCCCAAAGCGTTTCCAATGTTGTAATCTTTGCAGAAGCAGATTGCTTCGTCTTTCTATCACGGAGTACCTGGTGGGTTTGAACTGCCAAATCTGGGGTAACGGCCAAGCACTTAACCACCTAACCAGTGCCCACTGCATCACCTAGGACACACACACACACACACACACGCCAAACTCACTGCCACTGAGTTGATGCCGACTCACAGTGACCCCTATTGGATCTTTGAAGCTATAAGTCTTTATGGAAGCAGACTGCCTTGTCTTTCTTCTGCGGAACGGCTGGTGGGTTCAAACCACTGACCTTTTGGTTAGCACCCAAATGGCTTACCCACTGCACCCCCAGAGCTCCTTGAGCAGGGGACTAGGGGCTGGTTAACTGATCCTGTGAGTTGATCTGGGTCTTCAGTTTGCACAGAGTCATCAGACAGAACACTGACTGATGGTATACTTTCCAGACATTTGTCACACTTCAGTAAAAAGGTTCTTAAAAAATCATTCCCAGCCAGAATGAACAATCTGTGAACGAATTTTGGATCAGTGCTGGGTCCAACTCCTAAATAAGTGCCCTCGGGTCTCTGCTGAGCCACCAGAGAGATTCCAACCAGAGAGCGAAAGGAGGAAATGCTGGCAGCCGCAGACCCTGGGAATCATGCAGAAATCGGGCTTCATGGCTTAGGGGCCCCCTCCACCCCACTGGACACAAAACAAGTGACAAGCCCTTCCTGATGGGCCCAGAACAGCTCAGGGCACAAGGCCATTGGTGCAGCTGTGAGGAGAAGGCACCGCCGTCATGTTCCCCTCCTCAGAAACCCCCGACGGCTGAGATGTTCCACGTAAGTCAATTTTCTGGCTGAGCAAAACTTTCATCATTAAATAACTCCTTTGTTGCAAACTATATCATTTTTAACGGAACCCTTTCAAAAATGCATTTCACACATCCCGACATTTTTAAGAGTCCAGGGAACAGAATTTAACCTTTAAAACAAGTAACAGCGGGTGCCAGGCGCTATCCAAAGCACCTTCCATCGAAATGTCTCTTCATCGTCATAAAACCCTACAAATTAAGTCCTGTGATTAGTCTCACTTCACGTTTGCAGTTCCGACTGATTAAATAATGCTTCAAGGTCATAAAGCAAATACTGAAATATGGGGGGGGGGTGCTTATTCTTCCTCTAAAGTCTACACGCTTCCCTGCTCTGGAAGCTTCCGCTGGTGGGAGCGCGCTACGTCAGTGATGCTGACACAGACAAGGATGTTGGCTGGTCCTTTAGAGGGGCCCCTAGAGCTTTTGCTGCTTTTTTTTTTATCTTTCATCAATATTGTATTATGAGTTGTCATAAAGCTGCTTCCGGCACACCTGGTTTAGCTGCCCGCCCCCCCCAAAATAGCTACCCACGATCTGATAAAAATCTAGACAACTGTATTTGCATCCCTTTAAATCAACTCTCGGCCTTCCTAGATCTTTCTGTTTGACTAAGACATCCTATGGAGTTAGAGACATTTCTTTGTCAGTTTGAGAAAGCCCTCTGGCTTGCTGCATTTCAAAGTGGCCTGGACTTGCTGCTTCTAAACACAACTCAGAAGGAAGCCTGGGCTGCTCGTTAGATTACGCAAAACAGCTCTCGACTGGGGTCCATCTGGGCCGCAGTCTCCCTCATCCAGAGCAGCACCGAGACTTACAGAGGCGTTTTCCACAAGGGTTAGGGGCTGGCGGCCTGTGGAAGAGCAAGCAGTATCCTTACCCTGTTTTCAGGCTGACCAAGGCATCCTCCACTCCCTTCTGATTGAACTTGGTCATGTACTGGTGCATGTAGGGGTAGTTGTTCCGAATGTTTCTCTCCGTACTTCCATTGGGCACTGTGCCAAATCGAAAGGGTGGGGAATAATCATGAGGTCTCTGAAACTAGAGAGAGGACAGAGGAGAAGGAGGAAAATGAGAAGAATTAGAAAGAATTAGGCATCGTTGCGTCCTGCATCAGGAGTTAAACACACGCATGCATTAACACAGGGCACCAGGTAAAGAACCACACGCATTCTTGTTTTCTTTTTCTAACCACATCTGCTGCTGGTCTGTTCTCAGGAGGTCGGCAGCAGCGTGTCTTGTCCCATACCATCCCCCAGCACGGGGCACGCCTGTGGTGCTCCATGCTGTTACTGTGCCCACAAGACGACTCCAACCCCACGTGACAGAGCAGGACTGCCCCCTGGTTTTATAGGCTGTAACGTTCAGGGGAGCAGACCGCCAGCTCGTTCTCCTGCAGAGCCCCTGGATGGGTTCGAACTGTCAGTCTTTCACTTTGCAGCCGAATGCTTACCTATCTGTTGCACCACCAGGGCTCAAAACATGTTGTTAAATTGAATTTTTTGGTCCCACTTTGTTCTCTGAGCTCCGTTTGTAAGGACCTAATGCAGGAGCTCTGGTGGCGGTGTGGTTAAACCATTCAGCTGCTAACCAAAAGGTCAGTGGTTTGAACCCACCAGCCGCTCCATGGGAGAAACATGAGGCAGTCTGCTTCCATAAAGATTGACAGCTTTGGAATTTCTATGGGACAGTTCTCCTCTTTCCTATGGGGTCATTATGAGCTGGAATTGACTCAGTGGCAGTGGGTTTTTGTTGTTTTCACGTCATCCAGGAAATAACTGTATGTTACCACTCACTCATTCTCTACTCACTGGTACGTGTCCCTGGTGCAAATGCTTAATATACTCAGCTGTTAACCAAAAGGTGGGGGGTTCAAATTCATGCTGAGGCATCTCGGAAGAAAGGCCTGGCCATCTCCTCCTGAAATCAGTTATTAGAAACTATGGAGCACAGTTCTGTTCTGACAGACCTGGAGTCCACTCAGGGGGAACTGGTACCCTTATCGAGAAGTTAAGGTCAGAACTGAGACCCCCGATCTCAGAGACCACTGTGCATGATGCCCTCCTCTCTGAGAGATGGGCCTGTGGGACCCAGCTAATCAGAACCCAGCAGTCTCCATGACTTCAGGCCACCACGCCCTCCGTGGCACCAAACAACTGCAAGCACCCATGTTTACTGAAGGGCCAGACCAGCGAGAAACCTCTCCTTTCCAGACTCACACTTCATTTCACTGTTAATTACAATTTCCAGTTGACAATCATTTCCCCTAAATTAGGCCTGCTGCTGCCCAATAAGCAGCCACACTGGATTTGAGGAGCAGCCACCCATCGTCCAGATGAGCCATTCCTGCCAGGGGCACCTTGCACTGGGACTGGCATACGTGTCAACGCTCATGTGTATGTGTACACATGGGTGTGCATGCATCCGTGTGTCCATGTACGTGCATGTGTGCCCATGTGTATGCATGTGCATGTGCGCCTGTGTTTTCCCATGTGTCCATCTGTGTGTGCATGTGTCTGTATGTGTCTGTGTGCACATGGGTCCATGTTCACATGGTTGCACCTGTGCATGTGTGTGTGTGGCCGTGTATGTGTGTGTGTGCACGTGTGTGAACAACATGACCGTCTTTGCACTCACTCCGGTAGGTGAGCAGCACCGTCACTCCCACTGGAGACGCGGTGCCCAGCCCAGGCTCGTGTGCACACAGCCATCTGCTCAGGGGACACAGGTACCAGCCCTGTTCATAAATCTAGCTGCTGTGGCAGCCGTGCCCCATCTCCAGAGACAGCCGGGGATGGTGCGTTTGTCTGAGCGCTTCCTCACTTCACTCCCCAGCTGCCCTCAGCCTCCCTTGCTTCCTGCCTTGGCTGGCCCAGGGTCGGACCCTGCGACCAGCCTCTGGAGCGTTTCCCCACTTCCCTGGTCTCACTGTACGCTCACCCACACCGGAGTGGGCCCGGCACCAACATCAAGGAAGCTTTCCCACAAGAGTAAAGGGAAAAGCGTGACCCACAAAACACTTTGGGTTACCGCCTAGTACACACACACAAATCTGCCTTGGAAGCGGTACAGCCAGAACGCTCCTGAGGAGGAGGATGGTGAGCCTTCATCTCACTTACTTTGGGCATATTGTCAGCAGCGACCAGTCCCTGGAGAAGGACGTCATGCTTGGCAGGGGGCCCGGGAAAAAGAGGAAGGCCCTCAGTGAGGTGGACTGACACAGTGGCTGCAACGATGGGCTCAACACAGCCATGACTGTGAGGCTGGCACAGGACCAGGCAGGGCTTTGTTCCGTTGGACGTGGGGTTGCTGGGAGTCAGAACTGACCCAGCAGCACCTACCACCAGCACCACAAACACACACACACACACACACACACACACAATTTCATAATACTCACTCTTTCTATCTGTGACATCTAGTAACCAGTTACTGCTGAAGTTGAGTCCAACCCATGGCGACCCCATGTGTGTCTGTAAGGTTCCCAACAACTGATTTTCTGGAGACAGATCACCAGGCCTTTCTTCCAAGGCACTTGTATATGAACTCAAACTGCCAACCTTTTGGTTAGCAGCCAAGTGCGTTAAGTTTCTGCACCACCCAGGGACTCCCTGCACGACACACTCTGATGTAACCCGCTATGTTTCATTATTTTCAACGCACACAGTCCTCAGATGATTTTTACAGTCCACTAATGAGTCTTGACCTACAGTGTGCAAAACAACTAGGGGTAATGCTGGCTTAGCACTCGAGTTCTGAGGCCCAGCATCAAGGACGCTCACCGCACATTTCCTGCAGGGCTGAGTCCTAGTGCTACCTTCTCCCGTGTGCAGGTGGGAAGAAACAAACATGGGCTTTAGTGAGGGAAGGGAGGCGCCAGGCTTCCTCGCTGGCAGGACTACACAGGGCGGGACTCTCCGTTGTCTCAGTGGCACTGCCCGTGGCTTTCTCAAGGCTTCCCTTGCTGCACCGGTCAACCGGCTTCACCTGGCCTGGGCTCAAAGACATCAAATTCGGCTTCTCACCTGCCACTCAGGAATGGAGCCAGGGCGGGCAGCTCCTTACAGCTCTCTGAACCTCAGTTTCTCTGCCTGTGGACCGAGGACTGCTTTTGCATGAAGCCGAGCAAATCCATGTAAAATGCTGGCATCTTCTAGTGCCTCACACACCTGTTGTTACCTGTCCTTGGTAGCTTTGGTCACATCACAGAACGAGGCTACTGCCGGTTTGGAAGAGGAAGGACACAATGGGATCATCTCCCATGCATCTATCGGTCCCTGGGTGGTGCAAATGGTGAAGCAACAGACTGAAGCCACACGGCCATTACAGGACAAGGCCGGGATCTGAACTCAAGTTATTCTGACCCCAAAGACAGCAATGCTTGTCCTACTGCAGTCCAGAGACAGATTTCCTCCACCTACTGATCCCCAACATTTTGGAAAGGGTCCCCACCAACATCCCAGCTTTATTGAAAAATTCCCAGAGAAGACTCCACCCATGAACTCACCTATTTATCATATAAACACGCCCAGTCTCACCTGAGCACACCATGGGCCGTTACCATGACGCCTCTTTGAAAGAAGTGCCAATGTTGCCTGTGGCTTAAAAGTACCGTCAACCTGAGTGGTTACACGGGTATACACGGAGGAAAACAACACTTGTGCGCTGCATTAACATGAACAGATTCAATATAAATTTTTATTTCGCAGACCTTCTTGGCGAACCTGCTATTAATGTTCTGGGAGCATTTAGCTAATTTATTCCAAGAATTTTGCTGTTTGTTTAATTGCATCAAATGTTTAATTAAAAGAACTAGGCACTGGTCTCTAACACTCTGTGCATGGGAGCTGATCGGCGTCTCGTGAGGACAGGGAAGCTGTTACCAGGCATCTCCAAGATGAAGAAGGTCAGCCACAGTGTTACTGTTGTAATTAATTTTCCCGAAAGTGGTCGTAGTGTTCAGATCCCAAATTATGTAGCAAGGGACTTTTTTCCCTTTGCTTTTAAAGGAAAAGAGTAAGAAGCAGCAAAACATATGGTCAAACTCTTTCCTGAAAAGTCCTCTCCTCCAGGACATGGCTCCCCACCACTTGGACTACACCACCCATCGCTCCCTCTGGGAAACAGTGTTCATCTTTTGCACCATAATGCGATGGATGTGCATAACTAGGCTTTGTGTCTGTATATTATAGTCGACAAGGCACATTCAAGAGCTCTGGTGGCACAGTGGTGAAAGCATCTGTCTGCTAACCCAAAGGTAAGCGGTTCATACCCACCAGCTGCTCTGTGGAAGAAAGATGAGGCAGTCTGCTTCCACAAAGATTACAGCCTTGGAAACCCTATGGGGCAGTTCTCTGTCCTCTAGGGACACAGTGAGTCAGAACCCACTCCACAGCAGTGGGTTTGGTTTGGGCTTTGCTCCCATAAAGATTGACAGCCTGGGAAACCCTGTGGACAATTCCACTCTGTCCTCTAGGGGCGCTGTGAGTCGGAATAGACTCCACGGCAGCAGGTATGGTTTGGGCTTTGCTTCTGTGAAGACTGACAGCCTTGGAGACCCTGTGGGGCAGCTCCATTCTGTCCTCTAGGGGCGCTGTGTGTCGGAATCAACTCCATGTCAGTGGGTGTGTTTGGGCTTTGTTTCTATAAAGATTGGATAGCCTTTGAAATCCTGTGGGGCAGTTCCCCTCTGTCCTCTAGGGGCGCTGTGGGTCAGAATGGACTCCAGGCAGTGGGTATGGTTTGGGCTTTGTTTCTGTAAAGATCCACAGCCTTGGAGACCCTGTGGGCCAGTTCCACTCTGTCCTCTAGGGGTGCTGTGAGTCAGAATCCAGTCAACAGCAGTGGGTTTTAAGGCACGTTCACGTATGCAGTCTCATCATTTTACCCTCATGACTGTTGTTGTCATGTGCCATCAAGTCGCACCCGACTCATAGCGAACCCTCCTTGAGTTTCCGAGGTGGTATCACTACAGAAGTAGATTGCCCAACATTCCTTCCGAGGAGTGGCTGGTGGGTTTGAAGCGCCAGCCTTCTGGTTAGCAGCCAAGCGCCTTAGGCACTATGCTACCAGAGCTCCCTATGACTAGGCTTCTCAAACTGGCAAAGGTGAACAAGGAGCCCAGGAGGGCTGTTGCTGTTATTGTTTGTTGCCATTGAGTCAACTCCGACTCATGGTAAAACTAAACAAACGTTGCCTGGACCTGCAACACCGTCACGGTCACTAGCGAATCGGAGGCTGTTGTGGCGTTTCAGCCACGGCGTATGCCATGGATACACCGTAAAGGCTTTCACGGACTGATTTTCTACTCAACAGTTGGATGAGGAATGCTAAAATGATATCCGTAGACTTATGTCAGTAAGACACGAGAGCAAGGTTTCATCAGAGACGAATGATCGCCACACGTGGGACAGAAAATCTTTGCTGGTCTGCAGCCTCAGCACTGAGCTGGGCATGCCAGGATCCGCCTCCCATACCTGATGCCTCAGCAGGAGGCCGTGCCTGCTGTTTCCCTTTTCTCCTTCTCTGTGTATTTCTGAATAGCCACCCAAGCCCTACAGCCCTGGTCAGGTTTTTGTGAGAAACAGGGAGACCAGGTGTCCTCAAGTCCATCTCACTGATGTGAAACATACAGCCCCAGGAGAGAGGACGGATGGTATGTCCGCATGAGAGGAACCCATGGGGAGAAACCCTCCTGGTCCTTGTGTGTTGCAAATGCTACTGATGAGGACAATGTGGGTACACAGTCAAGAGGGGTTGTCAGGTAATAACTATGTCTTAGGGTGACGCTTGGTGTTAAGGACAACTTGATTCACGGTGATGCCATGCACAGCGGAACCATGATGGGTTGAGGATGAGACCACTGTGACCCACTGCGTTCCCACCGGCTGCCTGTCCGAAGTGATCACCAGGCCTTTGACCCCAGTTCCTCTTAGTCTGGAAGCTCCGCTGGAACCTGTCCAGAATCCTTGCAGCATACAAGCGTCCACTGACAGAGAGGTGGGGGCTGCATGTGGGGGGCATTGGCTCGGGTCTCCGCCAGCGTGGACATGGAATAAACAAAGCAAGCATGGGCTTTCTTCTGCTTACTCAGTAATATGGAGTGAACAGTTTCACATGCTTCTCACCACATCTTTGAAACCCATGTCAAACTGGTCACTACAGATTAGTAAGCAAGCACAAGTAAGCCTGTGCTTGCCTTGCTTACTGGGTAATCTGACACTGGGACTCCCACGTGGAAGGTCAGAACTCTGCTTCTGCCCTGGAAGGGGCTTAGAGATGACTCTTTTCATGTCACAGGCAAGAAAACCAAGGCCAGGGGTATAGACTCGTCCAAAATCACAGGGCTAGGCGGCAGCCACAGTTTAAAGTAGCCCATATCACCCCAAGTTTCCTCTTGTCCTGGCTAGAGGAAAGGAGCTCTGGTGGTGTAGTGGTTAAAACATTCAGCTGCCAACCAAAACGTCAGCACTTCAAACCCACCAGCCATTCTCTGGGAGAAAGATGAGGCCACTGGTTTCTGTAAGATTTATGGCTTTGGAAACCCTATGGGGAAGTTCTCCTCTGTCCTGTAGGGTTGCTATGAGTCAGAATTGACTCGATCGCAGTGGATTTTGGCTAGTGGATGTTCCCAAGCATCACAGTCTCCCTGAAAGGGTGAGGTTCAGCCTAACCCAGTAACGTGCCCGTGAGTCGCAGTCTCAGTAGGCGTCACCCGAAAATGACATAAATATGAAAAATGACCACTTGGAAGAACCCTGCTTTCCACTGAGCCCCAGAGTCTTTTTGGCCTAGGAAAAGAACTCATCTTAGGGTTCTGTTCTTAAACTTTGCAGAAATATGACCATTTGAGTGAAAAAGAAGGAAAAAGCCAATGTGCTTGCAAGTTCCTAAGTCTGGTTTATGCTGCTGTTGGTAACTGCTGTCCAACTGGCTGCCTCGCAGGGTGACCTTATGTGTAACGGGACGAAACACTGCCCAATTGTGCACCATCTTCAGGGTCACTGGTATGTCTGAGTCCACGGCGTGGCCAGCATGCCAGGCTAGCTCACGGAGGGCTTCCCTCATTTTTGCCGACCCTCCACTTTACCCAACAGTCCCAGTTATAGGACCTTCTGAGGAGAGAGCACCTGAGGTGAACCCTCCGACAGGGTTGCAAG
>NW_006921648.1:9173332-9182622 GCF_000298275.1 Orycteropus afer afer
CTGTTTTAAATTTGGATTTGATTTCCATTTGGGGGAACCAATCTCCTTAATAAAGGTAAAAAGAGCCGTACAGAAGTGTGGGTGGGGCGGGAGGCAGTGCGTGGGCTGCGCTACCCTCATTACCAGAACCCTGCGATTCAGCAGGAAGGATGTTTGATATTCTAATGCAATCGTCCCTAGCAATTGCTTCTGTTCAAACTCAGATGTAACGTGTGCACAATATAGGAATTAAACCCAACGAAAGCCCTCTGCAAATGGAGACATTAAGGAATGGAACAATAGAGCTTAATTCTTTCGCTAGTTCACAGATGGGAGACGTTTGGTTTCAGGGTCACGGAGAAATGGAGAATGAACACGGATCCCACAGCACTTCTCCCTCAGTGTACCCTTGTTGTGGCACGTGCCCTTGTTAATATCCTGCACTGCTCCTTGCAACAGACTTAACTGAGGAGGCCAAGCAATCTGCAGAGTTTTATTAGAAAGGGGAATATGCAAGCTGTAAAAGCCCACTTCACAGCTTTCAAGTCTTTTGTCTGTTTTTCACAAAAAAATAAAATAATAAAATATGCCCTCACTTCACGGAAGAAAGGGTCATTCTTTAATAGAAGGTTAATTTTTATGTCATTCAAGTAAATGAACATATGAAAAAATGATCTACTCAGACTTCAGAGGCAGGCCGAGTGGGCAATAAATAAAGTGGCAGAGGTGAATTCAGATTGATGAAAGTTACGAAGTTCTGGGCAGGGAGCCTAGTGAAAGCAAGCTTTCTGCAGAGCTGAAGCCAAAATCAGGCTCCAACAATACGTATGTTCTTCATATGCAACGTATCAAAGAGAACGCCATTCATCCTGTTATCCTCTCGCTCCATCTCCATCTCTCCTATTCCTTTCCTGTTCAGCTTTCTGATATTCTGGGCCTATTCCCAAGAGGCTGGACTGTCTTAGGAGAAAAGCATTTAGAGTCAATGCACTTAACTCCAGCAGCTACTTAATTTTATCAGGGATTTATGTTGATCAGAAGTGACAGCTATTGGGGAATCAGAAATAGGCCATTGCAGAGGGATCTAGTCAAGACCTTTGGGAATTTCTGATTCATGAATCCTATTACCAGGCCATATAATTCCCCCTATAAAGTGCAGTGAAATGTAACTGAAAGCCATTTTGCACCAGGAAGTGAGGAGCTATCATTTTCTGAATTGCCACATGTACATGTGCAGGGAACAGAAAGCCTTGATGAGACAGAATGGGGGGAGTCTGCATGCTAGAGTCCCCCGTTAATGAGTTTTCTAAAGCATGCTTCAGCCACAGGAGCAACTACAGGCATTCCCTGGGTTACAGAAGAGATCCGTTCCTAACTGTGTCTTTAAGAATTTGTAGTGAAGTTGGACTGAGTGCATACGGTTTTTATTTAGCCTTATGTTAGTGCTTAGAGCCTTTTCAATGATTTAAAAGCTGCATGGGCAGCAAGTGAAGGTGACTGTTAAAAAAATTTGTTTCAAGTACAGGTTGGTTACCTCTTTTCAAGTTGAGGGCAAATTTTACAAAGCAAGTAGGAGTTGTCTGTGAGTTGAACATTTGTATCCTGGGAACTGCCTGTATTGCACATGGTGGCCTACAGATCATTTTTATCCTCCAAGATATATCTCAAATTTATCCATTCATTCCAAATGGAATATGTGTCCAACTGCCTGCATGAACAACTGCTTCCTTAGGCATGGCACAAGAAGAACTGGATGGTGACCTGTTACCAATACTTAACATGAAGATCAAGGATTCTAAAGGAGAATCTTGATCAAAAGGGGGGAAATGCAAAACAGAATTTTAAATTCTTATGCAACCCAGACATTCTGCAGCCACTGAGGCTGGATGAGTTTCCAAATCTATTACTCTGAGGAAATCTTTAAAACTTTGAATGAAAACTATCCCCTAAAGTCATCTTTGAGGCAAATAATAGCTTACTCTAATTAGGAAAGAAAGTCCTTGTGAAGCATTATACACTTTTAAAGAATCGTCGACATGTGATCAAATCGACAAGAGTCGAAAGGATCGATGAGAAGCAGTAAGTTTGCTAATGATGATGAAATAGTTTAGAAAAGGTTGTTGAGACAGGTGGCATGCTTGGAGAACATAACTAGTATCACTGAATTGGGCGTGTAGCAATTGCTGAAGTGGTGTATGTTGCATTGTGTGTAATTTCACAAAGAGGAAGGGAGGGATAGAAGGATCGATTGATCGATCCATCTATCCACCCACCCATCTCCATTTCCATTGCTCCTACCAAGTGTAAACCATGATAATCCTTTCTCATGAAAAACAAGGACACCTTACTAACTGGCCTCCCTGCTTCCACTGTTGTGACCTACTCACTTTATCTTCATAAAGAAGACCCAGTGACCTCTCCACATGCTACATGTTTCATTACCCCTCTTCCCTTCCATAGCAATTTTTTTTCTATTTTAAATATATGTGGAACAAAACATTTGTCATCCCATCATTCTTTCCATGGACAATTCAGTGGCATTAC
Organism: Orycteropus afer afer; assembly: GCF_000298275.1. Taxonomy (NCBI): domain Eukaryota; kingdom Metazoa; phylum Chordata; class Mammalia; order Tubulidentata; family Orycteropodidae; genus Orycteropus; species Orycteropus afer. The sequence goes on from NW_006921648.1 coordinate 9,175,856, forward strand.
TTATGTCCATTGTGTGGTTCAATCCTTACCCTCATCCCTTCCCTAATTTTTCCAACACCTTTAACGGAAGTTAGTGTTCCCTGAGCACTGTGGCCTCCTCCCTCTCTCCCATCCCAGTGACTACTAATAAATTTTGGTCTCTATGAAGGCGCTCTGGTAGCATAGTGCCTAAGGCACTTGACTGCTCACCAGAAGGCTGGCGGTTCAAACCCACCAGCCACTCCTCGGAAGGAAGGTTGGGCAATCCTACTTCCGTAGTGATACTGCCTCGGAAACCCAAGGAGGGGTCGCTATGAGTCGGGTCCGACTCGACAGCAAACAACAACAACAACAACATGCGTTTGCTTACTCTGGGTATTTCATATAAGTAGGCTCCTACAATATCTGTTCTTTGTAGAGTGACTTATTTCACTCAGCATGATGTTTCCAGGGTTCATTCATGTTGTAGCAGGCATCAGAATTCTGCTTCTCGTTATGGCTGAGGAAGAGTCCACTGCATGGCTGTCTCACATTTTGTTTATCCATTCATTCATCTGAAGAAAATCTGAAATGCTTACCTTGGCCCACTGCCTATACCTCTGGCTTCACCTTACCCCACTGTCCACCCCATTCACTATAATCCTTCATTTCCTGAACATGCCAAGTTGGATTCCACCTCAGAGACTCTGTCCTTACTGTCCCTCTTATGGACCTCTTTTCTCTCAGTTTTTCATGTGACTGAATCCTCCCCACCCTTCAGGCCTGAGCTCCAATGTCATCTCTTCAGAAAATCCTTCCTTGTTTGACCATCTATTTAAAATAGTGTCCCCACCAGGTCGCCATCCATTCACCATTTTTTTCTTTCTTGGAAATTTATTACATTCAGAGAAGCAAGCTGGGATGACTAATGTATGTGTCTCACGCTAGTTTTCTCTACAGCTAATGTGTCAGCTCCCTGGTCAGAAATCTCCGCCCAAACCACCACATCACCCCTGGCATGAGTACGAGGCCTGGCACAGAGAACTCAGTAAGTGTGAATTGAATAAACGGGTAGATTTGCAAGCAGCACACACTGACTCTGCCCACGTGAAGCTCCACTCCGCTGCAGTATGGCAGCCTAGGACGCGGCCTTAGGTTCCTCTGTCATGAGGCTCTTTAATGGTTAGTTGCGTTACCCTTTCAGTGAAGGTTGACAATCTCCCATTTCAACATGACATAATTCTTTATGGCATTTTTACTGTGTTTGGCTCATTGGAGATGGTTTATAGAGGAATCATCACCCTTCAGTGGTTAAGAAGTGGCAGTATTTCAATAAATCTAAGCTCCTAATAGATTCCCACAACCTGCTGGCTGTTTCCAATGCTGAACCTCCCAAGTGAGAAGACTATTTGGCAAATGAAAGTACCCTGCTGTTGAATGACTGCACCACAAAGATGTCCTATCCTCTACCCCTGAGGGTCATCTGTCAGGAAAGAGACTGGGTCCTGGCACCCTTCTGATACCATCCACTTTGAACATCCAGGGTATTGAGATAAATCCACTCGAAATGATGTGATGTATTTAGGCATCTGCCACAAGCGCTGGCTTGCGTGGCAGCCTCTTAATGAGTTATAGCCCATGGATGCCTCCAAGTTCAATTTTCTTTCTACCGATGGCCACTTTATCAAGTGTGACGCACTAAGATCAGGCACTGCCAAGAAGAAGAAGAAACTCTTTGGGGAAAAATACCAATTTCTAATTATATTTATTGTCAAGTGAATGCAAATGTGGTTCAATAGTTTGAGGGATGCTCTGAAGCTGGAATCCATCTACCTGTTTCTCTAAATAACCTCAAGTTGAGACTCATTACCATTTTAATGCTTCTTGTGACACACACTTTTACAATTAATTGTCCCCCTAAAACGGTCAGCTTTCCCAACAAATGAATACCAGTGGTTTCCACCCAACTAGTGACTCTATGGTATTTACAAAAAAAAAACAAAGTTAAAGTGCTTCATTTTGTTTCATCCTTTCTTCAGTTGATGTGGATAACCCACACTTACCAGGAACTGTAAGTGGTATCAGTGACCCATCGGTCACGTAATGATATACCAAGTTGATACAGGATAACACATTCTGAAAGTGACATCTTCATTGAAGGTCAATGAACTAGCATCACCTTGAACCATGTGCATGCAGGCATCCTCACCTTTCCCTTTGGCTAAGTTTCTGTTGTATCCGACAGGACTGAAGTATTCAAAGACAAAGACAGCAATGGCAGAGACAATGAGCAGCATCACAAACATCATCACCCAGACGGAGGCGCTGAATGGCTCTGTGGGAAAAGAGGCCAGAGGAAGGGGAGACGTGGTCAGTCAGTTTCCCGTCACACCCAGGGCCCACAGGAAGCTCAGACGTCTGTCGGCAGGCTCACTGCGAAGCTCTCTCTAATGCGAATCAGGTCATTCAACAGAAGCTCATCATTGGCTCAGGTTGCACAGGGTACCATATCATGACAGAGGACTATGGAAGATTTCACAAGGCAAGTGAGGGGTGCTTCACTTCCACTACGTGGACAATTGGAATATGGGAGGAAGTCAGAATGCAGACAAAGAGGCCCTGGGGTTCTACACAACAGAGGCACCCAGGGGACCAAAGTCAGAGAGAGACAAGATTTGACTCAAATCCTTACCCATAAGGCATTGCAAACAGGCAGGGTTTGTATTTTAGGCACACGGGGGAAGAGGAAGGAGCTCTTGTGGTTCAGTGGTGAAGGCATTTGTCTGCTAACCAAAAGGTTGATGGCGCAAACTCACCAGCTGCTCCATGGAAGAAAGATGAGGCAGTCTGCCTCCGTAAAGATTTACAGGCTCGGAACCCCACTGGGGGTTGCTATGAGTCAGAACTGACTCGATGACTGTGAGTTTGGTTTTTTGGTTTTGTGGGAGGAGGGGAGACAGTGATGTGCATGGAATTCCAGAAATCAAAGGACAATTATATCCTGTAAGAAAAGAATCATAAAATCTTGGCATTAACAGGAATTTTGGAAAGTTATAGTCTGCCACGCCCACCTCCACCATTTCTACTTCATCTTCTGCTCCTAACAAATGCACCACTTTCTGTCACATCGACTCCGTCAGGATAAACCCAAGTGTGTCAGAGTACAACTGTGTGTCATGGGGCTTTCAATGGCTGCTTTCTATGGAAGTCAACTGCCAGGCAGGCCTTGGTTCTGGGCCACCTCTAGGTGGGCTCAGACTTGGGCTTCCCACCTTTCAGTTAACATCTGAGTGCGTCAACCATTGGTACCATTCAAAGATCCCTCAGCAAATTAGGGAGCTACTATTCCATAAATCTTGTTGAGGTTGGCAATGGGCTTAAGGACAATTAAAAAAAAAAAGTCATTAAAGGATATTACATTCACATGATAATTCAATGACAAACATCACTTAAAGAGGGGAAGCAATGACGCATTGGAGCAGGAGATGGTCATTTCCCTGACAAGTAATTTACAGCAGCTCATTCTCATGCACTTTAGGCCTCAGGTGGATATCTCAGAAGAAGTTCTAAATCTTAGAAAAGTCTAGAAAGATAAGAGATATTATATGAAATAAATTGGCATTTCTAGTCACCCTGATTGAGGATATAAAAATTGGCTGAATGGAGTCATTTTATCAATGTATAACATAAATTTGCTAGAAAATCAACAACAATTAAATTCTAAATAAAAAGAACGTGTGTCCACATAAATCATATCTTTGGGAAGAAAGCACCCTTAAACACCAGTGCATTTATAATCCTTTGATGGTAAGCAAACGCTTTCTGAGGGTAAAGTGTAGGAAACCCGATGATACTTCCTGAATAGCAGAAAACTTATTATTTTTAAGTTGTTTTTCTGATAGAACTAGAAGTAATCATAAAGAAGTAGGCCAACAGCAGGCCATCTTCTTATTAAAATCTGTGACTACCTGACCCAGAGAGGGGTCATCACAAGTTTCAAAGTATTGAGCTTAATGTGTAACAAGCAACTACTACTATCTCTGAAGCTATAATTACAAGTAGTGCTTGATTTACAATGGGGTTGCATTTCAACAACTTGACATATATCACAGCCAACTTTCAGAGCCAACTTATGTCAAATACTTCATTTTTCTCCTTTTTAGTTTTCCTTATCATTACCTTTCACTATTAGCGTCTTTATAAATCAGATATTTGAACATCTGTAAGTGAACACCTGAGAATGGTACCATCAGCAAGTTACACACTACGACACTGTATGCAGTACACCGTATTAATGGCAAGATGTATAAAAAATCAAAACAAAACAGAAAAACAGACAGTCATAAGCATGGTTCATCACAACTTGAATATTTTGCAAGTTAGGAACTACCTGTATATTGGATAATTTGACAAATGGAAGGAATGCTTTGCAGTGCATAGTTTTGACAGCGTAAAGTATATTAACATGATTTACTTGATTTAAATAACACAGGATGAGTGCCAAGAAATCAATGAGACTGTAACTGAAATTTATCTTAGTTAAATTTAGTTGAGTAACTGAAATTTATCTTAGTTAAATTTAGTTGAGTAATATATGATGTCACTCAAATCACAACAACTGGGTAATTAAGTGTATCTAAAAAAGGAAAAATGAATGAATGATTGGGAGACTGAAAATGACCTAATATTCAGGAATCAAGACATTAAAGTAATTCTTCAAGGTGGTGGTACCACTGGCATGGTGCATCTTTCCGGGGGAGGATCACTGTGATGGGTATACAAGCATGTACGTGTATTTTGCAGGGTGCCAAGCACACTGTGTGTTGTAGTGGTTTCCATTCGAGTCACTTCTGACTCACAGTAACCCTATCGGACAGAGTAAAGCTACCACTCAGTCTCCTAGCCTTGTAAGCGCTACGAGAGCAGATTGCCAGTTTTTTTTCTCCCACGCAGTGACTGGTGGGTTTCAACCTCCAGTCCTTTAGTTAGCAGCCAAGAGCTTAATCATTGTGCTATCAGGGCTTCTTAGCACACTGTGTGCACACTACACATTAAATGAAATTAGCTGTTTGGTTCAAAGGTGGAAGCCAGAATTGGGGTGGACAGTGCGCTGTCCACAGTCCTGAAGGAGGCATTCTGGTGTCACAAGGGCACCTCTATTAATCTGATCGCTTCCTTCCACTGTAGGCTGTGATGATAACATTATAAAAACACATTGGGGGAATTCTGACTGCATTCTTCTCCTCACACATTAGAATTGGTAACGCTTTAGGGGGCTTCATTTGACACACCCTAGTTCCTACTTCACTGTCAGGAAATCACTGGCAGATAAGCAACTGATTTCACTTGGAAGTGACATCTGTCCCTTGAGTTGTAATCATGGCAGAAAGATAGAAGCTTTCTGTTGCAGTATTCGGGTTTCAGTAAGTTCAGTTCCACAAATGCCCTGAATGATGATTATTCTCAGACAAACACACACATACACAACAGGGAGAAAAATATTAAAACAATAGCAACTCACAGCCTACAGTTTCTAAGGAATAACCCAGAAATATATTTAAAGAGCTCTGGACTAGATACTCTGATAGTTTAAAACAGAGACAACATCTGTCCCTGAAGGTACTTCAATCTGAGAGACTCCAAGGCAGTGTTTCTTTGGATCAAAAAAAAAAATTCAATGTGCTTAGAGTCTTTAGAATTAACTGAATGGAAATATAGCAAGGGATGTCATTTCTGTCCTTAAAGAATTAGTGGTTACTTTTTTTTTTTTTTTTTTTTACACAAAACCTCAGAGACTTTACCTGCAAGTGTTTCTGATGTGAGTTAATGGAGTTTGTGGAGGAGAGAATCGGAAATAATGAAGAGCAATGCAATCAGATTTTGAATGTTTTGGTTCTTCCAGATGACTGAGCCAGTGAATGGAAAAATGTAGCTTAGTACAGTTCATTATGACTTTCAAAACCTGAAGATAATGACTGTAAATAAGGGGGTGCACAGTCAATCGAACTGGGATGTAATTTAGTGACTAGGAAAACTACGAAGTCTATTGTGTAAAAAAATACTTTCCTTTGGCTACAATTCATTTTATTTTACTTTTAAAGACACAGCAGAATAACAGCATGGAATACTAAAATTACCACCCTTCTCTCAGCATTTTTATTTAAGGCAGAACATTAAAATTAATCATATTTATAATTGGATTTGTAATGGGCTAGTTTGTAATAAATTCAACTGCCTATTGAAAAAAAAATAAAGATACAGCAGAGAGAGCAGAGGGAATGGAGGTTTGGCTAAATTTAGCAAAAAGAGTTCACTTCTTATGGAAATGTTCTACTGATGCAGGTGAGGTAAAAATCTGGTGAAACTGGGTTGGGCCCAGATTCAATACCAGTAACCCATTTCAATGAGACAAGCTGAGTGGTATTTTTTCTCTCTCTGACTGAACTGGAAAACAGTTCTCTGTAGCTCACACAGGAGATGTGTGGACAACTTGCAAAAGGAAACATTCCTTTCCACTGTTTACCTATGAACTGCGTTCCTCTGTCTCCTTCTTAACCTCCACGGTTGAGGCTCCCTATTAGAATGTCTGGCATGGAATGGGGAAAAACATGAGTAAACAACAACAACAATACAAACACCAAGTCCGCTGCCTTCATGTCAATTGTGACTCATGGCAACCTTATGTGTTACAGAGTAGAGATGTCCCATAGAGTTTTCTTTGCTATAAACCAAAGCCTTTCTTCCATGGAGCTGCTCGATGGGTTTGATCTGCCAACTTTTAGGTTAGTAGTTGAGGGCAATGATTTGCA
>NW_006921648.1:9184309-9186025 GCF_000298275.1 Orycteropus afer afer
AAAAAAAAAAAAAAGAGCTCTGGTGGTACAGTGGTTAAGGCATTTGGCCACTAACCAAAAGGTTGGTGGTTTGAACCCACCAGCCAGCCACTCCACAGAAGAAAAGTGAGGCTGTCTATATATAAAGATTTACAGTCTTAGAAACCCTGTGGCGGCTGCTGTGAGTTGGAACTGACTTGATAACAGTGAGTTGGGTTTAGTTTGGTTACTTTAAGAAGCTTCTTAAACAAAAACAGAAATTTATTAAATGGTTAAAAGGAGAGTGAGAAGAACTTCTTCCTTTTGCCAACCATTCAACTTAAAGGACATCCCTATTTCAAATAGGGCTCAATTAATTTTAAAGCAGTACATTATCTGCTCTTGAAACTACTTCTGTTTTGTTTATCGGCACACGCTGACATCCATCACCGTGCAGGCATCATTATTTCCGCTCTTACATCCAGCACATAAATGACTGTCATTTGAGTACAAGCTGGAAGCTGGGTGTGTGGATGCTGACAAAAGGTGTATGAGCAGACTTACGTTAACCACGGACAAATGGGCTCACTGTTATGGTGTTGCTGAGGCTCTAAGCCATGTATCTCCTAACCTACATTCTGTGTTAATAAAGACCACTGTGTGACTGTGGAGGAGCCCTGCTGGCCCAGCTGCTATCCAAAAGGTTGGTGGCTTGAACCTACTCAGAGGCTCCATGGGAGACAAGGCCTGGTGATATGCTCCCGAAAGATTACAGCCCAGGAAACCCCTGTAGGAGTTGTACTTCATTACATGGGGTCACTGTAAGTCAGAATTGACTCAGTGGCCCCCAACAACAACATGTGAATATGTAAGCATATTTTCAACTGATACCCAAGTAAAAAATCAGTGAAAGAATTGGGGTGGAGAAAAGTGAGTTGGGATCATACAAATGCCACATGGTCTGATGTGGTCTGAAGAAGGCTCTCTCTGGTCCTGTCCTCTGGGTGAAGAACTCAGACTACGCAATTCCTTGCAGGACGGCAAGCGCGATCATGACACCCACATACCTAGAAAAGCAGAAGGTGAGACAGTGCCGTTGCTTCTTGAAACCATGACGCTGATTCCCGTCTCCACGAAGGGCACGGAGAAGTCCACCACTTCAGAGCGTTCCTCATTGATGGTGAGCGAGCCGACCGCCATGACTGCCCGGTGATAGACCACCTGGATTCAAGGTAAGGGAAAGAACAGCTTCTTCACTCATCCTTCCCACCATCCCCGGGGACCTCAGACCCTAAGCCTGAACGAGCACCCATGGGATGGACAGATGACTTACTTCACCGATCATTCCATTCCACACATTGTTAACTTTTTTGCCATGCTTCCCGTTGGTCACCAGGTAGAGGTCATAGGTAAACTTCACCGTTCTGGAGAGCTTCTTGAGGATATCAATGCAGAATCCCTTGCAGCACTTTTTAACGTTCATCCCCTCATTAGTCGAGTTGCTGGAAACAAAATCCCAGGGCCACAGAACGTTAGTACTGGAAGGTATGCTCACAATCAATAGCTAAAATAAACTATGCTACTACTTGGCAGGAGGAGGATTGAGGCACAAAAAGAAAATAAGGGAAGAGTCTTTTCCATGGATATGCACTGAGTTTATGACAGCAAGAACAGAACGTGTTCTTAATTTTAGCAATCATCGCAACAACAGCTAACAGTTTATTGAGTACTTATTCTTTGCTGTGCACTATGCTAAAT